>NC_086206.1:1276363-1595454 GCF_035770615.1 Melospiza melodia melodia | reverse complement strand
AACAAGGTAGAAATAAGATCAACTCAATCCAATAATTTTTCTTTGCTTCTTTCTATCTATGTAAAGTGCTACTTTTCTTGGCCCAGGTGGGAAAATGAATGAGCCATCTGTATTAAAGATATTTGAAGAAGGAATTCAGAACTCTGGGAGATTTGTTTGGGTTATTAGCCTTCATATTAAATATGAGATTTTATGAAGGGAAAGAGAAAGAAACTTATAAACATGCACTGTTCTTGGATTAATGTAGTTTCATTATTTATACTGAATTATCCCTCCAATTATTTCAAATTTCTAAGAAAAAATAATTTTTTTGTGAAATATTGAAGGTTGCCAATATTGCACTTTTCCCTGCAGATACTACAGCCCCAGTAACTGGAATTTGGGGGTTTGTTATGTCTTTCTCCATATATTTTCTCTTTAGCTCCTAAAACTTTTGAATTTACTTTCACCTGTGTTGTAAGTTCGTTAAACAAAAATGACTAGCTTTATACTGTCAGCTGCTTTCCACAAGTCAGTTCAGGCCATTAGACAAATTTGTAGTGTTTTTTCTCCTTCCCCCTTTAATTTTAGGAAGATGCCTAAGGATAAAAGCTTGCTTTAACAGGTGATATTCATCCTCTCCCTGCTGGACAAATTTTAGTCCCTGCACTGTTTAAATCTACCATCAGCAAAACATCACAGCAACATGGCAGATCCAAAGCAGCAGCACAGAACAGGATGTCAGTGTTTTCTGTGTCAGGATATTCTGTGCAGCACAGTATAAATCTGCAAGAAGAGATTGTCCCCTGCAAAGAACAGATCTGGTAGAGCAGTACTGTCAAAATCTTTCTGTTCTGCTGGTCAAATCCATTTCATTTGGAATGATGTTCAGGACCTTTTTTAAGAGATATGCCTTAACAGATAGTAACAGCAATTGCTGGTTCAGTGGCCATCTCTTGACTGAAGGATGAAGGCAAGACTACCTCTCAAGAGTACAGGAGCTCTAAGTGAGCAGAAAACACCCTCCAGCTATTTTGGTTTTGGAGGGGTTTTTCCCCCTTTAGGTTCTTGTTTGCAGCTCTTTTCTGCCCTAAAGTTTTCAAAATGCGCAGGTAAGTAGCAAAAAGTAGAGTTTTATCTGCTATGCACATGGTTTGTCCTTGTTACTGAGGTTTACATTCCGTAGTCTCATTGATGCAAACCCACAGTCCCTGGTGTTCCATCAATTACCAGTAGGAATTTCTCCATTGGGATTTACCAGAATGCAGCAAACCATGGAAGGGGTCAAAAAACCCACAAACCCAGAAGGCAGGAAAAATGTTAAACAAATAAAGTGTTTCTGCCTTAGACTGGAATTTCCCGTGACATTGTGATCCTGCTAGAGTTCTGTGAATATCGCTGTGAATGGGGTTATTAGGAGCTGCAAGCAACCTGCAGAGATCATGGCAGGTTCCATTCCACTAGCACTCTCATCCCTGTGGCTGAGGGGAGTGCTGGTGGAATGCATCATGCTCTCTGCTCCTCACCACAACTCAGGATGATTCCCCTTCTGCAGGGAGCAGGAAAGGGGAAACAGCAGTCCCAAACCACTGCATGCTCATAATTTGAGCAAGAACCAACTCAGGCTGAACAAGACTGTTTTCCCTGGGTAGGTGATCAATGGAGAGCCTGAGGCACTGACTCAAGTGCAATTTTATGGGTTTGCCAGAAGGAAAAAACAAACATAGCCCTCCAAACCCACAGCCAGCCCTGTTACCCACTGCCAAGACCAGTCAGTCTTCTGATTGCCTAGAATCAGACATTCCCAAACTGTGCTGAAATATACAAACATATGCTCCTTTTGTGTGCAGTTATCAGTTGCACTGTGCTGTGGATATCAACGGCATAGAAATTCAGGAGTAGGAAATTGCATTGCAAAATCCCCAACAGCAGCACAAGCTAATCCACAAGGAGAAAAAATGCTATAAATATATCAATTAAAGGTGATGAACTTCTGCAAATGACATATTTTGTAACAAAATCACAGAATTATTAAGGTTGGAAAACCCCTCCAAGCCCATCAAATTAAACCTATGACAATCCTCACCTTGCTACCCAGCCCAGAGCACTGGTTCTGTGACTCTCTGAAAACTGGGCCAAAATCACACAATCAGATTGACTCTCCTGAGATCCATTCTGACACCTTGGGTAGTCTTTTTCCCTCTATTTTTTTTCCTACTATGTTTGTTATTAATTTAGCAGTCACTGCTCAGGTCTCTAGAATTATGAATGAACTTTTACTGAGAGTATTTGCTTTTTTATCACCTCTCACACATAGGGAAGAGCCTTCATGTCCATAACATATTAAACTGCCATGCGGCAGAGCCACAAGACTGAAACTGGAAGCTTAATCCACAGAAGGAAAATAGTTCTGTTTGTGACAAAACTCACAGAAGGGGAGGCCAGCTATCCCTATTCTTACTCTGTTTCTCCTGATTTGAAAAACTGCAGCAGTACTTCCAAAGCTTTAATTCTAACACTTGCTTCATCTGCTTTTGTCTCGGGGTGGTTTAAAGAAATGCACCTCCTCACAAAAAAAAGGACTTTGATGGCCTACAGAAAAATGGTCATCAGTCACTTGTGAAGCAAAGAATGGGAAAGAAACTCATCATTTTAGGGGTACATTTTTTGGTAAGTGGGAGAGATATAAGGAGTAAGATGGCCACAACCCCACAGCCTTTGAGAATATTTTTGGCATTGGGTGTACTTTTTTACAAAAAAAAAAAATCACTAGTAGCTCAGCTACAACAAAATTGGTAAATATTTTATTAATGTTTTTAAAAAGTAAAAAACATTTCTTTGATTTTCACTGCAGCAGGACCTTGGAGCTTTTATTTTGTTGAAAATTTTTAAACCAACCATAAAAATAATCTCAAAATTTGTCTATATTTTAAATTACAAATATTATTTTACTGAAAGCTTTCAATTAGGTGCAATGTGTATTTTGTTTAAGTTCTTGCATGGCAGACAGCTTTCCTCAGGTCAAAAGGAAAGGAAATGATACAAACAAGCTGCCCTTGCTAGTGAGGCAGCCTCAGGTGTGAAGAGGGGTTTTTAGTGAGACTGTTCTGCTCAGGACATAAGCCTGTCATTAACAACCACATCTTCCCCCTTGTGATTGTAGGTGGGAGCTTTGGAAATTATACTGCAAGTACATCACCAGAACACTGCAATTTCACAGCACACACTGAAAATAGTAATTGTTTGACCTTGTCTGTGTTATATATTCATTTAACCCCCAAATACTAAGCTGTTTCAGTATGCTCTCGCATTGATTTAAGCTCTGGATTTCTTTAAAAATCTCCAGATTTCATTTAATTCAAGTTAATTAGAACTTTAGGAAAACTTAATGAGGTTGTAATTAAACATGCTAGACTATCTTCTGCAGTAAAATTCTCATGATCAGCTCTACAAGCTAATAACCACCCTGATTAGAATGATGTCCTTATTTATCCCATTTTTAGTTTTGGATTTATAAGTACTGATCTGTCTGAATAAATTTTCTCACCTGATACAAGCCTCTTGCCATGATCCTACTTTCCCCCAAATTAACCACTTCCCATTATATTAATTTGTTTCTGCAGTACATAAATACTGCACAATGTACTAAAAATATCAGCTTGTACAATGTTGTATTTAAAATTCCAGAAGAACCCACATTCTGAGGTTATTGCAGCTGTTCCGTTTGAAACCTCTGTGAAAACTATTCAGTTCCTTTTTGTTTAGGAGAAAAGGAATGACTAATAAGTATTAAGGGGACTAAAAGCAAATAAAGTAGTAAAGAGAGCATCTTTCTGTATTTAAAAGTACATTAAAATGGAGTCATGTAACAACCTTTAACTTCCACACCTACTGTTACTGCTGATTTATGATTTATGACTTACTGCTAACCTTACATTGTGCAAACATTTACCTCCAAGCCACACTGGCCAACCAAATGTCCTCAAAAGAATTTTTTCCTTTTTTCTTAAATGAAAAAAGAGGGTAAGAGTTGTCTCACCCGTTTTTTATCTCCAAAAAATTAATTATTCACAACACTGAAAAAAACCACCAATACCTGAACTAAAAGGTTGATCCAGCTCTACCATACTGCAGTGTTGCTTTCCCCTTATGTTTGAAATATAGGTATTTATATTTTATATTAAAATATTAATAAATTAAAGTAAACAATTTATACTATGCTTGAGAATTAATACACCACAATGAAGATTCCCTCTTTTTGCAATCACTATTTACTCAGATGTATGCACTGATTATGCTGTTTTGATAATAGCAACTAGGCATACATTCCCCCGTGATAAAGAATTTTAATAAGGCCTTTTCCATTGTTTCCCTCATCCATATTCTTATAACAAGAATGCAGATCATGATCATGCATGCTTTCTCAAGGAAGTTCTCATATTTGGACAAACTTTAGATAGGCAAGAATGAGAATAATTTGTCCTGTTTTCATTACTGATCACCTCATGTTATTGAGTAATGTCCAGAAAAAGTTCAATTCCACCAGCCAGTTCCCCACAAATTGAGTTTGGAGAAAAAAAGCCCAAGTGATTAGTCCATTTTAGCGATAAATTCAACTGACTTTTTCCTCAGAAAAATGCAAAAAACCAATACAGAACTAATTAGTAATAATTATGACTGGTCTAGAGATTTTCTTTTGTCAGGAATAAAAACTGATGGTTTTGTTTCCTCCACTTATGGCTCCGAGAAACTGATTTCAGAAAGAGATCCAACAGTTCTTCTCCTCCTCTTTCCCTAGAGAAGGATAGTAGGATGCTCATTTCCCACCAAAAGCTAAACAAAATGGGATCTCCTTTCATCAGCTGCTCAAGTAGGAGTCAGAATTCCTGAATATGGAGGTTTTCTACTTCCCAAAATTATTGCCAGAAAGAAGTGCTGGAGCACTGGCAGGACTTGGGGAGGATTTCCTTTTTCCTTATGCCTTGGGAGAAGTGCTCAGTTTGGGAGGCACTTGTCATCTGGAAACACGGACTGGCAGAAGCTGCAGCGAGACATGCTGTTATGGATACGAACGAGGCCAAACTTTCTCCAGAGAAAGAGGTTCTCATTTATTAAAACAGCTACAAGGAACGGAGTGCCCAGGATAAGCCCAGGCACCCACACAGAGAGCCAAAAACGAAAACAGTGCGCTCACCCCAAGTGCACTGGGTTCTCCCAAACAACAAATATCCCAAAAGAAGAAGAACCCCGACCCAAACGAACTCCCCACATTTATACTCCCCCTGGAGTCCAGGATTGGTGCACTTTGGATCCTCATGATGATTGGTCCATTTCCAGGCTTCTCATTGGTCTTTACCGCCGTTCATTCTGGACCAATCGTTTCTGCAGGGCTTCGAATGATTGGTCAGATGTTTCATCCAATCTCTCTTCAACCTTGCCTTGCCCCATCAGACCCCTGTTTCACCAAACCCTGGACCCTTCTAGCATATTCTAATAAGCCCCTCCCCTTTAACATAATACAAATAATAGAACATAATTAATACAATGTAATTGAACTATATCCTATATTAAATTAACTTTTACCTATAACAATGCTACAAGGGAAAAACAATCTGCTGGCACTTTCAGATGTTGCATCTCCCACAGATCCCCACTTCCAAGGGACAACAGACAGGGACAAATGTGAGGCTGAGAGCGAGGGAAGAAACAGCCTGGTCACAGACAGAACGGGGAAAAAAAGGCAAAGGGAGTGCCACAAGAGACTTTGCCGAACATTAGGAAGGATGATTTGAGTGAAGATTTAGGCCCTGTTTTACGCAAGGAGTCATCAAGGCAGGATTTATTCAATTATTTCACTCAGAGTGAAATTTATTTCTGTTTCAAAGCCCAGGCAAGTGTGTAAGAGAGAGACCCTTCTCCACTCCATAAGCCACAAGGTATCTTAGCAAATGTTACAGAGCTAAAGGCTGAAAGAGCAGCTACTGTTCCCCGAACCCCTGGATTTCACTATAGATAAAGCACGCTTCCAACAGATGCTGGCTTTAGATAGCAAAGGATCTTGTGTAGACTTCTAAGCAGAGCAGATGGTTTAATTTCAAAATATCCAGAAAGACTCAGTTTCTTAACCCTTTGGTGGGCATCTGACATGAATTTCCATCTTAAACACCCTTGTCAGTGCTGTGTGTCAGTAAACTTAATCTTTGCTTTCAAATGCAGAAGCCATACTAATAACAATTCTAAGTGGATTAGAGTGGGAAAAGTCACCTTCCAGCATCAAAGCACAAAAGCTAAGTACTGTGCCATTTGTGGCTTACATAATGCTTATTTCTACTTTTATTAGTATTATGTTTTATCTATGGGTAGCTCATTGCCACTCATCTCTGGCGCTGTCCTCAAGAACTGCAAATGAAAACACCAAGCAGGTGCTGTGAAGAGAATATTCCTACAAGCCAATGTGCTTTGGATTCATCCTCCAAGCAATTCAGAGGATTGCCTAACACCAATTCACTTCCACTTTGTCCATTACATCCATTGCTATTATTATGTGTTATGAACCATCCCACAGAATCAAGACATTAAAAAATAGCTTAAAAGCCCTACACTTCAAGAGTCTGTTTCTGCAGGGGGAAAACCAAAGACATCTTTGCAACAGCTGAGTAATATGACAGATTTCATAAGTGGTCCTGGTTAAATACAGTGCTCTGATTGCTCTGGCATCAGCACAGATTATGGCTGGGCTTAATGTTTTCAAATAACAACTGTGCACGATACTCACCCTGCACTGAATTCTGCAGCTAAAATACATTATTATTGATGCCTTCCAACTCTCACTTTATGAAATTTTTCTAATACATGAGTGTATTTTACAGGCAAGAGAGACTGATTAGGAAGGAGCACATTTGCTGCAGTTGAGAGATTTCCCTATTTCTGTTAACATTTGTTTTCATTAAGGCAAAATTTCTCTGTGTGTTGAACAACCTGCTGTTTATCACCATGTGGACATAAGAACGCTTGATTTAATATAAATTTAGGCAAAATATTAACTGCAAGAAGGGAAAAATAAAATAATTAGCTCATCTGGAAATGCTTTATCCCTGCACACACACACACTCCCCCACTCTTGAGGACAAAAGAACTTTCACATATCCTCCTTTTATTCCTTCTCCCTTTGCATGCTATCAAAACATGCTTTTGAAGACAATTTTTAGCACATCTAACTTTTAGATCTTGAAATATTCCTTCTACTGTGCTTCTCTCCAAGGTTTGCTTGGAGGTGGTTCACTATTGCTCAATAAACAAATCATTGTTGTGTGACCATTCTGTTGTCAAAGAATCCTTCAGAGAAGCCCAGAGACATCATTCTCAGGATGCTGCTGCCAGAATTGAAAAGCTACATCCTCCTTGGGTGTTAGCAAAGTACTGCTAGAATATTCTGAGCTGGAAGGGACTCACCACGATCATCCAGTTCAGCTCCTGGCCCTACAGAGACACCCCAACAATCCTACCCTGTGCATCCCTGAGAATGTTGTCCAAACGCTCTCTCATTCAGAAGATTAACCAAGAGTATGTGAGAATGCGCATCAAAACATCCCAAATCCATGTGTTCCAAATGCAATTTCTGGAAACTAAAGAAATGCAATGATAAGACTCATATTTCAAACCAACACACCGCTGTTAGCATTGGGATCTAGACGCAAATTCTCAGCCTTCATGTGTTAAGAAATCTTTTATTCACCAGAAGAAGAAGCTAATACAAAGAAACCTGATCAGTAAGCACGAAGGACAGGGATGCATTATTACATGGAAACACTGCCTCTTAAGTCCCCTCAGTGACAAATTAGAATAACTTGACATATACTGGACTAGATATACTTATTTTTCAGAAATAAAAATTGAGAGTTATTTTTACCTCCTTTTATGGATCTAAGGATATATATTGCAAGCTTAGAGTCTTGTTTTCTGACTTTGCTCACAGTGACTTACACTGTAGGTAATATAATTTCCTAAATAAACATCAACTTTAACATAATTCTAGCCCTTAGAAGTTGCTGCTTTAAATAATTCAGAAGTAAACTGTATCTGTATACATTTTTATTTTTCAAGCAATTTATTTTAAGTAATGGGTGAAGAGGGAAAACCACAGTTCATGCTTTGGAGAGCTGAGGTAAGTTGTACTGAAGATTTCTATCTAGAAGGGAGTTTAGGAATGTGCAACAGGGCTCATAAAGGACTAGAGGAGTCAGGCAGAGCCTGCCAGGAAGAGTAATCTCTTTCTCCTGTAGCTGTTTGTCAGCTCAATCAACTCTCCACAACTTCTCCCTCTCTTCTACTCCATTAAAGAACATTAAAATTAAGAAGTTCCCATGATTACAAATGCTTTGGAGACCTGCACTTTGAGCTGAGAGCACGGAGCCCTTCCTGGCAGGGCTGTGTCCTGGCACCCTTGGCAGCACAGCATCTGTTGCAGTCACATCCCATCAGCTGCAGGCACTGACCCAGTTCCTCAGCTTGTGGCTCTGTTCCCCGAGTGCAAGAGAAATGAATCTGTCTTAGCTTAGTGGCATCTCCAGAGAGCTGCATCATATATATTTAATTGGAATCAAGGTAATTTTAGAACACTTGCTGTTACAGATTGTGGAGAGTTTAGTTCAAGCATGGCTTAAAGAAAAAGGCCATGAAGGCATACAGTTGAGAGAACACTAAAAGGTAGTTGCAAAGCAGTTCCAAAAGCAGTTCCCAGCCTTATTTCTATAAACAATTAGACTCTCTCATGCATCACTTTATAAACAATAAGGTTCTCAGACAGTCTTCCCATAACAAGCAAAACACCCTCTCTGGGAAAAGATGGCTCCCTGGGAACAGATATGGAAGTTTTGGGAACCTTTCATATCACAGTGGGAACACTGGTTCTGTTTTTAATAAACAATTATAGGTATTGTAAAACAAAAGGAGTGGTTAGAGTTTTCTCTGTTAGCCTGTCGTGAGCTTGGATTTTGTAATATGCATGAAGTTAATTAACACTATTATATAAAGTGGCTGATTGATCAATAAATCTGAGTTCGATGCATCAAAGGATGGTAGTCTCCCTTCACTTCAATAAATGGTGACACCCGGACGTGATAGCGAACACCATGAAGATCGCGAACACCACGGGGATTGCGAACACCACGGGAAGTGAGGAACGGTTCGGGTTCTGAAGCAGCCGGAACGGCAATAAGCGCGAATAAAAACGGAGGAAAACCCGCCGAGACGCGCCGTGCCCTGGGCGACCGTATAGACGGGCCTGGCCGATACATGTGGCTGTAACCTTGAGGAGCTGCAAAGTGCGCACTTACGATATAGATATGGAAAGGCAAGCCGCATATGAACTTTTTATTACTTTCTTGCAAAAAAGGCAGATTAAGGGAATAGATTTACAGAAAGAATTACTGGGTCTTTTGGCTTATGGTTTGGAAAGGGGTATCTTTGTAAATCCCCACACGGTTCACGAGTTGTCGGAATGGCGTAAATTTGGTGATATATTATGGCAGGCTACGTTAGACGATGATAAAACTGCTAGGAAGTGGGGTAAATTATGGCGGGTCATTAATACCGAACTGTTGCAGTTTCAGGCTGAAAAAAGGGCTGCCCACCAGGCTACTGCCGCTCATGATCGTAACAAAGAGTATGATCAAGACAGGGAGTTTGATAAGGAGTCGGGAACTCCTCTCGGCCCCGCAACGAGGACGGTTTTATTACCAGCCTCACCTCCTCCCTCGGTGAGCCACGCAGTGAGCCAGGCTACAAGCCAGGCTCCACAGAGCGCTGTATTACCCGCTTCACCGCCTCCTTTAACGAGCCAGCCCCCCCCTTAACGAGCCAAGCTCCGCAGGGTGCTTTATTGCCCGCTTTGCCGCAGGCTACACGGAGCACCTCTGAGTCTCCCGTATCTGCTGTATCGCAGCAGCCAGGGCCACAAACACATATTCCGTTCCCAAAAAGCAATCAGTCGATCCCTGGGGCCGAAAACGACCTAGCGACGACGATTGCGAGGGATAGACGAGATGCGTGGGCTGCTCTAGCCAAAGATGCAATAGAAAAGGGAGATCAAGAGCTGATAAGTACGGCTAGTGAACTGGCTTGTCCGGTTGTCTTCACTCCTCACGCCGGGGGGGGCCTACAAGCGACAATCACTGCTCTTGACTGGAAAATGTTATCTCAATTGCGAGCTACTGTTAGTCAGTTTGGATTTAAAAGCGAACCAGCCAAACAAATGCTCGACTATATTTTTGACACCAGCATCCTTCTCGTTAATGATTGTCGTGGCATAGTTAAATTAATTTTTACTCAACATCAACAATTGCTGTTTAATGCTCATTGGCAAGCACTCGTTGGCGAGTGCGTGGCAGTTCAAAGGCAGCCGGGTGACCCCCCCTCCATGGCGTCACGGTTAATGAGCTTATGGGTCTGGGACCTTTCCTTCGTACTGAGGCACAAGCCTTAATAGGTCAGGAGAAGTGCCGGGAGGCAATGAGGTTAGTCAGACTCGCAATAGAAAGGGTAAAGGAACCAGGAGGGATACCAGTATATATGGGAATTAAGCAAGGCAGAGAGGAATCATTTGGCGCTTTTATTGATAGAGCTGCGGCTGCAATTGAGAGAGCTGGCGTGCCGGAATATATGCGCGGGGCCCTCCTCAAACAGTGTGCACTTCAAAATTGTAATTCTGCTACTAGGAACGTACTTAATACCTTAGGAGCAAATTGGACTATAGAGGAGGCATTAGACAGGATGGCTCTCGTACCGACCGGGCAGCAGGCTTTTGTGGTAGACGCGATCAAACAGTTAGGAATAGGCTTGCAAGAACAGGCAAAGTCCTCTCAGAGTCAGGTGTTAGCCGCTCTTGCACCTCTCCAAGCGTCAGCCGCATTTGCAGCATCAAATAAAGGGGGCCGCATGAAATGCTACCGATGCGGAGGCACGGGCCACGTACACTGGGAATGCCAGGCTGTTGGAATCTGGTGCCAGAAATGCTGTATGGACACTCATAATACGAGCGCTTGTAAACAGAGGTCGGGAAACTTCTCCAGGAGCGCGTATTCCTGCAGCGGCCGTGCCCAGACACAAGTCGCCGCTGCAGAAACAACACCCCGCCATGCCTCCAACCCTCCGCAGCAGGGAGCCTTCAACCCTCCGCAGCAGGCAACCTCCAACCCGCCACAGAAGGGAGCCTCGGCATGGACCTGGCAGCCGCAGTAGACGTGACACTGATGACTCCGCACCTGCAAAAAATCCCAACGGGGATCCAAGGACCTATTATTATACAGAACAAAGCGGTGGGTGCTCTGCTATTCGGAAGATCTTCTGCACCTATGTTGGGACTGTTTGTTTTGCCTGGCGTTATTGACGCGGATTACACGGGAGAGATTATGGTAATGGCTTACACCCCTTTTCCTCCTCTTCAGATAAATCAGGGACAAAGGATTGCTCAGCTGGTAACGCTTGAGCAAATGACTAAAGGAGTACAACCCATAAAAAGTCAAGAGAGGAGAAAAAGTGCTTTTGGTTCTGCAGGAGGACTTACTTTGTTAACTTTAAATCTTGCCGAGAGACCCAAGAAAAAGGTAGAAGTAGAATTTAAAGGACAAAAAAGATCATTTTCAGGTCTGCTGGATACTGGAGCAGATTCCAGCATTATTAGTCCTAACTGCTGGCCTCATCACTGGCCTTTGCAGCCGGCAGCCACTGCAGCATCCGGGGTCGGAGGATTTACCCTGGCTAGCCGCTCGCCCCCCCTCCGAGTTTATATCGATGGGAAACAGCTTACAGCAATTTTTTCAGTGGTGCAGTTACCACCTACTGTTCAATGCCTTATAGGTTGGGACATTATGGCTCAGCTAGGGATGGTCTTGACAAATGAACACCTTTTGGAGTAAAAGCCATTGCTTGGACTTTTCCAATTCCCATCACCTGGATCATTGACACCCCGGTATGGGTTAAGCAATGGCCTTTGAAAGGGGAAAGTCTTCAACACGCATATCAGCTCGTCTCAGAACAGTTTCAACAGGGACACTTGCGTTTATCTACCAGCCCCTGGAATACTCCAATTTTTGTAATTAAAAAGAAGTCAGGGAAATACAGGCTGCTCCATGATTTGCGTGCTGTTAATGAGCAGATGGAACCTATGGGCTCATTACAACCTGGATTACCTAACCCAGCCATGATCCCAATGGATTGGCCTTTGCTGATTATTGACCTAAAGGATTGCTTTTTTACTATCGCCCTCCACCCGCAGGATATGCGACGATTTGCCTTCACAATACCTGCAATTAATAAAGAAGCACCTGATCAGAGGTTTGAATGGACGGTTTTACCGCAGGGCATGCGCAACAGTCCAACCTTGTGTCAGCTTTATGTCAGTGCAGCTTTGCAACCTCTTAGGAAGCAATGGCCTAATACAGTGATATATCATTACATGGATGATGTATTGTTTGCTCAGCCATTGCCTTTCACACAACAACAAGTTCAGGAAATAAGAACCACACTGGCACAATACTCTCTAGTAGTAGCTCCTGAGAAGATCCAAACAACTGCTCCCTGGAAATACCTGGGATGGTCTATGACAGAACAAACTGTCAAACTTCAAAAGCTGCAATTAAAAACAAAAATAACCACCTTAAATGATGCTCAGAGATTCTTGGGTGATTTACAGTGGTTAAAACCAATGGTGGGAATACACAATGAACTGCTCGATGAGTTGCATCCACTGTTGAAAGGAACTGACCCAACTCATCCGTTGTGTATTACTGACAAACAACAGCAGGTCATTCAGCAAATTATGGACTGTGTTATGCATGGACATGTTCATCGAAGGGATCCAGACTTACCCATAGATCTGATCATTTGGAAGGGCCCACGGTATCTTTTGGGAGCACTTATGCAATGCAAGCAAGAAATGGGGGAAACACGGATGTTAGACTGGATCTCCCCCCCCACTACAGAAAAGTAAGACTCTTTTTCAAAAATTGAAATGTTAGCGGATCTGATAAAGAAGGGCAGAGAAAGGATGTTGCAGGTGGCTGGGGCAGAAACAGCTGCCATCAAGATACCAATGAAAAAGGATACCTTGGACTGGTATTTGACTAATTCAGAGGAACTGCAGGAAGCTCTCTTAGGTGCATGTTGCCCTACTGAAACATATCAGCTTCGACCAGCGTTGATTCAATGGATAGGGGACTGGGACTGGATAACTCGTCCAAAGCAAGAGAATTCTCCTATCTCAGGTGCCATTACTGCATTTACAGACGCTGGCAGGAAATCAAGAACTGCTGCAATAACCTGGCAAGAAAATGGAGTATGGAAGCATCATACTCTGCAAGCGGAAGCAGTGGACAGCCTACAAACCATGGAACTGTTAGCAGTGGTATGGGCAATGGCACAATTTAAGGAACCTTTGAATGTTGTTACAGACTCTCTGTACGTAGCAAGAGTTGTAGCAAGAATTGAAGACGCTTCCATAAAAGAGGTGCAAAATCAAAGACTATATGAACTACTATTGCAGTTAAAGAGAGCTACAAGATCCAGGGAACATGCTTATGCTGTAATTCATATTAGACGTCGCAAATGGGATGTTGGTTTAGGTGAAGGGAATGATAGGGCAGATAGATTGGTCACCATTACCCAAAGCACACCTCTGTCAAGTCACCAATTGGCTCGAGAGGCCCACTCAATGTTTCACCAAAATGCAAAAGGCTTAAGCAGAGAATTTAAGATAACACTCTCAGAAGAAGCAAAAGCTATTGTGAGGGCTTGCCCGACTTGTAGTCACCATAATGGGGGAAGTGGTTTAGGCCTAGGAGTAAACCCACGAGGCCTGCAAACAAATGAATTATGGCAAATGGACGTTACACATGTCCCTAGTTTTGGCAGACTAAAGTATGTACATGTGTCCGTTGATACTTACAGCAAATATATATGGGCAACAGCTCAGACAGGAGAAAGAGCTATACATGTGGAAAGACATTTGTACAGTTGCTTTGCAGTGATGGGTACACCAAAAAGAATTAAAACAGATAATGGTTCTTCCTATATCAGTCAAAGGATAGGGAAATTCTTAAGAAGTTGGGGGATTTAACATGTTACAGGTATCCCAAATTCCCCAACAGGGCAGGCCATCATCGAAAGGGCACATGGTACCTTAAAGAAGTATTTAGCCCAGCATGAGGAAGTAACTGACCCCCAAGCAAGATTATTAAAAAGTTTATTTGTGATTAATCATTTGTGTGTGTTTGGAGATGTAGGGCAACCCCCAGCAGAACTACACTATAAGCCACAAGAAATTGGTGAACAGAAAAAAGAAGTATGGGTAAAATACCGAGATCCCAAGAGAGGGTTATGCAAGGATCCTGCTAAGGTCCTGTTCTGGGGAAGGGGATATCTTTGTATTTCTACCCCTACAGGAGCATTGTGGGTACCTGCCAAGTGGACTAAACCTGTTCTTGATGCAGCGATTGGTGGATCAACTCACGGAAGAGGACAAGGACCGTCTGGAGAAGAAGCTGCTCCTGATCCTGCGACCACTACTGCTTCAACTGAAGGGACACTCAAAAGTGATCACCAGGGCTGTAACACGCCGTTGCCGGACGACCAGGGAACTGATTGACATTATTGAATCATTATCATCTTCTCATATAAGAGGACCGGCAAAAGAGAACTGCCTTGAATGTCACAGCCCAAATTGTACTGCTTGGGTTGCACTGTGTTGTGGGGGTTGTGATAAGACCTTTTGGGTGGATCAGTTGTCGCTTTTTCATTTATGGTGTAACACCTGTAATTATAGACATACCTGGGAACATAACTGGGAGTGGGCACTACGGAATCAGACAGGACTAAATACTGCCTCAGCTTTAGACCTTTATGAATCTCATGAGCAGAAGATCTTGGCCTATTATCGGTGGGAGATACAGTGTATTTTGAAAAGGGTTAAAGCTCAAAGTGCATCATATATAGCCTCTGTAAGGTGTAGAAAACTGGTGCCTTTAACACAACATTCTGTTGTAGGGCCTATAAGAGGAGATCCCAATCAGGCATTAGATAACTGCATTAGAAGGTTACAAAGGTGTGGTCTTCAGGTATCGGGAACAGTAAGGTTAAAAACTAATAAGAAAAAGAAGGTCAAAGTTAAAACAGAAAAATGAGGTTTACTTTTGTTATATTGCTTGGTGTAGTGGTAGCTGAAGAATTAAGGGTAACACACTTTAGTCAACCTAGAGATAATGTATGGATAACGCTTGTTAGACAGATTAATCAGTCATCGCTTTGTCTCAGCCTTGGAGGAGTTACTAATCCATTTCGAACGTATTTGGTAGGGCTACCAGTATGGTCTCCTCAAGAATTCTGCAGTCTTATTAATAACCATGCCTTATGTATGCGCAATATGGTAAATATTAAATTGCCCGCACAAAAAGGATATACTGCCAGTCAGAGTGACGGCTACCGCCAATGCCTGTTAATTCAATCACTTAATACTCCTTTGCTTTCCCCACCTGAGGAGTTGGAGCTTTTAGGAAGTGCAAATGCTAGCATGACCAGCACTTCCAACGGTGGGTGGTTCAGCTTTGATTACTCTAATTTTCAAAAGATGAGTCAGGATAAACAGACATGGGCTACTCTGGATTCATCTCTAAGCCCAGACATAGTGTCCAAACAGCTTTATAACCAATGTAAAGGCTCTAGTATCATGACACCTAAGAAATTACCCACAGGGATATTTCTAATTTGCGGAGATAGAGCCTGGAATGGAATACCAGCCCAGCCGCAGGGTGGACCTTGTTATTTAGGCAAGTTATCACTATTCCACCCCAATATATCCGTGTTAATGCAACTAAGTCATAAGACAAGCAGGCAAAAGCGCAGCTTACATAACTTAGACTGTAGTCAAATAGGAGATCCATGGTTCTGGAGTAAATTTAAACAAGTGATGGTTGCAACTCTCCTACCAGAAGGTGCTGCAAGCAAAGCAATGACTTTAGCAAAACAAATAGGGTGTTGGGCTAAGGGTGAATTGAATAAGACATCACAGATATTAGATATGTTAACTGCAGATGTACAGAGTGTTAATCACGCTGTCTTACAAAATAGAGCTGCCATAGATTTTTTACTGCTAGCACAAGGCCATGGGTGTAAAGTGTTTGAAGGGATGTGTTGCATGAACTTATCTGATCATTCTGTATCTATTCATGCTAAGATAAAAGAGCTATGGCTAGGGCTTAACAGCCTTAAGGAAGAAGAAGGATTGGGAATTAATGAGTGGCTTAAAAGTTTAGGATTGGGACCATGGTTAAGAAACCTTGTAATATATGCTATAGGGATATTAGGTGTACTCTCATTGCTTTTACTTATTTTACCTTGTTTCTGTAGTTGTATCCAAAATATGGTTAGTAGGATGATAGAGAAAACCTGGCAAACTAACCTCCTTTCTCAAAAAGAAAAAGATGGGGGAAGTGTGGAGAGTTTAGTTCAAGCATGGCTTAAAGAAAAAGGCCATGAAGGCATACAATTGAGAGAAAAGTAAAAGGTAGTTGCAAAGCAGTTCCAAAAGCAGTTCCCAGCCTTATTTCTATAAACAATTAGACTCTCTCATGCATCACTTTATAAACAATAAGGTTCTCAGACAGTCTTCCCATAACAAGCAAAACACCCTCTCTGGGAAAAGATGGCACCCTGGGAACAGATATGGAAGTTTTGGGAACCTTTCATATCACAGTGGGAACACTGGTTCTGTTTTTAATAAACAATTATAGGTATTGTAAAACAAAAGGAGTGGTTAGAGTTTTCTCTGTTAGCCTATCGTGAGCTTGGATTTTGTAATATGCATGAAGTTAATTAACACTATTATATAAAGTGGCTGATCGATCAATAAATCCGAGTTCAATGCATCAAAGGATGGTCGTCTCCCTTCACTTCAATAACAGATTTTTTTTTTTCATGAAATGTGTAATCCTAAATTAACTTTAACGGATATTGGTTTTTTTCATTCTTTGGGAGCACATTTTGCCTTTGGATGTCTGTAGATAATAAGGCTTCCATGTGAATTCTGTTAAAGAAAAAAATCTGATTTTTATTAACATATTGCCTCTCAGATCTTCATGACTCATAAGTCTAATGGAAACATGCAGATGCAGCCACACAGCTCAAGTTCAGAAAAGCCTTCTCATAGAAAATGAGACTGAAAACATCATATGCCCTCAAAAATATCATCAGGATTCTTAAAATCCTTGTGGATCCTAAGTTCACTGAAGAGAAAAATTGCCTTTGATTTGAGCAGGGTTAGAATTAGAGAAAATTATCTATGGCTCTCACTGTCCCATGAATTCCCCTGGCAACAAGGTCACTCCTTTGACTACAAAAGATGGACTTTATGGAAACAGGAGCAGCTAAAGAATATTCAATGCACTTTATTATGTTGAGGTTATTTATGTCCCCAAATTATTGGTGTGCTGGATGCTGAAATAACTTCACTGCAGTTAAACCCAAAAGATATGTTCATTTAACAATGTTTACCACTTAACATATATTTTTAGAATAATTAGCTGACTCAGTAAACTTCTATTTTCTGATTAATTTATGTCTCCTTGATTGATTTAATTGTTTTTCTCTCTCTTCTATATCATTAAAAATCTACCAAGAAACATTAAAAGTAAAAGCTAAATAAAAGTCTTAATTTTTTTCCATTAGTTTGGTCTGGTTCTCATTTTCTTTTCCAAGTTTGCCTACCAGTTACCAGGACACACTTAAGTTGCTCTTTTTCATTATTTTTAACAGGAAAAATAGTGCCTAAGAAAGCCATTCTCCCTCTTTAGCTAAATGGAATGCTACATTAAATATATCAATAACGAACTGGTATTTGACATGGCCCTATTTAAGTGCAGATACACTGGTGCCACACATTCTGTCTGGCACAGTAAATCCTAAATCATGCCCATGCTTTTGGATGTCAAGGCACTAATAACTACCCTCAAGGAGGGCTCTCAACTCCTAGATAAAGGAATTAGTAGAACAGCTGCCAAATTTTCCAAAGGTTTCAGCTCTGGAGGTACTGTCAACTTAACCAAAGACTAAAGAACCTGGACAGAACCTGGTGCCTCAGCTGGGTTATGTGTTCTTGCTCTCCCTGCTTTCAGCCACAACCCATCAGAGCCCCTTTCTCTAAATAAATTTGGAAGAATCCTGTACTGTTGCATGAACCAGTTTCAGTCTCCACATCACAATGCAGTTTTCAAACATTTTGTTTTTCCTCCTGCCTTGCGCTGATCTCCCACTCTCAGCATGGGTGAGAAATTAATTCAACACACTGGGATTTTCTTCCTTTGAAAACAAACATCCCTTCCCTCTCTGTGAAAACCTAGGTCTTTTTCAAAGCTATTTTTAGTGGTTGCCCTAACGACTTGCAGTGTCCTCAGGAAGGCTGCTGCTATGCTTAGTTTGCCATCTCCCATACAAACAACATGTAATCCCCCTTTCATTCTTTGAGTCTTAAAATTTATTTTGTGCTGTATTTAGAGAGGAGGGACAGAGCATGGTGCACAGTCTGCACCTGGGAGGCTTCAAAGAAATTTGAGTGATAACAGCCTTAAAAGTACTCCAACACTGGCTGGTAATTGAGGGGAAACTCAAGTGAAAGCAGAGAGAATGAGCTCTCAGCAAAGTAGGTTCTTTAGCCTGGATTGTGTCAAGAAATCTCTGGTAGTTTTTGAGATAAATGTAGCAATAAAGGGAAGCACACTGGATATACTGGGACTTCCAGGGACTGGGTTGGTTTATCTAAGCTGGAAATGATCAGCTAATTCAGATCATGCCACATTCCCTTCGAGATCCCTGGAATTACATCCTTTGCTGTCTCCTTCCTTCTCTCTTGGTATTAAGGAAGGCAGGATGCTTAACAGGAAGACCTGATCTTGCAATAATTGGTGTTCACAAGAATGCTTTGTGCACCAGATTACATAAAACTAGAAGTTCTTGCAAATAAATGAGTATTTATTTGCAAGTCTCCATGAATATGAAGTTAGGTGAACCAAAATATTGTGTAAAGAAGAAATAAAGCCACCTGACTTCTAAAATTTCAGAAGTGTAGAAACCAGCAATAAAATTCTGTCAAGGAAAAGTAGCAGAGATTTACAAAAAAACAAGAATCAAGTAACAAAACAAGAAAAAAAATTTTGCACAGGAATACAAGCAATATCCAAAAAGTATCTGATGCTGAAGCAATGTTCTAACAGTCCACTGAAGCATTCATGATACGATAAAAAATCTAAACCCAAACAAGAAAAACAAGTTAACAAGTGGTCTTAATACCCTTCTTGGTCAAACAATTGTTCATGTTAAGTATTGAGGTGAAAAACAATGCCAAACACTATCCTGACCCAATTATCTGGATAAATGCTGATGACAAAGTTTAAAAGAGATTCTCAAAACTGTAAGGCAGAAAAACCATTTTGACTAGCCAGCATCTGTTCTACCCTCTGATTTGATTTACCATGAACTCACCAAACAGAGGGAGAATAAATAGACAAAAGAAACAGAGTCAGATTAGAGCCTGATAGAAAGAAATACTATTTTACAAGTCCTGCCAAATTATTGAATACAAATCTATAGGTGATATGCAAAAGAAGGTGCTTTCAAATAAGCCACAAAGCATTTAGAATTCCAGGGTATTTGAAGAAAAGCTCCTTCAGGTGAAGTCTTTCAATTTTCATTTCTCAGGAAACAAATACAAGAAATAATGTTGTTTGGGTTCCTTCGAGGAAATATATTCATTTTCAGAGCCTGAAATATTTCCTGAAGTGGTATCTGATCATTCTCCTTTGTGTCTCTGTTATTAGTACTGCTAAGGACTGCACAACAAGGACAGTCTTGATTTGAATATATCTAATATGTCCTGCCCAGTAAGAAACGAGATTTCTACCCTCAAAATTCTCCTCTTGGGAGTTCCAAAATCAGGTAAGGAGAAAGAAAACACATTCCATATTACTGCCATTCCTTAGCTCCCATCCCTTCCACCTCAGGTGTTATTTCCCTCAGATTGTGAGGTGACTGGGACACAAGAAGGGGCACCAAGACAATTCCTCATTCACTGAACCCAGTGCCAACCACTAGTTCATGAAGTCAGAACAAGAGCAGGAATTTAAGCCCACCATTGCTGTGCCACTCACAGCTGTGCTTTGTAGTCCATAGAAGTAGAAAGATATGTAAGTGGAGTTTGAGAGCATGAACCTTCTTGGCACATTATGTGTGATTAAAAATGTACAAAGTGCACACAATGAAGAAACAAGTAAGGACAGGCAGTGGTTTGGAAAATGTAAGTTTCATTAAGAGGAATTAGTAAGTGGATTTAGAAATAACAAAAGGAAGAAACGGAGGTGACCTGAAAGGCAAACTCCATTCACCATTTATATGAACAGAAAAAAGAACAAAACACAACTCTACTCAATAGCAGCTGAGCTGTGGTCAGCCACTAACCAAAAATGATACTTAGCTACTAGAGAAATTTCTCAGATCCAAAGGCACTTAAGAGCTGGAATTTCATACATGTTGGAGACTGTCCCGAAAGCTGAATTTGCCTATACTTGTTTTATTTCATTTGCTCTATGCAAAATTGTTCCAAATTGTTGTTTTCTAGGGTGACGCTAATTATAGGACCATATAGAACACTGATGTTGCTTTTTTCTTTCGTGAGTTATTCCATTATAAACACAATGGCCCCAATACATAGGAGGAATATACAGAGGGCACCTACTAAAAGGCAGGAAATCAATACTTTAAAAGAATAATTGAAAATAAAATTGTTGCACTTGAAGCTTACCCTTTTTTCTCTCTCTTTACAACTAGCTTTTGCTGAAGCATATATATATATATATATATATATATACATACATACATACATATATGTATATAGCATATACCCTAGGGAAATAAAGGGGTAATTTCTCATTGTCTTCAGAAGTATTTTATGCCTGGCTAGAGTCAGCACTAAATTTGAAACAGAACATTTATAGCAGCCATGGAGCACAAGGTTTGGCATAAAGATCTGATGGAAAAGTTGATGACTTTTATATAGAAGTGCTGATACAAATGGAATCCCCTGTCTAAATTTTCAGCCAGCTGTACAAAGTGCACATTTTAGCCAAAATACAGATGTTAGATTAAAAGCTCTTATCATACCAGGAGCCACAA
Source organism: Melospiza melodia melodia (assembly GCF_035770615.1). Taxonomy (NCBI): domain Eukaryota; kingdom Metazoa; phylum Chordata; class Aves; order Passeriformes; family Passerellidae; genus Melospiza; species Melospiza melodia. The sequence goes on along the minus strand of NC_086206.1, from coordinate 1,574,265 downwards.
GGTTTTAGGTTCATGTCAGATTTTATTCCAAATAGAAAAAATTCCCCCCAAACCAACCAATGTTGGTTTTATAAATGTCTTTGTTCCCTAACTCTGGCAAGCAATGATTGATTATTTTAACATCATTATTTATATCAGTAACTCTTACCTCATGTCTTTGAAGGAGTGGAACACCACTGGTATCAAGAAAATAAATTTCTGTATAATTGTGTCTATTTTAATTTGTTCTAAGTAACAAATCATTCCATGGGCGGAGTTATGGGTTTTTTGTTTGTTTTTTGTTTAATAGATTCTCCTAATCTCAAAATGTAGCATATTTGGATACCTCTTAGTGGCCCAATTCCTCTGTTGCCAGACAGTGAATTCTCTTCAGAATCATTTATGCTTCACTTCATGCTTCAATTGAAACACACTTGACTTCTGCCTTGAAATAATTCTAACTTTTCATACTAAATGCTGTCCTAAATAAGGATACTGTCTGAATGCTCTGGAATGAGCTGTCAATGCCAAGTGTCTGATTCTCCCAGCAATGCCTTGTCGGTTGGACAGATAAGAGTTTTTCAAATCAAAGAGAGAGAGATTAGTAGAAACACTAAAACCTCACAGTAGAAAAGAAAATATTCTTGAGGAAAAAATCAATCTATTTGAAAAATTGTGCAGAAACAGGTATATTGCTTATGCAACATTCACACTCTCCTTGTCCTTGGAAAGCTTCAAATGGACCTATAACTTGGCACTGCTAAACAAGACAGCTAAAAAGTAAACATATTTTTCTTTCCAATATTTAATAAAGGAAAATATGTACTGCTTTTAAATATTTAGCTTTTTATAAATGTTTTTATTGTCAATAGAAGGTCGATATTTTGTCTATTATATCAGCACTGATGAATATGCAAATATCTTTTCCTCACATATAGCATATTTTAAGTGAATAGGAAGGGACAACTGAGCATCTTCATAGTGCTGCCACCAAAACCATAGATTAAATAAAGATACTTTAGTTAAATGACACTGAAGCAGTCTTGAGGATTTGCTGAATGCCCCTCGTACTAAAAAGAGATTAGGAAGACACCAATGTTTATAAAGAGTCCCCAAAAATAAAATAAATGAAGAACAGGACCTGAAAAGGACACAAAAAGCACAGCGTGGAAGCACACACGTTTCTCCGCTGACACCAATTAACAAGCTAACAATCTGAGCTAGTCATTTGTAAATAAACATTTGATGGAGATAATGTTCACATATTCTCAGACTCTTTTCCTTCCTTCCACATTTTTCATCATTCTGACGGCATTGTGTTGCTGGGGAAAGGCTTTGGTGGCAGTGGGGCTGCAAGAGCGGCTTTTGTGAGAAACTGCAAGAATGTCCTTCTTCCGTGTCCAACAGCGCCAATCCCAGCTGGCTCTAAGAGAGACCTGGCCAGGGCCAAGCCCATCGGTTACACTGGTGTTACCTCTGGGGTAACATGCAAAGAAGAGGGGAAAAAATTTCACACAACTTCTACTGAAGAGCCAAAAGTATGATTCTGTCAAGGAAAATAATCAGAGAACATCATCTGATAGAGATGCACATCCCATTGGTTTGCATGCATATGGAGGAAAACCAAAATTAATTCATAACTGGTGAGAAAAGCATTTGAAAAAGCTGTTAATGCAGTGGTGCTGAGTGTAGTACTGCACAATGAAAAATCACTGTCTTTATGTAGATATGCAAACCTCTGGATATTTTGGCTTTAATTTTTGCTACTTGTATAACTGATAATCTGTATTTTAATTAATTAATTAAATAAATAGATAAATAAGCTTACACACAGGACAGGTGCCAATGTTTAATTGTGTTCCCCGACATGCTCTTGGAACACAGCCTGGCAATTTTCCCCTTCAGTGCCTTTGTGGCCCCTTTGCCATGTATTGATTGCTGGCAGTGTTTATCTACCCAGAGTGATCCTCTGCTTGAACCTCAGTGTAAGGAGAACCGCAGAGAAAATAACCCCCAAGCTCAAGAAATCACTGCTTGCTGAGTCCCTGAAATATAGCACAGCAGCACAAAAAATGCAATGATCCCAAAGCTGTGGCTGTGCCAGCCTCCCTCATTCCTCAGGCATGATGTTCCTGAGCCTGCTAACGCACTTTAGCTCCTGCAATTCTTCCTGAAAGTTTAATATCCCTCTCTTTTAAATGGCAGAACTCATCAGTCCATCTGCAAGACTGAAAGACTCATTGGGGCTGGATTGAAGGAAACTAATTAGCTTTCCATGTCCTGACTTCCTGTACCTCCTCTACACTGCCTTAGCATTTACCCCTAAATAATCTTTCTTTAGTGTTGCATCTGAGTGTATTTCCGGGACAGCTCAATTTGCTTTATTGTTGCAGAATGAGCCATTTGTCGGGGATGAGCCATTTGTTGGGTGCAGGGAAAACTTGGGACTCTCAGTGTGAGATCAGCAAGCTTCATTTATTGAAGAGAGCATCAGACACTTATACAGCAAGTAATAAGCTCATGAATATTCTGTAATTTACACTGTCCATTGGCCACGCCACAGCATCAGCCCTTCCCCATTCCTTAAGGGTCACATCTCTCTTTTCTCATATCTCTTTCACTATTTGTTATCATACTACAGCTAGGCCCAAGGACACGCTATCTTGCAAGTGCAGGACTTGGAATTAGCCACGGCCTTGTACTTTTCCAATCCCTAGCTACTCTCCCAACACTTTATCCTGCATACAAGTCTAAATTCAAACTATATTCCAAGCACAAATAATTAAGGCACTTTTAAGGTTTTTCTGCAGTGAAGTCGTCTTCCTCAGCCTTGACAATTTAAGATACTGTGACAGCTAATTAAATGAATAATATACATTTCCCACTGAAAATGTTATGTCAGTAAAATTTTGGCACAGGCCCTTTCTTCACATTTGTGATGATACTAGAATCCTCTCTGGCACTCCTCTTAAATATGATAAATATTTTTCTCAATGAAATTTTTGATATTCCATTGTAGCTCAACAGCAGTTTTAGTACAATTTTAGCTTTTTGTTATAGCATCCCCTACAAAAAAAAAAAGGAAACAGGTTCAGAAACAGTCATGGCTATAATATATCAGTCAGGAGTACTTAATGGCTTTTTATTGTAAAATACAAGCAGGTTTCTATCATTTTATAAACCACAAAATTATAAATGAAAGTGATATTCATACAGAGGTAAATTATTTTAACCTGGCTAAAAATAATGTATTTAAAGAGACAGCATCTCTCTTGACCTTTCTCTCAATCTGATGGTATTTTACAAACCTATGCCTTGTGTTGACCTGCCTCATATTATGACCTTGAAAACAGGTAATGTTTCCCATACATTTCAGCGGTTTGTCTCTAATCTCTAACAACAAAAAACCCCAACAACACCCTAACAGGTTTTTAAGTAAGAAATTGCCATGTTACTATTGCTAATGTAGATGTGTCAGCCCTACAGTTCATAACATTTTCAGAATTGCTTTAAAAATGCTTTAAGAATTGTGCTGTCACCAGATTTTACTGTGCTCCCTAAATTTTCTGCAAAAGAAACCAGCAATACAGTGATACAGGCAGCTATTGCTAAAATTCCTTCAAAGCCAATGTCTTCATGAGAAGCGTGCTGGTTTTGCATTGGAGCCACTCACAGAAGTGATTTGTTTCTGAGAGAAGCTAAGGGCTTCCTCTGAGCCTAGCAAAACCAATTGCGGACTGGCTTTGAGAATAGGCACGTTAATAAGCCAATTAAAGAGCTCAACACGCCTCTCTGAGACTCATATTTTACACTGAACAAGCCTGGGTTAAGCTCTCTGACTTTCTGTCTTTTGCGAAGTTCTTCCCCCACCCCTGGCCCGGTGGCCGGGCAGGGAAGAGGAGGCTGCGGGACCCCAACCGAGGCCGGGCCAGGCCACGGACGCTAACATCCCGCCGCTACTGAGCCCTGCCCAGCTGCCGGCCCGGGCCGAGCTGGGCTCCGCCAGGCCCTGGGAGCGGCTACGGGCCGGGCCAGGCCACGGACGCTAACACCCAGCCGCTACGGACCTCCGCCCTTGCCCCGCTGCCGGCCCGGGCCGAGCTGGGCTCCGCCAGGCCCTGGGAGGGGCTACGGGCCGGGCCAGGCCCCCTCCACCATAGCCTGTGTGACCCACGAGGGGCTGGGCTGGGCCCCAGTGGCTGCTGGGCAGGAGGTGGGGAGCGAGCCACTAGCCTGCAGACGAAATGATCACAGCAGGGGCCTGAGACCAGCAATGGGGCCAAAGCAGCCAGTGCCATTCTTGTTATAACCAAAAATCTGCCTTTTTTTTTTTTTTTTTTTTTTTTTTTTTTTTTTTTGTGAGGAAAAAAAAATAAAAAAACGAATCAGACCACTGTTGCTGCTGGAGTGCTGCTTGTTTGTTATGGTAATTACGGGTCGTTGTTGTTAATAGTTGTTTTTGGATCAGTAAAAGCTCTGGCTGGGGCTGAGTTAATGGCTCTCCTCCCCATGTTATGAATAAGAAGCTTGACTAGGCCAATATTCAAGCAGCAATCAATTTATTATTTAATATGGTAAGGTATGAGCAATACAGCGCTGGGTACAGTGGGGGAAGTTTTCCCTCCAACTGCACACCGATAATTGAGGGTTACAGGTATTTATAGGGGTACTCATCAGTTTTTTTCAGCGGTTTCTATTTCCAATTTTTTTACTCATCAGCAATTTTTTATTCCAAGTTATTACATCACAATTCTATACACTATTGTGATTTAAATTTCTCAGGATGTATCTCAAAGGAGTATCCCCAGATGGTGACGGTCCAGTTTCCAAAAGAAGAAAGACGAATCCCATCTGGTGGGGTCCAGCTCCCCAGATGTGTGTCCACCTTCTAATTGCAGATACTATAAATCTCATTACAGTGAGGTCCAGCTTCCCTTTGCTCAAAACCATAAATCCTTGAGGTGATGTTCATCTTCCTTTCTCAAGCTGTTTTTCTCTGCTTCAATAAGGCTTGAGATAAGCATATTTCTTTTATGTATATTCCAAAGCTATAGTTTCAAGGATACAAGTAATATTCTAAAATTATACTTCAAAAGGTTATTATTGCAGAGCTTTTTATGGATTAAATGCAAGCAAAAAGCAACATCTTTAACACCTTAATTCTAATGCTCCTAAATCAACCAGGGTTAATTGCAAACAAAAGATAGGTTCAAAGGCCTTTTTCCATGCTGTAATTTCCTCAGTTATTATTAGAATTCACAGTTCTCCCATTGTCGGGGTCCACACATTTTGCATTCACAAATACACATGTTGCCTGTTTGTACCTGACATGAAACACAGCTTTGCATCTCACACCCAGACGGTGAAGAGAAGGGTCTGAGACCTGGGAGGGGATGCATACAAACTAACTTAGGGACCAGCATGCCATTGGAAGCTACTATTCCGAACACACTGAAAAGAACCCCAAAACAACGAGCCAGTATAGAGTTGAGAAATTTGAGTGATGTCTAAACATGAGGAACGGAGTGCTGAGTCTGCAGAGACACTGAACACCTTCGTGGTCCCTCACCCTGAGCACGTGGGTCGTCCCGAGGCCGGGACCCAGAGAAGAAAGGGGCGGTCATCAACATGGGGGTCACCATGCCCAAAAGGCTCCCACAGGGACTGGACCCCCAGCTCTGCTCCTAGTGGACAAAGCTGCGCATATCCTCCTTCTCTGAGTCGCCCTTGGAGACACCCGTCAAGCTGCCCAATCCTGAACTGATCACTTTTAATAAAGGCGTTAAAAGGAGAAAAAGGTCTCCTGCCCTGTTTATTTCAATTCTGGCCTGGGGACCCTGAGATCCTGGGGCAGCCCCTCCAGTGCAGCCTGAAATCCATCACCGTGACTGCTTCCACCCACTGCCTGGCAGGGATCACATGGCCATGTGCAGGCTCCGGGTGAGATATTAACTCATTCAGTGCACAGATGAGACTTACAGATCTTCAATCCTCTCTTGAGCGAGAGAAAAGGACAGAGTGAAGATACACGGAGAACAACATGAAGACACCAAGAAGAGTAAAGAAGAAGTCAAGTCCCAGATGGAAGGAGAATGAGAAGATGCCTTAGTCTTGGGCTGAAATCCTCTTGGAAAAGAGGATGGCTATGGAGAAGAATGTAATTGATACATCAGACTCTTTTTTCCTGTAACTCATTAAAATGTATTGGGCAGATTTAGCATTTTAATTACAGCCATGAACAGATGAACCAGTGCTGAAGTGAACAAATGTTGAAGTAGCTATGATCCCGATGATAAGTTTGAACAGAGAGAGACAAAAGTGATGAAGACCCTTTGCTCCCTGTGGTCCTGTGATTTTCTGTTATAAGTTCATAATGGTTCATTCTGGTTTTCCCCAGAGTTGTACCCTCCCATTTCCCTGTCCATCTTGCCAAAGACCAATCCCTTTTTCTGGGTTCTTCCCTGCCAGTCAGTATTACCCTGCCCTCATCCCTTGTCTGTCATTGTAGCCCCACCTTTGTTCCTAGAACCTTCCATGTCAATCCTGTATCCCATGAGACCCTATTGTTGTGTATAAACTATTTCCTCCCCTGTTACTCCCCACTGGCTGAAACACTGTATTCCCTGCCTTGTGCTCCTCCCCAGGTTTCCTGCCATTGGCTGAAGTTTGAGGCCTCCCCTTGTGCCCTCCCCCGTATAGAAGTTGTTGCAAGCTGGTGTTCTTTGTTAATTTGCCTCTGGCTCCTCTCAAGATTAAACCTTTTGGGAACCCATGCAAGAGACTTCTCTCATTCCTTCACCTTGAATCCTAGATGTGGGTTGGGAATAACAGATGCAGAGAGCAGCCTTGCTGCTTCAGGGTGCCAAGCAACGCTGCTCACGCCGCTCTCCAGACCGGCCTTTGGGCAGATGGGGAACAGCTGCTCTTGGTGTGGTCCAGGAGTGTTGTGGTGTGCTGTAATGTCCCATTTTGGCCTTCCAGGTCACTTTCCCAGGTGTGCCTATACGTCTCTCCCTTCCCCCTTGCCCCCATGCTGAGTGAGTCCTGTCAATCAGGCTTAACATTCCAGCAAGGCGTCGTGTGGTTGGTCAAGTTCAAAGGATGCCCCTATGCCCAGAGGTCATTGGCCTGTCTGGGTGTCATCTTCCCCTGAGACCCTGCCCCTCTCACCTGGTTGGTGGCTCACCTGTACCTCCCCTGAGACCCTGCCCCTCTCACCTGGTTGGTGGCTCACCTGTACCTCCCCTCCCCCTGTCCCTGAGCTTAAAAGGTGAATCAGACCATGTGGCTGGGTTTTTCTGTTGGAGCAGTTCCTCACGTTCAGACCTCTGTAACCATGGAATAAACCTCTGGACATTAAACCCTCCAGCAGAATGCTCTCCTTTTTCTCTTCACCATTGCCTGAAGCCATTCCTCCTGAGGTAAACAGGGTTCCTAACAAGCCTGGACTTGTTCAGTGCCCAGCTGCAACCACCAGCAAACCAAGGTATCTCTGGGGTGACACACCGCAGTTGCTGCCTTTGGCCCGGCAGCAAGGGTCAGACTGGCCCAGGCACAATCTAACTGGTAAGATTGGGAGCCTTTTTCCAATACAGGAGAAAGGGCTAGCTGGTGAATTTCTCTAAGTGGCTACCATGCCAGCGCCCAGGAAAGAAGAAAAGCTCTGTTCTAAGAGATGACGATGATTTCAGAGATAGATGAAGAGAAGCATCAGTGGGAAAGAAAAAAATGATTGTAGGGGGGAGGAGAAGCATTCTAAAGGTTTCATTCTGATTCATATTATTCTTCCTTTTAGTTCTGTTAATAAATTTTTCTTTATACCCTCTTCAAGTTTTGAGCCTGCTTTGCCTTCTTCCTAATCCTAACTTACAGAAAAAAAAATGAGTAAATAATTCTAGAGGGTACGTGGGCATCTGGCCAGCACTGAACCCACAACAAGAAGTTATTTGAAGCATGCAAATAACTTTTTAAAGGAATTCTTAAAAGATAATATGAAACTTTTGGACTTGGGTTTTACATAAAAGTTACATTTCATTCCTTCAAAAATTCATGAACATTTAATGAATAGTCAACTCTTCAGAAAGCAAGTCTCCAGTACAAACCAATAAAAGGTAGTGTATATATATTTTCACCCACTGTTTCCATCTCCTTCCACTTCAGGTCTGGAATATCCTTTTGCTGGCACAAACAATATACTCACTGTAGGATAATTTGCCAATATTTTCTTTTTGTTGTTTCTATGTTTGCTTGTTTGTTTGGTTTTTAAGTATTTGTGTCACATATGCTGTAGAACCATTTGTAAAGCCCACTGCTGAAATAAGGGCAGGAATCTGGTATCAGTCTGTGCCTGTTACAGGAGATGAAGGATTTAAAAAGACAGCCGCAACAAGCAGCTGTTTATGTGCTGTTGGTTTTGGATGGAGCCTGAAAGATTTATTGTTTTATGTAGACTGAAACTGAAACAGAACACTGATGTTATGAGGGGCATTTGGGGCTTTGTTTGTTTGGTTTAAATCTCAGTATCCTTCATTTAAAGAAGTCCTCTCCAGAAATATTTACTTACTTTTTATTTAAGAACAATAAAAACTCTAAGCTTCTAAGCACACTTGTTAGCACTCTGAAAAAAAGAAAAATATTTTCAGAATCAAATCCGTCCCATATTTCCCCCCTGTCTACCATGTGCACATGAAGCATTATTTAATAAAAGGTAGCAGGGATCAAATTAAGCTTCCTTTTATATAAGCCAGCAGGCCCAACCCTCTCAGGCTTCAGGGATACAAGACAGCCCCAAGGTCAGCACCACTCCCCCAAACACCTCTAGCTCTCCAGAGCGCACCTGGAGAGGGAACTACAGTGCCAAAGGTCCCTGACAAAGTGGGGCTGCAACAGCTCTTGGAAGATGATGGAAACAGAAACATTTTCTCCCAAGTTGAGAAAATGCTGATCTGGGAGCAGCATTTAAAGAACTGGAGGCATGGATTCAAAAGTTCAAAGCAAGTATTGCAGAGATGACAATAATGAATATAAAAGGCCAAACTGCAGCTAAGAAATAGAGTTTATGTGCTGCATCCTATAGAGAGTATATTTCTCCTATTTTTGATCTGCCACTTGGAGCACGATCCACCTTGCTTCTATGTCCCAGCTTCCATTCCTTCCACTCCAATTTCTCAGCAACAACTCACTATCTTCAAATATGTCAAAAAGATCTTTGAGATTAAACATATCACCAAAAGTCGGGTGTAAGAGCTGGCCAATCTTTCTTGGGGGGGTTGTGATTTATGTGCTGTGTCACGACTCTCTGTGTGCCCTCACAGTGGAGAGCTCTGCACAAGGGTTCATTTGTTTCTCCAACACAATCTGTTGGCAGTTCAGACTGTCAGCTTCCCACCAATGAGCTGGGTTATAAATGTACTCGAAAAGTCACCTAGATATTTATAGTCATTAAAAGTTATCTCAGACCTTCTCTTTTGACATTACTGGACAAATACGGGATTATGCATTTAAAAACACAAAGTATTTTAACTATTTATCAAAATGTTATCAGTGAATTTGAGAGAAGGTCTTAAACTGAAATCTCCTAATGAATAATTAGCCACCAGATAAATCTTGTATCTCTCATTGGAAAAAAAGTTGCTGGCTAAAAGTCAGCCCACAAAAATGATCAGGAGCATATTTCTTCACTCCAAATGGAGGAGAAAAACAACATGTTATTGCACCATCATTGTGCCTTGTCAAAGACATCTACATGTTTTCCTTTAAATGCCAGAAATCAGTAGCTTTGGTAGGGTTGTGCTTCTTTGGCTGGACCAAATTCTAGCATCCCATCTGTGGTGACAAAAGAAGCCCAGTGGTAGCTTTATGGCTTCTAATTTAGCAAAAAAACAATACATAAATATTGACAGGAAATAGTTTCAGAGACAAGTTAATTGCTCTTCTTTTTAGTGATTCATGTAAAAGCATCAATACAGGAGCAGCTATTTGGCAAAAGTATTAGCAGCTGTATAATGGTCTTAGAGAAAATTACTAACTCTTCCAAATTCTCTACTTTAAAATCACATCATTGATGAAATACTTACAGTAGAAATAGGAGAAAAGCAAATCTCTTTGCAAAACAACAGCCATGCAAAAAAAAACCTCTTGAAAAACCCATTCATTATTAATTCTAACAGATCATTAAAGAAATTATTCCTTTATTTGCTTGCATTTTCATCAGTCAGGAAAAATAAGGTATGTTAATGCCTTTTATTTGTTGTACTGACAGTTTAAAAATTACAGTGTTGGAGCTAATTTAGCTTTCTAAGTGTCTCATTTCCAGAAGTGCAAAGTGGACAGATACTGCTTATTGGAACCCAGGCTGTTGGTTTAGCACATCTTTCTACATTACCTAATTTTCCTTTTAGCCTAATAGTGGAAGCAAAATTTCTCTAAATTAAATTTCCTCTTTTTCAGTTTGAAGCCATTTCCCCTTGTCCTGTCACTGAAGATCCTGAGGAATTGTCCCCTTGGTTTCCCTGAGCCCCTCAGAGCCTGGAAGGAGCTGTGAGCTCTCCACACAACCTTCTCCTGTCCAGGCTGAGCAGCCCAGCTCTCCCAGCCTGGCTCCACATCCATTTCATTTGTCCAGTTCATTTATCCATGGCCTCCTCTGGACTTGCTCCACATGTCCTTCTTACATTGGGAGCACCAGAGCTGTGCTTTCTCACATCAGAATTAATGCGGTAGGTGATATAATTTCTAATACTTCCTTAAAAGCCAAATGGTTCTCTGTCAAACCTTGTTTCATACATTTCACCATGAAGTTACATCTCACACCATGATGTTCCCATTCAAGCCTTTATAAATTAATAACGAATAATAAAGCACATAATATAATAATTCCTTTTCAGGATATCTTTAAAATTCATATTCTGAATCAGCTGGGTTTGTTTCCAATAAGTAATTCAGAAAGGTGGAACAATGGTGGTCTAATTTAACTTCCCAGCACATTACCAAGGGTTTCAGCATGTTTTTGAAGCACTTTCACTGTGCATGATAAATCAGTCAAATGGGGGAGCAGATGTCTAATGTATTCTTTTCACATATGCCAAACAGAAGTGGGTCACACTGTGTCAGATAGGCACAACTGCTTGTCAGACGGGTTGGCCACGAGATAATGGGTGTTGATTGACAGTACCAAGGTTGAATCAGGGGTTTCAGAGAAATTCAGAATGGGTATTTTAGGATAAAAAATATGTTCCTCCTAAGAACAAATTTCTTTTTAACTGATTACTATTAAAAGCTGCTGGTTTAGCTTTGTAATGTAAAAGGATTTACAGATCAAGAGCAGCCCTGGGAGAAGGATTTGCAGGAGCTGGTGGGTGGGAATTGAATATGCCCCATCCTAGAAGCTCCCCCCTGCCCTGGGCTGAGCCCAGCGTGGGCAGCAGGGAGGGGATTCTGCCCCTCAGGTGAGACCCCACCTGCAGAGCTGCCCCAGCCCTGGGCCAGCACAGCCAGGAGCTGGAGCTGCTGCACAGAGCCCAGAGGAGGCACCAGGATGAGCAGAGGGATGGAGCAGCTCTGCTGGGAGGAAAGGCTGGCACAGCTGGCATTGCTCACCTGCACAGGAGAAGCTTTGGGCTGAGCTCAGGGTGGCCCTGCAGGGCCTGGAGGAGCTGCAGGAAAGATGGAGAGAGACAATTGCCAAGGGCTGCAGGGACAGGAGCCAGGGAATGGCTGCCAGTGCCAGAGGGCAGGGCTGGGTGGGATCTTGGGAATGAGGAATTGTTCCCTGGCAGGGTGGGCAGGCCCTGGCACAGGGTGCCCAGAGCAGCTGGGGCTGCCCCTGGATCCCTGGCAGTGCCCAAGGCCAGGCTGGACACTGGGGCTGGAGCAGCCTGGGGCAGTGGGAGGTGTCCCTGCCATGGATGGGGTGAGACCAGATGAGCTTTAAGATCCCTTCCAACACAAACCATTCTATGATTTTATAATTTATATAAAAAATAAATATATGTAGCTATTCCAGCTCATGAAACAGCAAATCTATTGATTTTTATCAGAACCAGCTAGATTAGATGTGTATTATTGATTCATGAGACCTGTATTTTGCTAATCGGTGACCAACCTTATGAAATTTAATGACTGTCCCAAGGGAAAGAATATCCATATTTCTTTCATAAGAAATATAAATATTGATATATTAACAGCAGAAAGATACAAAATTATTTATGTTGTGTAGATACATTGTATTCTGCTCTGGCACACCTTTCCATCCGCTTAAACACGGGCATAGGTGATCTCCAGAGGAAATCAAGACATCTCTCCTCTCCAGACTTTACCAGTGTCATTGTTGTCTTTATCACTGAAATTCAGTACCTAAGACTGTACTACCTGACCCATCCCTGACTCTTCCCGAAGAACTAGGGATTGACTCAGTTTCGATGCCTTCTCACAGCAAAATTTCTCAGGTGAAAATGCTCAGTAATCATCTTGTTTGTTCCTTTGTTTTTAAATGTCCCATTCTCCTGAATTCATTAATAACAGCCTGAAACAAGACAGAATATGATCTCCAGGCTCACACCAAATTCCTGCCTTGTTGGCTTTCATCACTGCTTCTCCTTCAGTAATTCTCCTGACCTCCCTTTTCCCACTTCATCATTGGGAATCAGCTCTTCCAAGGCAAACCCAAAGGTGTGCCTGCTCCCTAATCTGCCTCCTCTCTCCACGGCAGCTGCACAACCTCTGTCTTCCCGGCAGGGACACATCATTGACCAGCTCCTTCAGACATCTCTGCACTTGCTTCCAAATCACCCTTCCTGGACTTGGACTTCCTCCAGCTCTCCTGAAATGTAATAGGAAGATTCTGCAAAGCAGTGAATCTCCAATGCAGTCTTTTCTTAATACTCACCTGTCTTAGGATACCTAAGACAGCAAACTTGTGCTGAGAAGAATAAAAATGCAAGTAGGAGTCTGAGAAGTGATAATAGTTCAGATAAAAGACACCTAATGCTTCTCATCATAGAATGAATAAATTTTATTTTATCTAGTGTGATTTCTAAAACTGAATGTTTCCAACAAAACTTTGGACTCTGTTTTAAAGGTAATTTTGGGGTCGTTGAACAAATGTGTTTTGCTGGTCCCATGAAAAGCCATTTAAATTTGGCAGTTTTAAACTTAAGAGAGTCATGATTTCCCATCTGTGATTTCAATTATAAAACTAGATTTCATCAACCTGTCAGAACCCTGGAGTTTTCCCAAGCCTTGCTCACAGCCCACACATGGTAATGTCAGGACTCTGCCCAGAGAACAGTGAGGCCACTGGGATTGAGGAGCTGTGGGAGGAGAACCTCAGCCTGTAACCAGGACACAGCACATGGAACACCAGGACTTAGAAATTCTGACCATCAAGCTTTTTATTATTTTATTCTCATTGTTTCCATTAGAGCATCCCTTGTCCAAATCCTGCCAACCAGACCCTCTCCCAGATTGTCCTAGAAGAGACCTCCTTGGAAATCACATTTCTATTTTACAAGCCCAGATTTTTATTTTAATTATTTTTTTCCTGACCAATCTGACTTAGAAGAACACATTAGTCCCACAACACATTTCATAGCTGAATATTTCCTTGTCATTCGACAGTAATTTAACTCTCATATAACTGCATTCTGCTTTCTGTAATATGATTTGGCTATACATACACAGAAAATGTCTTCATTTCACAGAATCAATTGCAGTGAAAGAAAAGGAACACAGAAAGCTGGCTGTAGAAAATAATTTAAGACTATTCTTGCCTTCTCTATACTACTTTTCATTTTTTAATAAACCTAATTTGCACTGTTAAATTGTTTTAGCAATGTTAATGCTCAACAAGCAATAACATACTGGCATCCAATTTTTGCTTCCCAGTCTGTTTATTGTAATTCAGCTCATTACAGAGCTATAAAACAACCATGGAACAACCATATAATCAAATATATTACCAGAATATTCTGTTTACTGGGAAACACATGTTTGAAGCCAAATCCTTTTTCCACTAGAAAAATAACTTGATTTCAGAAAGTAAGACCAACATTTCCTAAAAACTATCAGGAGATCTCAAACTAGAACATCATTTAGTCATCAGTTACACATAAAAATTTAGACTACACTTTAAGATGAATCAAAAAGCAATTTTTTCTCTTGAAATAGGATTTACACCTGTGCCTGTATTGAAGTGGGACTGGTTGAAGAGCATTTTGTTTAATCTCTTTGTTTCAGCAGTTGCCTGATTTTATTTTGAAAATGTCAGGCTCAATTACGCTCTTTGATTGATTAAGGAATTAATTTGAGAGGGCAGATTATCAGATATTAAGCTGCAGTGTTTTCACCTAAACAGAGCCTACACTTAGAGCTGCATTACCCAAACATAATACACTGCCACGATTGTTGTGAACACCCAGCCTAAGTCTCCCCAAGTCATGAATATGAATTTCTAGAGGCTTTCTATTCCTTCTCCTATGGGCAGAAGCATTGCACCCCAAAAAAGTTGCTTTTGCAGGACAAATTCCCCATCAATAACTTTTCTTTCCTCCTTACTGCCTCTAAACCATTATACTAAAGAAAAGATGTATAGGGAAACTACTACTCCTCACCTAAGATTTTCATCACTCTTTTGAAGAATGAATAAACAAACCCTTTTAATTTTCTTCCTTTGCATTAAGCAAAACACCACTTGCAATAAAAAGAAAACTTCAAGCAATGTAAAATAAAAGGTACAAATGCTTATTTTTCTTATTCTGAATTTAAAACCAAATCAACAAAGAAAGCCCAGAGCAGAGACTTCAAGGATTTGTTTGAGGGGGGCACTTTTCTCTGGGTCCCACAACAAGGACAAAAGCACTTAGAGTAGGTGAAACAGTCACAGACATGTTTCACTTCTTTTGGAGCAATCTGATTCAGTGGTGTGTGTAAGGAGAACAATAATATGAACATTGCTGAGCTGCTGCTGTGGATAATGGACCAGCTCAGTTTCTAAAGACTAGTGTTTATAAAATTATTCACTTCAGGGCAGAGGGAAAACACTAACAGCGTGCTCTAAAGATCAATATCAGGCCACTTTTGTGGGATTTATTTAATCAATGACCCCAGAGAAACAACAAGCAAAGAGGAAGGAAATCTGCTGGTTGTGGGAAACAGAGGTCAGGCAGCAGGGAGGGTGGAAAAGGGAGAGAAGAGACATGGAGTGAGCTTAGCACATATGTCTGAGGAAGAAGGGTAAGGAAGAGAACAGGTATCAGTTCTGGGGATCCACAATAAGGAATGGACAATCTATAAAAGAATTACTTCCCTCATTTCATAGAGAGTTTGAAGTGACCCTTCCATTTTGCAGTTTTGTGTCTATCACAGGGTCTTACTGTGGTTTTGATTGTATAAAAGAAAATCTGACCAATGATATGCAGAAGATCATACACTTTTCCAGCACTTATGGTGAAAAGAAAAAAACAAAGTCCAACGAGAAATTTGGTGTTATAAATGATCAATCAAAAACCAAATTATCAAAAATGCGAAAAGATTAATTTATTTTCTTCGGTGACCAAAATATGGTCCTCAAAACCACCACAGCCAAAGAGACAGCATCGAGCCCAGTGATCAGCACTGGGTGAACCTGGATCCGACCTCTATCACATCGGACCCTTCCCCATTCACGAGAGCTGCTTCTTGCAGGGTTGTTTTATACAGTTTATTATGCCCAAGGTGAAGGAGTCCCAGTTTCTTTTGTAACTCTGCATATTCATAGTTGGTTCTTTCACTGTGCAAATCTGGACAATCACCGTTTCCTGGTTGATAGCCAGGGTTAATCAGATCCAGGGAAGTCGCGTATTCACATGTATCTTTCTGGCGACATCTTTCTGGCAACTTCGGCTATCTTGACTGATGTTATCAACAGGGCGATGATCGCTCTTAGGCGTCTTCCAATGACTCGGGGTAGTGGTGATCATTGCACAGGGTGCGTCAATTCATAAGCTAACTGCCAATTATTCTCCTGCCACCTTCAGAAATTTCAGAATTCGAATAGATGTCTGCCTCTCGGGCTTCTTGTGGTCAGAAACTTGTTTGGATTTCGCAATCTTTATAAAACACATTCTTTTATAGCATGAATTATTTCCCAACCTATATTACATTTGGGATTGTTTGTATCCTGGTTTTGCATGGGATACATTTACAGAAGTGATGCAAAGCTTCCAGCCACTGGAAAGCTGTACACACCTCTGTGAAAAACAGATGTTAAAAGACAAAAGAAACCCGGGAACTTCCTCTTTTCCTTCCAGCCTGGGAACAGGAAACAAGGCCTGGCCCAGGCTCTGTCTCAGCTGGGCTAGGCCGGGCAGGCTCTCAGCGGGCCGGGCCCCTCTCCAGGGAGCCCCCAAGCCCCCTCCTGGCCAGGCCGGGCCCAGCAGCTGCCAGGCAGGGGCAGGGAGGCTGCGGGGCCCTGGCCAGAGCGGGGCTGGGCCGCGGCTGTTAACGCCTTGCAGCCAGGTGCCCTCCCTCAGTTCGGCCACCGCGTGAGACCAGGCGGCTGAGGCCAGACGCAGCCTGTGCAGAAATTGCCCCTGCGGCTGGAAATGAATGCAGAGAAAACCAAAGAGCAGCCGTGCAGCCGATCCTGACACAGCCCCAGCCACAGCTCCTGCCACAAGCATCAGCCAGCCCCGGGTCAAGTGACCATCTGCAGGCCTCGGGCGAGGTGTTGACTCTTTCAGCGCTTCAGTCCTCCCTCGAGTGAGAGAGGGGAACAAAATGCAGGCAATGTAGAGGAGTGTGAAAAACAGTAGATCAATAAGAGTTTGCACAATCAGAACAATAAAGGACAACAAAAGCAAAGAATTATGACTGTTCGGGTGCTTTCCTCTAGAAAAGCATGGCTTTCTAACAAATTATTAACTCTTAAAAGCAATAGCCTGTTGCATATTCATATATCTCATACATGATTCAAAAATTCTTTTCAAACAAAGGGTGTTCTCTGGTTATTGTCAAGTTGTCCTCCTTAATCCTGTTGGTGCCTCAAAGATGAAAAGGAGGTGGAAGAAAATTTGTCTTTTCTAATAAGGAGTGTCCGCTTTTTGCTTCTGCTCATTAGTTAGTTTATTTAAGCACTCCAGATTTTTCCCTGGACTGTTTTTCCTTGGCCTCTTTTGGAACCACTCAAACCTACTCCGGACTGGGACCTGGGAACACCGAGAGTTTGCATCTTGTGGCTGCAGCAGCTGCCCCAGCACAGGAGGGACTGAGAACAGAGTGACCACCCCCAGGAGAGACTTTCTGAAGTTGTCATGTTTGTCAGAGCGGTGACAGAGTGGTGTCACCTGGTATTGTTCATTTTGTGTGCTGGGGCGTGCTGTGCCTGTTAAATAAACAGGTTCTTTCCACTTCTTTCTGAGGAATCCTTCCTGAACCGGTTGGGAGGAGGGGCCATGTGTGTTTGCTTTCTGGAGGGGCCCCTTTGGAGGTTTCTCCCAAATTTGCCCTAAACTAAGACAAGGAGGCAATATTTCTTTTCTTGGGGCTTGTTGCGTTTATCTCTGTGTGAAAAATTTCTTTATTATCTCATATCTAGTTAAAAAAAATCTCCCATTGTATAGTTTCTATTTTAGCATTATGTTATAACCTAAAACTATATTTAACATACTACTTAAAAAGTTAATACAGCATAACTTTCTAACGTAACACATACAACATTCATTTTAATATTTACGAAAAGCCAATCATATAATATGAATTTTTCACAGCAGCAAAATGAAGACACTGAGGTCAGTGAAGGAGAAGTCAAGTCCCAGATGGGAGGAATGAGGAGATGCTTTAATCTTAGGGCTGAAATCCTCTTATAAATCTATGTAAAATGATGTAATTGATGCATCAGACTCTATCTCCCTGTACCACATGAAAGCGTGGGGAGATGAAGGGTTCAAACTGATATCGAGAAAAGGCCTCCATGCCAAAGTAAGCAGATGATAAAGTAGTTGTAATCTATGAGAAGTTTGAACAGAGAGGGAGAGAGAAAAGAGTGAAGGCCCTGAGCTCCAAGGAGAGAAAAAAACCTCTGTTCCCAGAGATGAAGATGATTTTAGAGAGAGAGATAATGAGAACCTTTGCCTTTGAACAGAGCATCTTTAAAAGAGTACCCCAGAAGTTGACATGGCCCATAAAGACACCTGTGGGAAACGCTTGTGGAAAATGGGAGGAATTCTGCGATTGCAGATTTCCCCAGGCAGCTGCTATTTGTGAAGAAATACATGAGAGAACTGGTTTTTTTGGAAATGTCTCCATAACATTAACAACAGGATCTTCTGTCCCTAAGTGAACTGAAGAAAGACTGTTCTAAGGATGGTAAACTGATGGAAATTTTAGGTTTTGTTTCTTTACATTGTCATTGGGAAAGAAAAGGTTGTGGAGGGCGAAGTGTTCTGAAGATTTTGTTCAGATTCTTATTACTCTTTCTTTTAGTTACTGTTAATAAACTTTTCGTTATACCCTTTTAAAGTTTTGAGCCTGCTTTGCCTTTCTCCTGGTCCTACCTCACAGCAGGAAATGGGTCAGTGCATCCCAGTGAGTGCACTGGTGATTGGCCAGCACTGAACCCACCACACTCATTGGTGCATTGGCTGGTGTCCTGGGTTGACTATATGATGCTTTCATCACCAATCATCTCGTTCTGTTTATGCTGAATAATAAGTTTTGCACCTTTAAGATGTATTCCAGAGAGGGAAGGGGGGAAGAGAAGAAGCATGCAGTTTTTTTCATACACTGCACTCGCTCCTACACATTCCTGACTGTGTTGTCTGCGGACAGACAGACAGCGGGACAGAGCTCTTTTTTGCTTGTAGTTAGTTTAACTAGCTGAGGCAAAGAAGTTCCCTGGACTGTGTTTTTTCCCTTTTCTTTGGACCTCTCTAAACCTGCTCTGGACTGAACACCCACGAGAGCACCGGCAGCTGCACCTGTGGCCACCGGGCCGGGCCTGGCCTGCAACAATTCCAGCACCGGAGGGACTGATCAGGGACTGAGTGAGCTGAACTGCAACCCGAGGAGGGGACTTTCTCAGTTTGTCATCTCTTTTGGAGTGGCAAGGGATTTTATTGTTTAATATTGTTTAAGTTTTATTGTTTAATAAACAGGTTTTTTTCCACTTTTCTCCAAGGAGGTAGTTTCGCCTGGACTGGTTGGGGGGACAGGCCAATTGAATCTGCTTCCCTAGAGGAGCCCCTTTGGGGATTCTCTCCCAGATTTGCTCTGAACGAGGACAGCTGGGAAATCTCAAATTGGCAAACCAAAACCACTACAGTTTGTCTTTAAACACCAATAAATTTTTTGATACTGAAGTAGTAGAGAAGGTTTCTGACAGTGGAGGTTCGGTGCAGTACCAGACCACACAGCCTAAAGAGATCGTGTGCATCCTTTGGTACAGAACATGTGCAAACACCTGCCAGGAATGTGTGATTATGGCTGACACTGCATAAGGAATAAATCTGCTACTATATGAAATTAAGCTCCTTTTGAGTCCTACTTCTTATGATTGTATTTTGCTGGTAGAGAAGCAACCCAAGACTCTTGACATAGAGCTGAACTTGAGTAAAAGCCTTATCATGAGGAAAAGCATGACTGAAAAATATTTACAGTAAATAAAAACACAAATATAAATCAAAGGACGTTATATTGCTACTCAGATTGCAGTGTTCTATTAAGAACATTTTGAAAATTATTATAAAAAGTGCATATAATGTTTAGAAAAAGTGAAGCCAAGGTCATGTAGAATTCAATAGCTCTAATTAAATGACACTTCTGTTTACAAAATGCTAGATAAAAAGTACATTAAATTCTTCAGTGAAAAGAAAATTGTGTGTTAGAAAGAATTTCATGCTAATATCTGATCTGGAAAAGCAGAGACACTAGCTTGTACTAAACTAAATCATAAAAAACTGGACAACACAAACATCTGTGCAAAAGTTCTTTTATCTCAGAAAGAACTTTCAGGACACCCTTTAACTGATAAGAGGGGGGAAAAGTCCCACAGAATTCTCCAGTGTACCTATTTTCACCTTAAAAATCTAGAGAGAAAATTTTGTGCATGTTAATGATGACATAATTTATGCACTTTCTTCATGTACATTTAATATTTATTTAGATGAGTGAATACATCATTGTCCCGGCCTCCTGCTGAGAGCAGGTTTGCCCCTGAGCAGGCTGCACGGGCCAGACAGCTCAGTCCTCTTTGGGGACAGACTGCCTGAAACCCAAGCAGCTCTCAGCCTGGCAACCGTTAGCAAGCATAAGGGATATCAGCTCTTTAGTGATTACCAGCTCTTTTGAGTTCAGCTCTTTTGCTTGCTAAGGCACTGCAGGCTGGCCAGCAGACGCAGAGAGAGGAGAAAGCAGCTCTGGAGTTCCACAGAGATGTCTTTATTGGGGGTCTGTGAAGGGTTCCAGCGATGGCTCTTCTAACCAGAATGGGCTAAACCAGCCCATTTTATAGAGTATAGGGGATCCAAAATTGACCAATAGCAGGGGTTAAGGGAAAGTGACCTATGGGGTTACAGAGAGATAAGCTGGGGTCTGAAAGGCAGAAGACAGGGGCTGCCATGACTTGGCATTTCCTAACTTTAGGCTTCTGCTCTCCACGGGGCCCTAGCAAGCCCATGACCCACCACACATCATTAGGGTTAACCTTTGCTATTGTAGCAGAAATTCCCACTTATGTGGTGACTTTTTTTTGTGTTTTCTTAATTTGTTTGATTGACTTTTTTTCTATAAAGAATTTACTTCTCTGAAAACATACAGAGAATTTTGGAAGGACCTGATGTAAAGTTGCAGGTGAATAGAAGGGCATATTTAGGCACTTCACTACTTCATCTGCTTACAATGTCTGTATTCCCACTTGTTGGGTGCCTCCATTAGAAAATGGTTTAAACAGGAACTGTCAACAGGAAAGGATATCTTGGTCTCTAAATACACAAAAAAAAATCCTCTAATCCATTATATTCTACTAAGCATTACATTTCTCACTTTTAGCAGAAGAAAAAAAAAAGTTATTTCAGGCAATGCCACAGAAATCTTCTATGGGGGCTGGTATTTCAAATCTTGCTGTAACAAAGTGCGTAGAATAGTCTTTTCTAGACGTAAAGAGAGCTGGCAGATATTTCTTCTTGTGAAGGATCAGCAAGACTTTTCCTTCTGGTACATTGAGATAGTATGTTTTAGAAATCTTTTGGTTTTACTGGGCAATATATTTCTAAATAAGCTGAAGGAATATTTGCCTTGCAGTAACCCTAGTTAGATGTATCCCAGCTGTGTTTTTTGCGTCATGTTTTGTGGCGTAACAACAATTTACGTTCCTTAGGTTTCCATGAAAGACTAAGACTGATTGTTCCTTTCTTCTCCAGCAAGGCCCAGGCAGAAAAATAAGGCAGAATTGGGAAAGAATGAAATACCCCTATTGAGCCAAGAATAGATTTTGGATCATAATAACTTTACTATTCTTCTTCTCTTGACAAAATGGATCATTTCAAAAACACTTGCTTAACATGTGAACCTGATAGAAAGACTTTCTTGTCCAACAGAAATCCATAATTCATAAAAGCTGCTCTTTACACCAATTGCACATCTTTTTGCCCACTGTTTTTAATTTCATTCACCAGAGACAGAGGTCCAGACCAAAACCACTGAATTTCTTGATCTTACCCACAAAATTATACAGAAAATCCCTTGTTTTCAAAACTCGTTTTAAATATTTAGTAAGTCATTAAACCTTTTTTCCCCTTTAGCAGAATTTTAACTCATCACCTCACTGTGCTCCACTGAGTAGCTGTAAGTAAATGCTCCCTTTTATGTAGAAATGTCTCCTCAAAGTAAAGGGCCCAATTCATTGCAAATGTTTTTGCCAAGGTCTGAAGACAGTTTACACTTTCAATTTGCAGAGTCTCCAAGCTGTTAATTGTATTCTTAATTCATACTGGAGTATTTGCATGCAGGTCGTACACTTTGTTGAGCGTGTTGGGTTTAATGCCGTTAGGAAAGTGTCTTCCAAGAAAGACAAGAGTTGAGAATATATTCCATTTTGCAGATGAAAACAAAGTCTGATAGGCCCTATAATCAATTTTTATCTTTACTTTGAAACAACATGTTAGAAACAAACAGGAAGGTGCTGATAAGGGAAAGGATATAATTTTGGCACTGAAGAATGCAAGAAAGGGCAAAGCAAAACACATGGGCCTTTATTATTGTATTATTGATATTATCATTTCACTAAGGATATAATAAAAGAACAACCTTAGAGGTTTCCACTGTTCCCTGGAGCACAGAAGACAGATTAGGTTCAGAAAATAAAGCCACCAGGATCTCACAACTGCAGAGCCTGGCATCAAATCATGTCTCACTGCTAGACTGAAACCACTTGTTACATCTCAATGTAAGGTTAAAAAAAAAGGACAAAGAGGATGTAGCAGGTTTAAAATCTGAAAGCTAAACTTTTCATTTATTTTGAAAAAAACACCATGTAGTATAAAAACTATCACTTCAGAGAAATACCAAGTTGGTATAACAGTGTTCAGCAGTGGTCCTAGTAGTGACAATAAAAGTATCTACTCTAATAATCTAAAAAAATTGTATGTGAAGGGCTGGAGCTGGGCCAGGGCAGGCTCAGGCTGCAGAGCAGGGCAAGGTTCTGCTGCCCCCAGAGGGGGCTGGCACTGCCCAGGCTGCCCAGGGAATGGGCACAGCCCCGAGGCTGCCGCAGCTCCAGGAGCCTTTGGGCACCAGGGATGGACAGGGGGGATTGTTGGGGGGTCTGGGCAGGGCCAGGGGCTGCATCCATCACCCTGGGGGGATTGTTGGGGGGTCTGGGCAGGGCCAGGGGCTGCATCCATCACCCTGGGGGGATTGTTGGGGGGTCTGGGCAGGGCCAGGGGCTGCATCCATCATCCTGGGGGGTTCCTTCCAACTCAGGATATTCCATGATTCCATTATTTTCTCACTCAGAAGATACATAGCACATCTTTCAATAGACTACAACCACTATATCATTTTGTGAATTGTTGTTACACTAAATGGTAGTTTTATGGAAGTATGACCAAGTTTAGTAATAAATTCTTATTCTCAAAATAATTTCTGTAAAAGCTAATTTTTATTGTATTGTTTCCCATGATAATGTTCATTGCACAGCACTAAAAATTAGATAAGGCAATATGCATCAATGCTGAGAAAAGTAAGAGCAAGTTGCCTTGTATTGACATTTTTAGTGTT
Organism: Melospiza melodia melodia; assembly: GCF_035770615.1. Lineage (NCBI taxonomy): Eukaryota > Metazoa > Chordata > Aves > Passeriformes > Passerellidae > Melospiza > Melospiza melodia. Next base: position 1,551,036 of record NC_086206.1, on the reverse strand, counting down.
AGATTATTTCATTTGTCATTTCCTTTTGCTTTGGTTATAGAGTCAGTATCTTCTAACAGTATAGATAGTCATTAAAAACAAGGAATGTTGGAATAAAAACTTTGTGTCCGAGTGTCATTTCATGAACCATAGTGGGAGTGTAAATTCAGGATCCTTTCCATACAGGAAGTGAAAAAGAGACTGCCCTTACAATAAATCCTACTCGCTCTCAGTCTTCTATCCACCCTTCAAATTATTTCTACTTGAAATAGAACAAGATATTGTTTTATTTGTGCATCATAAAACATGTGTTTTATTTGTGCATCATAAAACATGTAATCTTTTCAGTTAAAACCAAGCACAGCCAATTAAAATTAACTGGGATTTTCAAAAGTCTAAATAATAATTTTTGAAATTCACAATAATTTGCTTTGCAGCAAGGCAAAACTCTAACTAATTTTTTTAAATTGAGCTTCATAAACCAGGCTCTTTGATTTATATTGTCTGCTTCCTGGGAATTCCTGAATACTTGTCAAGAGAAAGAAAAAGAAATCTGAAATTCTGTTAAGCATTAAAAGTACCATTCACTTAAAACCAATTTTTCAACACCAGCTCAATTCTTATAAATATTGGCAGGGTTGGGCTTGCCCCAAGAAGCAGGAAATTATAACAAACAAAAGTTAGAACTTTTGTAATGCAATGAATCCACCTGATCATAATGACACTAAACACTTATAACCTTTTGAAACAGAAAATATTGCTCTACCCAACTTCCATTCCTTGGCAAGGTACATTTTATGCTCCCAGAATATTTATGTGCACAGTTTTGACGCAAAGAGCACAATGTTAAAAATAACCTCACTGTTTCAATGAAAGATGGATGTAAACTCTTCTCATTTGCTAAATTCAAGTAATGCCAACAAAAGTCCTGTCAGAACACTGTATTATGACAAATACATTAACTTTTTTACAGATCTGAAGGCACAGGAACCTTCTTAATCCTGTTGTTTGCTTTCTGTGGCTTGCTCCATGGTGCTGCCTATTGACTGAACCACAGCACGTATTCAGATATCCATCAGGTCAGGAAACTTGAGACACCTTATGAATCATTAAAAGCTTTGTATTACAAAACCAGGGAAAAGGAGCCCTCATCAGAATCCATGGAAATTTTACTCAGAACCGGCATTTCAAATGAAAATACACAATAACTTTGTGTTACAAATTTTGTGATCCACCTGCACTCAGAAAGTGCTCAGAGGTGCAGGCAATGAAAACTCAGCTTCTAATTGGTCAAATCCATCCTTACAGAATCAAGGTACTCTTACATTGTTTCACAGCATGGTTTGGTTTTGAAAGGACCTTAAAGTTCAACTTAGGCCATCTCCTGCCATGACAGGGACATCTTCCACGGTCCCAGGCTGCCCCAAGCCCCACCCAGCCTGGTCTGGGACACTGACAAGGATGCAGCGGCAGCCCCAGCTGCTCTGGGCACCCTGAGCCAGGGCCTGCCCACCCTTGCAGGGAAGAGTTTCTGTCTATCTGACCTAAATTTCCCCTTATCCAATTTGGGTGTTCAACATATCAAATCAATATTTTAAATATTTTTTCTAACCCCTTTGGGTCTCCTCTTATTTCTCCAAGATCTTTTGCAGCGTTTCAAAGATGATTGCCTTCTGTGGGATACGTCCTTCTCTACAACCTGGTAATTTGCACTCTGCCTGCAGAGATTCCTGCCCCTGTCCCTCCTGATGGCATTTCCCAACTCAGGTGTCTCCTCACAGATGTGGAGGAAAAGTTACAGAGTTCCACTTCCTATTAGATTAGTCCAAGTAAAGTGAAGTCTGGTAAATTCCTCTTTCCAGATTTGCTTTATATCCTGCACAAGTGAGCCTCAGAAACAAAACTGCAAATTAGGCATTAAGCCAGCATATTTATAGAAATATCCTGCAGCAAAATCAGCTTCTGAATTCAAGTTCAAACATGACAATTGCCACTTGTGATGACAGTAGATGGGATGAATATTAATTTTTCATCCGATTTATACAACTCTACTGTGATCAGGAAAGATATTTTATACTTTCTGGCCATAGAAAGAAAGAATGTCTTCCTAAACGTTATGTACCAGGAGAGGAACAATCTGAGAAACACTTCCAACAAAAATATTTGTTCTTTTGAACTCAGAGGAAAATGCATTGTTCATTTTTTTAAAATGTCATCCTCAAAGCCTCTGCTAATTCCATAGCCAAAACAGTCCATTTTATTTATTATTTATCTGTATTTCTTATTTACCTGACAATAACAAATAAGCTCTTCTTAATTTCTTTCTTCAAATAAGATGTCTCTTTTTCTACTTGGATTTGGGGAATCCAGTGTTGAATATTTTAAATATAAATACCAGTTTATGTCATATTTTACTGTAAATTTATTCTACTGGACTGATTTTACATATATTTTATGGATTTAATGACATGAACATAATTCCATTTAATTCCATTTCTGTTAATGGAAAGATGTACTGATAAAATGGAAGCTGAATTTTATAAGATGTGGATCACAAACACAATCACTATTGGACTGTTCCATAAATTCACATAAATCAATTTTATTTTCTTAATTAATTCTGGACAATGCAGTCCTTCATATCAACACCTGTGTTTTCTTCAGAGAAGAAATATTTCTACAAGGATATTCATTATTTGCTTATGGCTTACTGTAATTGATTTCTTGTTCCTCATCTATTAAAAGCTCTGATCATTACCAAGAAGAAAACTTTTCCTGTTCTGTTACAAATCAAGCAACAGTGAGAGTGAACAAAAATAATTCAGAAAGTGATTCATGCATCCCCATACACGGCAAGTAATCTATTTGCTGAAATACATTAACTCCTTGGCAAATATTTGATAAAACTCTGCCTATCTGGGATCAATCTGAAAGCTGCATGCATAAGGGACAAGACCAGGAATATCATCCAAAGCTGAGCCAAAGACAGGAATTTTTTTAAAGTCAACCTCATGGGCATTCAATTAAGCCCTAAAAACTGAATGATAAATCTAGTACTCTGTGCTCAAAGGTGAACCTTAAAATAAAATGTCTGCTGTGCCAAGAACCCAGCAGTTCCCACTGCAAGCTTACACATTGCAGATGAAAGAAATATAGATCTGAAAGGGGGCTCTGAAGAGTAATGACCAAAATACAATCCATCGTATAAAATGCAAATGCATTCTGGCAACAACAACTGCACTCCAGAAGATTCATACAACTTGAAATATCTAATTAACATCTATGCAAATACCAGGCATTGTCAATGAAAGCACCAGCCGCACGCAGCTGGCCAAATTCCTTGATAATCTCCAAAGACCTCGTGAAGTCATGGGCACAGAGGTTAAACAAACACCAGAGATCTGAGTGGAAAACTGAGCTCGCAAGTTCCACATATGAAGTGATGGTGCATGGATATCTACCCTTGCTGTCCTCATTTGTTCTCTTCAATAAATATGGATTAGCAATGAACCACTGCTCCTCTAGAAGCTAAGATACATTACAGGAATAAATTCAACGTGGATTATAGGATGTGAACTTCTTATTGATCAACTTGCAGAAAATGACCTCAAAACTGCTGCCAGGCTTGCGTGATTGGAATTATTTGTTTTATTATTGTTGTATCCAGTTGTGTGAGATGCATCATTATAGATGTGCCAGTGTTGCTAGGAAGCAGTTAGGATTAAAATGGTTCCAGTAATGCCACACATTCTCCATTCCCCAATGCCAATAGGCATTTAATTTTCTTTTGCTCCTCTGCGTGTAGTACCTGAGAGAGGAAAATGGATGCAGCTCAGTTCTTTCAGCACAAAACTTATCAAGCAATTGCTAATAAAATAAAACACAGGTGCATTTACTGGAGTTTGCATAGCTTGGGAATGAGAACCATATATTTCAGTTAGATGTGGATATTTTATAGAAAAATAACAAAACCAAAAACTTTTCTTTCCTGTGGAAGAGCTATGAAACTCCACATACCATGATGCCATTAGGAAAAGTCAAACCTCTGATTCCATAGTGCTGGATGAAGCCACACTAAACCAAAAAACACTGCCAAAGAAACTAAACCACAACTAAGCACAAGAAAGGAACTACAAAAAATTATACCTCATTTTAGCTGTAGCACACTGAACAGTGGAAAGGTTTGACTATCACACTGCACTGAGGGGTAAATACCAGGGAAAGAAAGATAAAATTGTCAAAATAGTTCCTTGTCACTGATCAAGCAGATACTAAAAACTTACTGCTAATTAAATTTGAGCCAGAGTGGAAGAATTACAAATTTAAATTACAAACCCCCAAGTGGCAGAAACACATGCACAAAAATTTGCATTCCCAATCTAAAAAGGTAGAGAATTATTTACAACAAAATGTAATCAGTTGGTTCACCTCTTGGGGACCAGACAGTCTTAACAGGACTAGCCCCTAACCAAGATCTGTGACAAAACATAAGAGAACTACAAGCCCCAAAACAAGTCCTTGACAACACAATCAGTGATTTCTAAATAAATGGAGTTAGCTGTGTCAGAATGAAGAATAAGTGCCAAAAACCTTTTCATCCTTTCAAAGCTACACTACAGCAAATATTGCCAGTCTGACATTTAGGAAAAGCCATTCTGCTGCTGGTTTAGGTTCATTTTCAGGAACATCAGAAAAGTAAGCATAGCAAAGATGGGAACAGAAGCAGCATTGATTCAAAAGATTATTCAGGTGGGCCAGAAAGAACTCTATCAAATTCATACAGAGGGGAGAAAAAGGAAAAGTCAGTGTACAGATAATTCAGATGACTCCCAGAAAATAAAGAAAGGGCACAAATATTTCTGGCTTTAGTCATGGGAATGACAAGTGGCCTGACTTCATGCAGGAGAGAATGGCTGCTGTCTCACAGCGAGCTCACAGTGCTGCCCAGGGAAGTTCACAGCCAAGCAAAGACCTGGCAGGATAAAATGATACTGAGACAACAATAACTGCAGCAAAATTTAGGATCCAAGAACTATCATCAATTCGCATAACAAAAAACTAGAAGAATCTAAACAGAAAGCCCCAGCACTAGAGGAAGTGCTGACTCCAGAGGGACAAATTCTGCTCTGTATTTTTAAAAACTGTTCCTTTATCTCAGCAGGTTCAGGACTTGTACAACTCCATCAGGACTTCAGTGATCCTTGTGAATCCCCCGCAACACAGGATATCTTGTGATCATATGAATTTTAACAGCACTATCTGTGAGTTTCAATTTTTATTTGAAGTGCAGAATTTTGGAATTCCTCCTCAGTAGCATCTCATCTTATCTACTAACCAGCTAATGCTCCTTTAGAGTGATCCCTGAAGTGGCTGCTTCTTCAGGTACCTTTAAAGACTTGGCTGCACAATCATGAACACTGTTATGTCTATAGAGTATTGGAACTGTGAATACACAGCTCTGAGTAAATGTCACCCCCTGATCAATAGCAGTTCATCAGATCTAATCGTACCTTGAAGAAGGGCTGTTTAAAAATATCTTTATAAATCAGAGAGGAATCGCTGAGATGATGAACCAGTCAAACAGAAACTCTTGACTACAACTTTCTATGGTACAAGAACTGAATTCTGACAATTTTCCACCAAAAAAGGCTCAAATTCTAAGGCACTGCTGATCAAAGCCCCTGCAGCCCTAGAACTGCTTGGAGTTTCTTCTAAATTATTCAAATATCATAAATTAAACAGCTGGACGCTGCACCAATCTGCTCTGAGCTGATTACATAAAATGGCACCATATGGGTACTCAAGCATTCCCAGGCATGTCACGGAGGTCAGGCTGAAAGAGCCGGGGAATGCTGATCTGAAACACTGCAGTCCTCTTGGCTGCTCACAAGTTTTCCTTTTGTCAAAGGACGGTCATGGCAGGTCTTCTCAAATCTGAAGCCACTCTTTATTCTTTCATAAAGAGTGACATTTTCATAATAATTAAAAAAGCAAAAAGAGCAAAGGCACACGTTAACCAACCTACAATACTGTCAGACAGCGAAGTTTATTTTTTATTAATTTGATTTATTGGCTCACAAACCTGAGATCTCTCAAATGGCATTCAACTATTTTCACTCATAAAAATATTTTAACTATGTTTGTTAAAATTTAGGATAAAAACAGCTTCTGAAATACTGTAATATTTGTGGGGACAGAATATGATTTTTTCACATTGTTTTAACAAAAGAGTTCAAACAAGTAAATGCATTAGGGGGTAAAATCACCCCAGTTTCAGGTAACTGGGGTGAAAACTGAAGGATGTGTTTAAAATTACACCAAAACTCTTTTTCTAACCAAAGCCACTGCACCTCAAATTCCTCTGAGCATTTTCCTCTTTCAGGGCATTAGTCAACCATCTGTTGACTATTTAAAACTCAAAACAATTCACATGGTATCACACCTAAGGCAAGTCTTACAAAAAAAAAAAAAAAAAAAAAAAAAAGGAAAATCTGAAGTATTTCTTGTTATCAGTTTCTTCTCAGATATTTTTAGAGGATCAATTTGAGCAGTTGCTAATAAGTAATTTCTGTATATCCAGGAGGTTAATTAGTTTGTTTTAGTTAAGCTATTTAGCTTTAGATTTTTCTTTGCTCTATCTCCTGTGTTTTCTTCTCTAATTTTTGATGCTGTCATGGAAAAACATTGATTTCTTCCATCATAATGAACAGAAGTACAAACATAGTCACATAGTCACATGAACACATCAAATTAGACAGAATTTGAATATGATGTTATAGTTTATCACCCTTCCATGCCCTCATTAAAATATATTTTGAATGACAGCATTCCTACTATTTTTATTTTTTTTAATCACAGTGAATATAACAAATTTTAATCTGAAGAAGCAACAGAATAAACCACAGAGCAAAGCCCTCAAAACTGAGTTCAGGGGTGCAGCAAAGGACCATAACACAAGAAAACTCCACTAAAAAAGTCTATGAGAAAGAATGAAAAGAAAAAAATTCTAAAATCCAAACTCTTATTTTCAGAAATAAGCTAGAGATATTTCTTTCCTACCGGCTGACCACTATTCAACTGACCCTGTCAAAACATGCTGAACCTTCTCCATTACAAAGCTTAACATTTTATTTATTTACTTATTTATAGAAATATGGATTTATATGAACATGTATTTATCATTATCAACAGTTATTACCAGAAAAACAAGTCTCCACAATTTTAACTTCATTACTGTATCTGTTAGTAGATCAAATTAAAATTGCATATGTCTTTCAGAGAAATTATTTCAGTGTTATCTCACAAAAAAAAAAAATCTTCAAAAAAATACAAATCACACGACTTTGTGGCTATGTTTCACATTTTAAGAGCATGTTTTTAAGGGGAAAATATTCTTTGACTGTTAGTGACAGTAGTCTTCAAATCAGTGATTTCTGAGAGGCTGAATTTTTATGCAACTTACACTGTCCAATGGTCAAGAGGAGTGGTTGCAAAAATTACAGTAATTCAGCAGCCTCTTTGCATTGAATTTTCTGTTTTCATATTTTTCTTTATTTTTTAAACTTCCTTAGCAGGAATAAGTCATTATACAAGGATCAATATACAATCTTTTGATTAGATGATCCCAGTTTCCTTTTACCCATAATAAATGTTCATTATAGGAAGCTCAAAATCCATATGGATTTTTAAGGTACTTGAACTTGGCCCAAGGATTCCTTTGTCATTGGTTAAGAGAAGAAAATGGAAAGACCGAATGACTACACAATTTCCAATTCCTTAACAATAAAACAAAAATAGAGAAATTATGATCTAGAATATGTGAATGATTATCTCAGCTCCATGCCCAGTCTCCTGACTGTTCTCTCATCCTGCTGGAACTCCTTCTGGTGACATTTTATCCAGAGTTTTCCTCGGTCTTTGGCACTTCTCTCCATTCCTAATCAAAAAATTTAGCCCTAGAAACTGCCAGGCAGCTCTTGGAGGTACTGTGGGAAGAAAAATTACTTCAAGCTAATTTTTTTGTGTTGCTCCACGTAAGCCGTCAGTTTTGCCCCTAAACATACATCACTGTACATTAAATATTTTGTTTAAGAATTTTGTTACCTTACTTCAGAATATAGAGTGTAGCAAACTCTATGGAGCTTACAAGAGCTCCATGGAGGATTGAGACTTATCAGTAGGAACTGCTGAGTCATGATGAGACAGCAAAATAAGCTCTTGTCTTCTACCCCTCACCCCATAGCTTATCCCTGTAACCCCATAGGCCACTTTTCCCTGACCCTTACCATCGGACAAGTTTGGATCCCCCTAAACCCTATAAAAAGGGGCTCTTTTAGCCCATTCAGCAGAAGAAGAGCTGTCACTGGAACCCTTCACAGAGCCCTCAATGAGCCATCGCTGTGGAACCGCCAGGACCTCTCCTTCTCCTCAGCCAAAGGCGCCCTAGCAAGCAAGCAAAGAGCTGAAACCCTGGGAGAGCTGATAATCACTAAAGAGCTGAAATCACTGAGCTTGCTAAGGGTAGCTGGTGGCTGCAGGCTGATACTGGAATCATTTACCCAGTGAGGTGGTGGAGTCATCATCCCTTGAAGAATTCAAAAAAAGACTGGATGTGGCACTTGCTGCCATGATCTAGTTGAACAGTTAGAACATCGGCTGGACTTGATGATCTTATAGGTCTCTTCCAGTCTTGAACTTCTGTGATTCTGTGATTCTGTGTGATTGCGTATTCCAGCGCTCTGTCTCCCCGTGGGACTGTTACTGGACTATCCTGCATTGCTCAATGAGAAGGCCAAGACTGGGGTCTTATCAACAGAGTGCTTAAATACTGGCTTTATTCAGTGTTTAACAGCTACTTTTTGATTTTAAAAAAATATAGGTTATTTGAAACTTATTTATTTTATACAAAAAAATTAAAGCAAACCACATCAGCATTTCAAATTCACCTCAGAAGTGTTGTGAAATGCTAATTTATTTTAATGTTCTGTAACTGCTGTGTGTTCAAACAGGATAATGCCACTGACTAATTGACACTACCACAATTGTACCAAATAATCTCAGAGAAATATCAACACGGAAGCCAGCAAGTAGCTGTAACCATGACATCAAAGCTCTAAACGCAATAATATCTGGATTAAAATGAAAACACAGTCTAAAGGCAGAACACAAATAAAGAGAATGGTTCTTACTGAGCACAGGAACAGGTTTCCCAGAGAAGACAAGGAATCTCCATCCTGACAGGGGAAGGACACCACAGACCCTGAATCTTTCTACATTCCTCAATATGTATGAAAGTAATTTGTTCTTTTTCACCTGTTTTAAGCAGTCATAATGAAGATTGTCTGGGCTCAATACCTATAAAAATTTTTCTTGGCACAGGCTTCATACATAGAATTTCCCAGAGTTTACAGCTGATTTAGTGAGTTAGTCCACTGAATTTACTGAATTAGAGTTTGGTCTACTGTTTACGGATAGAGTACAGCACCATGCCTGCCATCCAGCTGGTTTTATAATACCCATAGTCAAGATTTTGAACTTCTCTTTTGGTGCAGTATAAATAGGTTTTTAAACTTTTCTATGTAGTTCCTTAATTTTTTTAGGTTCAATGTTCATCAACAAACAACACAGAGTATTTGGATTATGCACTGAAAGTGAGAATATGATTATTAATAAAGTAGATACAGATTTGAGGAATAAGGTGTTTTTTATAATTTTGTATTTCTTGATATTAAATATTAATTCATTAAGACATGGGTATTTTATGTGATCTTAGCAAAAGTTAACTGAGTTCTTGCATTTTCTTCTCAGAAGTAGAATACAATCCTGATTCTCACCTCTTGCGTACTACACTGTCTTCATGGCAAGAATGAATCTGCTGAGAAATGAAGATGGGGCACCATGACTTGATGTTTATATTTATTTTTTTAGTAGTCAAGTTGTGCATTATTTCAGCACCTTCTAGCAAAACTGCCGTCCCTGATTTCATTACTAGACGTTTCATGGTCATTAATAATACATTTCTGTAGTAGTACTTTGGTAGGTAGATTGGAGTTATCACTGCAGGACTACACTGACAATGGTGTTCCATATTCCAGACCAGATTCAGGGGTTATATTTTCAATTTTTAAAAAATAAGTTCTCAGTTAAGTTTTCACTGAACTTTAAAGCTCTTACACAAGATATTTAAATAAAACAACTTCTGGTATGCTGTATTTATTCATATTTAATTTTTAGTGATATAATCTCTTTATCCCAACAGAACTGAAAACTGAAACATTACTCAGCTATGTGGTTTGGGTCTCTGTGTTATGCTTTATTCAAAGTTTTAGCAACTAAAAACGCTCAGAAACACATCAGCTGCTTGTTCCCACTTTGCATTAACCTTCAACTTCAGGCAGCCTCCCACAAAATTCAGGATCATCTCCTGATTCATATCTTATACATGGGTGCATTTACCACATATTTTCAACGTAAGAACTCTGAGCATTCTGCATTCTGGAAATGATGCAGTTGAGCAGAAACCTCCCATATGGGAGTGTATTATTTTAAAGATTGAAATACAAGCCCTTGCAAAGATCTAAACTTCGTCCATTCTGAAAGTTTCCAAAATCTACTTAAGTCATACAAGATTAATCACTCCAAGCAAAGTGGTTCTTTCTCTTTGCTTTATGTCGAGAGATAGAAAGTTAAAACAAAATTTCATAACTTTTGCCACTAATTAATTACAATTCTAGCACAAATATTTCAACTTTCAGTGAAGAGCAGAAGATGCCACAGAACATTCTAGATTTCCAGGCATCATGAATTGCTCTTTATTTAACTTCAAGAAACAACTGTAGAATGCTGCTCTCCCTGTGGTGCTTACATGGAACAGGAAAATAAGAATTTTATATAACCAGAATTCTTCATTTACACTGGTGTATAAGGCAACAAGTATCAACATGTCTGTGATGTGCAAGGGCTACTGAATGACAAACTCTATAAAAGAGAGTATTTGGCATTTCTTGGAGAATGAGAATAGACCTAACCAGAAAAATTTCTTACCATTTTTTACAAATGTCTTGTTCTTGCTGTGTTTTTCTCAAGGGAAGATGGGAACCTTGCAGGAGCACAGAGTGGGCTAAAAGGAAGCAGGAGCAGCAGTTCATCATCTTTTCTTATTGCATGAGAGATGTGTCTCTTATTATAGTGTGAGATAGGACCTTGAAAGGAGCTTTTGAGTGTTGCTACACCAAAAATAATAGTTAAAAGTAAGATTTCAAGAAACCCTTCTGGACTGTTCCCTCAGCTTCTCCTCGGCTTCTTTAGTAGCAGGATAAGGATGTCCAAATGCTTCATCTGGCAGCCATGAAAAGAAACAAACAAATAAACAAACAAAATAATTATAGAGTCATGGAATTAAAAAGACATTCACAAGAATCATCCAGTCTAACTCCTGTCCCTGCACAGACACCCCAACAATTCCTGCATAGACACCCCAGCAATCCATCCTGTGCCTGAGTGCGCTGTCCAAATGCTCCTGGAGCTCTCGCTGAGCTTCCTGACTGGAGCTCAGCACTCTAAAAGGTGCTCAGCATCAACAAGAATGAAGTGTCTAAGCAGAGAATGTTTTATCTGAAAGTCTGATTTTGCTGAGTTTTAAGCTTCAGTAAGGTAAAATTTGCTCTACTGGAAGACATGTCCCAACTGACATTCAAACAGCTTTTCATTTTTAAGAGGTGTTTGTATTTTGATTTCATAATAAAATATCAGTGGATGTTTTTAAAACTTCTAATGCATGGTGCTACAAATTTTCAGGAGCTCTTGCACTTTTATAAGACATATTTTAGCTGTTCCTAAAACAAACTGGGGAAGAGAAAATGTTCCAAAGCTCGCTTTACTTCAGAATATAGTGCAACATCTGGACAAAAAGTCCTCCAGTTATCAGCAAGCCTCTATGCTGCAGTAAGGGGATTACCAGAAAAAGTTCTTCACTGTCATTCTTAAGCTGAAATGAGTTTAGGAGTCAATCAATTATTATATTCTCTTCAATAAGATTTCTGCTAAATGCTGCAGATTGCATTTCCTTTACCTAGCTTGAAAAAAGTTTGCATTTCCATGCTCATTTAAATTTTTGGGTAAAGATGAGCTGTGCTCCCCTCACCTAGAGGGAAGAATCTGTCCAGATTCCAATGTGTCCATGGTGTGCAAAGGTGCACTTTCCTTCCCACCAGTGCTCTCCTGACACAGGCATGGACACCAGCTGTCTGCAAACAGATGGTTTTGCTTTGAAACAGAGCTGGGGCCAGCAGAGAGAGGATCCAAGGGAAAGATGGACCACCCAGCTGTTCAAACCTGTCCCTCTTAGTTTGCAGATTTTTTGTTGCTTTTTGTTTGTTTGTTTGTTTGTTTTTCGTTTTTGTTTTGGTTTTGGTTTTATTTGGTTTTTTTTTTCCTTTTTTTTAAAACTAATATTTAGGTGATAGCAATATTCACAAACTTGACTTTTCCACTTAAGGACCACTGACTTTTTCATTGTAAGGAAAGATTAGCAAGAGCATCTGCTAATGGAGATACATCTCCTTGTTCCTTGTCTCATTGTGGAAAAGGCCCTCAGTTCCCCCCTTTCCTGCAGCTGCAGATCAGAACAGAAGGAATTCTGAGTACTGGTACAGATGAGACGCTTGTAGCTGGACTTATTTCCTGCAACTATTTCAGTTTATGTGCTGAGCATGAAATAAAAAAAAAAATGTTAAATTTTGCAGCAATTGTTACATAAGTAGAATTTTACAGCACAGCAGGGCCAGGAGCTGCTGGAGCCGAGCAGGGCCTGGAGCATCTTGGTGCCCAGGAGAGGCTGAGGGAGCTGGGGCTGCTCAGGCCGGAGAGGAGCCCCAGCTGAGAGGGGCCCTCAGGCCTGGGTGTCCCTGTGTGCAGGCAGGGGCAGAGCAGGGCCCAGGCTCTGCTGCGGGCCCAGCCATGGCCCCAGAGCCACGGGCAGGGCCTGAGCCCAGGAGCTGCCCCTGCCCGTGCCCAGAGCTCCTGCCCTGGCAGTGCCCAGCCCTGAGCAGATGGGGCACAGAGGCTGTGCAGGCTCCTGCCTGGGGACACTGCAGAGCCACACGGACACACTGCTGTGCCCTGGGCTCTGGGATGGCCCTGCTGGAGCAGGGAGGTGCCACCACAGCAGCCCCTGTGGGCTCCACCAGCCTCACCCATGCAGGGATTCCATAACATTAATGTTAATTTTAATTCTAATTGCAGCAAGGCCTTATTAGAAACATTTGTATGCATAAGTGTGTAAGAAATTTAGCCCAGGAAGGCATCAAAACAATGTCTGTAAAATCTGAATAGTTGATAGAATTGAGTAAAAGTGATATGGGAAGTATGGTATGCCCAGTGGCTGAAGTAAAACCTGCTTTTAAAAAAAGCTGCTGCCTAAGGAGACATAGTACTAGCATCTGGCTACATATTTAATTGAACCCTTTCTCTTTAAAAAGAATTTATCACTAAATTCTGTCTTCAAATTGTCAACATGATTATTCTATAAATGAGATCATTAAAGAGGCATGTTATGAACCAGAGGCAGGTGGGTACTAAAAGAGCAAGTGCCTACAAAATAAAGGAAATGTGAGATGGCAGGAATTATGAATTTTTTGTTTGTTTGAGGGTTTTTCTCTTATTATTGAATATTTTAGTATTGTAGCACTAATCCCACACACTGAAGAGAATAATCCATACTGCTCAAGATTACTTTAGCAAATTACAATCACATGAAGTCTCTTCAGAGTGGATGTGGCTTGAGCTTTTCTTCAATATGTTTCCTACATTCTCCTGTAGAGCAAAGCTAAGAAAAGCCTTCTGTGTTCTCGAATAACTTTGATTAACCTGGCATATTCTATAGTTTGATATGTGTAAGTCATATTTGAGAATTACACAGTAGCACACCCAGTCATACACAGCTGTCTTCTTTTCCCTCCCTAAAGAATCTGAGGCAAAAGTATCATGAACATAAAAAATGGCTTACATTTCACCCTCTTCCTCCCTAGGTGTAGTGGTTTTTGTTTGCTACTTTGAGATGCTTTGGTTCATGTATTAATTAATGTGGTGGATTTTAGTGTTGGTTAAATGTTAGTGTATTTATTAGTATATATGTATTTTTTGTTGTGAGTTAAGATTAGGAGGAAGGTAAAGTAGGTTTAAAACTTTAAAAGGATATAAAGAAAATTTCATTAATAGTAACTAAAAGAAAAAATAATCAGAATACTTCTTTTTCTTATATATTTTTTTTACTTTTAATGTAGAGAAATAATGAAGTTAATTACTTTTAGAATAGTCCTTGTTACTTCCCGGTGACTAGAAGGGGAAGGGGCCTCCTAGGCTTTTTCGATTTTTACATGGGTGTTCACAGAGGCGTATCGGCTTTCTCAGTGGTTTAACAGATTATCAATTCTTAAAGCTAATTACTGATTGTTTTTTGTCAGACATGGAGGAAACTGCTAGCAGCTTCTCTTTGCATCACAGAAGTGATGCAAAGCTAGAACGCTAGTGTTATATATGGTAGGGATAATCCATGCTATTAATGTATGGTATAAAAGATTGTAAAAATCCAAAACTATGTCTCTGACCACCCCAGCCAAGAGCAGCTGTCTATTCAGATTACTACGAATTCCCGGACCCAAGTTAAAATAACAATTGATGCCTTAATGTAAGAATAGAAGCTTCCAGGGCAATGATCACCGGTACCCCGGACTCGGGAACCACCTAAGAGCGATTATCGCCTTGCCGATTGCATCAATCAAGATAGTCAGCAGCGCCAAACTGATATATCTGAATACACGGCTTCCCCGGAGCCCATCAACGCTGACTATCCACCTGGAACTGGCTTTTGTCCAGCTCTGCACATGGAAAGAAACAGCGATGCATGTGACGAGTTACAAAGGAAATTTGGACATCTTTGCCTCGGGCACAATAAACTGTATAAAACCTCACTGCAAGAAGCGGCATTCATGAATGGGGGAGACTCTGACACTCTGGGGGTCGGGTCCAGGTTCACCCGGTCCTGACCCCGGGCTCGACGCTGTATCTTTGGCTGTGGTGGTTTTGAAGACCGAACTTCGGTCTCGCAGACAAATTAATAAATCTTTGCTAAATTTTCTTATAATTTTGGCTCACAATTTGATCATTTATAACACTAGGTTTGGCCGGGTCTCCATCTCTCTTTGGTTTCTGCACAACCTTTATTAAAAATTCTCTCACACATTAAAAATATCACCATAATCAGAAAGAAAATCATTATTCGGTCACAGATTTTGGAGAGCTTTACCAAAGGAAAATTCGTTCCCTACCAACATATGACCCTAAATGAGTTGGAAGGAAAAGATATTTTGGAGGTGACATTACCCAGAAATAATATCCATACAGAAATTCATGTGGGAAATTTAATAAGTGACTAAAATTATTTTATTATATTTATTTTCTGGAATGTATCCTGTGATATGTAATGTAGTTAATTCATGCTGTCTAAACAGATATGTGTGGGTATAAAATATTGTAGAAATAATGTTTTAACCTCCCCAGCCAGGAAGAAAGCTCTCTTCAAATTGTAACTCATTCCTGGCAGCATCGAGATAGCATCAGACCTGTTTAACCTCTGAATGGAACCTTCCTGGACCATCAGAGATGATTTCCTTGTCTCCTGCACCTGGGAGATAACATCAGGGGCCTTCCTGGCTCATGATTAATTGCTGTGTCCCAAGAATTCCACAAGATTCAGACTCGCCCTGATTGCATCTGGGCACTCAGGAACTGATACCAACTTATTCAAACTTCTCCGGTGTGCTCAGACTTATGTTCTTTGTCTATTTCAACATATGTATAGAAATGGATTTGCATTCAAAGAAGTGAATAGAAAGATGAGGTCATCTATGCCTCAGGCAAAATGAGCTGGACGCTGGAAACACTTGGTGTGAACCTTTGAGGGGACGCCGTCGCTCGCTCTGTCGGACAAACCTCTGGTCTCACCCAGCGCCCGTACCTGGGACTGACGCTGTCTTGATTGTGGTGGTTGCTCGAAATTCTATTTTTTGTAATTGACCCAATAAATCGTTGTTAAATTTTTCATAAACTATCGATTTGACCATTTATAACATATCCCATGATCAATTCTACTTTTTCAAATCTCAGGGGAAAGTAAACCAAATATGCAGAAGATGCATACAGTGAGGAAAATGAAATGAGTGAATCAACTTGCCACATAATTAAAAATAAGGAGAACTGCTACATAAAACATTAGGACCTTACAAAAATACAGGACAAATATATCACAGAACACTGGAGAGTAAATCAGCCAAACTGCTGAACTGCTGCAGAACTTCTTCAGCTTCCTCCTTGTTTTGTTCTGTGCTGTTTGAATCACAATGCATGAGCAGCAGGGTGACATGACCAGTGATCACACAGCTTACCACTGCTGGCAGCAGGGCAATGTAGGGTTCACATCTGTCTCCCTGGGAGAATTATTTACAACCCAACTGGCACAGGGAGTGGGCTGATTGCATTCTCTTGAAAAATTTCCCTTCCCACCACTTGATCAACGACCAAAGAAAGGCAGAACCGATTCTTCCTTGGGGTTCACAGGCTAAGCTGGAAAGAAGGCAAAACGAACAAACATCCCACCTTTTCATGGAGCTGAAACACTGATAGGCATTAGAGGTGTGTGATGGATGGGTAGGACTGAAGCAGCTGATTGTGATTTTTTACCCTTAATCAAAGAGTCACAGACTGCTTTGGTTCAGGAGGTACCTTAAAGCCCACCCAGTGCCACCCCATCCATGGCAGGGACACCTCCCACTGCCCCAGGCTGCTCCAGCCCCAGTGTCCAGCCTGGCCTTGGGCACTGCCAGGGATCCAGAGGCAGCCCCAGCTGCTCTGGGCACCCTGTGCCAGGGCCTGCCCACCCTGCCAGGGAACAATTCCTACCCAATATCCCATCTAGCCCTGCTCTGTCTCTGCAGTTTGAAAACTGCTCCCCTTGTTCTGCCCCTCCAAGCCCTTGTAAATAATGCAGGGCACACTTTCCATTCAATTTCCATTGAAATTTCAAGATTTTCAAAGTTCCCTCATTCACAGTGCTTCGTTGCGTGACTTGCAAACACATGCCAGTATATTCTCCTTACTTATATTACAGTCTGCAAGTGCAACCATATCTTTGTTCTAAAAGCAGTTTACATTCCTAAGAAAGAGAGTACCATGAAGACCATGGTATTGTTGTTCTCAGATAGTAATTTTAAAATAGCAGAGTTGATGTGAATAAATCATAAACACTAAGATAATTATTTGAAAGAAGAAACAAAAGAGTTTTAAAACTGAAGAATGGAAGTTAACTAAGGCTGTTAAAGAGTTTATCAGTGTGTAAATTAAAGGAAAACAAAATCCCAAATCTCAAGTAATGTTATTCACAAAGCTATGAATGAATTAATGTAAGCTAATTTTAGACATATTTTATTTGTTTTGTATTACAAAGATTTGCAAATAGTTCATATAATTCAGCAGCCAATGTAGATAATATGTTTGTTAAACTATAAAACCGCTGGCTATTAATTTCCTAGGGACTGATGAAACACATTACCAGGCTGTATATTTTAAAATAGACAAATAATGTCAGAATGTAAAAAAATATATTATGTAAACATAAGAGACATCATCCTGACCAATAAACAAGTCCAGTCCCAAGTAACTGTGTGGTAATTTTGCGCTGAAAAGCAGCAATCTGCTTTCAGTGAAGGAACAAGTTTCCAGATAGACTTAACTTATTGTAATTTGTAATCATAGTTTGTTTTCACCATCTTGGAATGAAAGTCAGGGATCAATCCCACTGTTCCTCCTGTAGACTGAAGTCCAGCACCCAGTGTTTTCTCCAGAAAATTTGTGATAGCAAGGAAAGGAATGTGCTGCTTTCCAGGAATATTCTCTGCCTACCCCCATACCCTCAGTGAGTGCTTCTTGTGACCAAAACAGAAACACCAATTCCATCCCAGAATTTTGCTTCAAGTTTCTCCTGCCAGTTTCACAAAGCCCAAGGCTGCAAGAAACTACCGCAAAAATACCCTAAAATTCAGCATTAAAGCACACTGATTTTAGAACAGGATAAAATACTCTCATTGAGCTCCTGTCATCTCTCAGGTCAGAACACAAACCAGGGCATAACTAATAATGCCAGATAGAATTGATCAATATACACAAATCAGGATTGGGTCAATAATGCCAAACTGAACAGCTCAATAAGTTGTATCTTCTGCTGCCTTAAAGCAGCTCAGTCTCATGTTGCGCTGAGCCTTTACCCAAGCATCAGGCTATTCAGCTTCTCGAATTTCTTTCATTGCCAAAGAAAACAGACTTTCTCTCTTATTACATTTGCCACTGATTAATTATTTAATTAAATTCTAAACTTTAAATTTCTCCTGCATTTACACTGATAAAGAGAAACAGGGAACACTACAGTCTATAAGAAAAGGGAAGTGCTATCAACATAGCATTATTGTTTGTTGGGAAAAACTCAAGCAGCCAAAAGTGACTTAGAGGATGTTCCCTTACTACTGCTGCAGGCTACACTTAAAATCAAGATTTGGTCTGACCTAATTAGCACAGGCAAGTGAATGGCCCTGATCATTGCGTCCTGTAAATTCGTTCTTGTAGTGTGCTACAGTAAGAAGTGTTTTTTCATTTCAGTTGTTAGGGAACATTTTATAATATATTATAAATCACAGCAAGAATTATTTTCCCTTGTATAGCAGATATGACACTGATAAAGTAATCTTGAAAAATTATCAGCAAAATTTCTCCAAATGCTAATAGCAAAATGTTCCTAAATTTATAGAGCCTTTGGCTTAGATGAATGTTGCTGGGAGCAACAATTAACTGAAAAGGAAAGTTTGGTAATCATCACATATAACATGTGATGCAGATGTTGAATGATAGGAAAATTAGAAGCTACATCCACTCAATCCATGCAATGTGATTTACTGACTGAGAAAAGATAGGCAAACCTCAGATTCCGTGGCCAGAGGGAAAAAACCCCTACTTAAGCAGCCTCCTCTTTCTTGAGGCTGTATTTCAACGCCCTCTTGTGCCAAGGAAAAGACTTATGGTAGTCAACTGATGACATCCTTCCAGCCAAAGTGCCTCCTGCTTGGCTGCATCTGCCCTTTTCATGCAAATGAACTGCAGCTCCTCTTTCCTACCCTCAGAAAGAAGGAAGTTTCTCATGTTTTTTATATTACTGGTTTATCAGTGCTGAAGAAGGGACTTATACCCTTGTTTCCCACTGAAAATGTTCCTCTCAGCATATCAAGAACAAATTTATTTTTGCCTGTAGCAGGTGTTACTCAGAAATCTCAAATAAGTGTTTGAAATGCTATAAAAGTAATAATTTGGAAGTTTTATATAGTTTTCTGCATAAATGTTATGAAAATATTTTGCTCCTACACCTGCCTACTCTTTACATTAGCATTATTTTTAATATCTTAACAAACACATCAGTGGCATTTGGTTAGATTAAAAGAAAAATTTGAGCTTTGTCCATCTGTAAAGCCTCTGCAATGACACAAAAATTCCTGTGTTTTTATTAGGAAAAAAAAAATAGATGAGGGTTGTTTTTTGTTTTTCTTTGATCAGTAGATCCTCAGTTTTATTTTCTTAACTTAATCTAAGAACCACCAGATGTTGTTAAGCTTTTTGTTCCAATGACTATTTCCTTTAACAATGAGGTTCCAGACATGCCCACAATAATCACCAGAGCCCACCACAGGCTCCAGTGCCTAACACCATTTTGACCATTACATGATCTTCACTGGGAAACAGTTCCCCATTGAAAGTGTATTTACCTCACATGTGAATATAACAGGAAGAGAGAATGTAATTTTTTAGAGCTTTTGGACATGTGTAGATTTTTATAAAGGTGACAAAATAGCCCCTGGATGCAGTAATAAATCACTTGGTTGTGCAGGAATTTTACACTGGGCAATTAAAAGCTTTCCATATGGATATGAATTAAACGTGTGCTAAGATGTTCTTCACATTGGCTAAAAGTGGCTTCTGCATGTGGTGGACATGGCATCAGTTATTGCTGAAAATTCTGACAGAACAGTCAGCTGCAGCAACAGCAGAAAAATGTGTTTTACATAAAATCATAGAATTGTGGAATGATTTGGGTTTGAATGGACCTTAAAGATCATCCAGTGTCACTCCTGCCATAGCAGGGACACCTCTTACTGCCCCAGGCTGCTCCAAGCTCGTGTCCAGCCTGGCCTTGGGCACTGCCAGGGATCCAGGGGCAGCCTCAGCTGCTCTAGGAATCCCATTCCATCACCTACCACACTCACCACCAGCAATTTCTTCCATATATCCAATCTAAATTTCCCCTCTTTCAATGTGAATCCATTCCTACTTGCCCTGTCACTGCAGTTCCTGATGAATTGTCCCTCTCCTCTCTTCTAACATCATCTTTGTGCTAGATCATTTCCCATATTTCTGTTTGAATGGTATTTCAATTTCATCACTTTCACTGGGCATTTTTGCAAAATCCATCAGAAAGTTCTGTCTAGGAAGGGAAATGAATGCTTGAAGCCGTGTTACGTAAAGAACAGTCCCTCTGTGGCTGTGACATGAGGGTGTTAATTGACTTGAATGATGACTTTGTAATACTTGGACATGTTTTTGGATGGCAAAAAAAGATTTACAATATGGAGCAAGAAATACTAAGTTATTTTATGGCCAAGGAAATTTGCATTTATATAATTTAAAGCATTTTAAAGGAAAACTTAGGATGGGGGCGTTTTAATCCCACTGCGCTAAGGATTAAAAATCAGAGTTTAGCAAAAACATGTACTCCTTGGGCTTTTTTTATTGTTCTTTTTTTTCTTACATGACAGCCTGCTGTTTGAATTGTCAAAGATGTGTAAGTAGTTTCAAAAAGTGTGCCAGGCAGATACAAAATTTTTTATAAGGCTTTACTTTTCCTAGTTACAGTGTGTCTTATTGGCAAGCTTTCTTTTGCCTGACAATGAATTTTTATTTTTTAATTCTTTCATCACTCACACAAAAATTATAACAAGAGCAAAATATATATATTATTTGAGGAAAAAATTCTGTCATCATTTCAGCTTTCAGGATGGATCAATCACCTCAGTAATCAGTGACTCTAGTCAATAATAACACAGAGAATTTTTCAGTTAGTTTACCAATCACTTCCACTTGATTTATGGAATGTATTTAAAACATGAAGTATTATACAAACAGAGTAATAAAAACGTGCCCCAGCCAAGTGTGGTATTCTATAAATTTGCACTAGTTTGTGTCTGAAAATAGAAGTGTTCAATATCCCTCAAAATCTACCCAAAATAGAAAGTTTAAGATGTGACATCTGTTTTTTATAACTTTGCATCCAAGAGCAGAAGATTTGTAACCGAAAGAAAACTACTGTACTACAATAAAGAGCTACATTTATGGTTTGAGACTATAATCTTAATCACCCTCTGAATTCAATGTTCAATGTCTCCAGCCACATCTTGGAACCATTATTTATCAAGAACTGCAATTCTTTATCACAAATCATCTTGAAGTAAATAGAGCATAATCTAAAGGGAAAAAAAATACCTATGTCTTCTTCTTTCATTGCTAATTAAAAATGTATTTTAGCATAAGAAGAGGGATTTTTTTTTTTTTTTGATTTTCATTTATCATTTCAAAAGAACTAATGCTCTGAAGATAGTGTGTAACCTTATTTGGGGAGTTCTCACAAGGAAATTTTAATCTGAATATTTAAAACTTTGTTAGATACCACACAAAACAAATTTCCATTGGGCAACAAAGTCATTTAACTAAAATAATAGAACAGTTACCACTTTCTTTTGTTTCCTCCTGTCTTGTGTAACCTGCTAAACTACACTGAGCTGTTATAAAGCCATGTCTTCTGCTGGTCACCTCAGTTTCACTCGTTTATTTGTTCCTGCTGAGTTCTTATTCCCAGAAAGCCACAATATGCAATTGTTCCAAGGATTTTTTAAAAACCATATGATGTCATGTTAAATGCAGACAACACATTTTGCTATCAATTTTTATTTTGATCAGCTTCAGATCAATCTTTTGTGCAAAAATCAGAGACTGATTCAGAGTATGCAGGGAAGGGTAGGACTTAATATCCCTTATATTACTAAGATAAAGTTTTAATAACTAAACTTTTAATCAGATGGCTCATAAAACCCTTGAAAGTCAGCAAGGATTGGTTTGTAAGAGATGAGCAAACCAAAGAAATGGTCGCAGTGATTCAATACTCCTGAATTTTATAAGGCTGTAATTGAGATGATATTTAAATTACCCTCGTATGTATTCAGCTTCTCAAAAGTTGGTACTTATCATAACTAGTCTTTTTCACAGAATTTAAAATTAAATTGAAAACTTCACCATCAACAATTTTGCCAAAGCACTAATATAGATAAATAGATATACAGTGAAGAGTGCAAAATTAATTGTGAAGGCAAAGATAACTTCCCCTCCCACACAACTTCATGCAGATTCTCCTTTTATTTATCTGCTATGGTACTTGTTTTCCATGAGCACTTTATATTGTTCAGCTGGTATTGCTCAGCTGAAGAATTCTCCCTACCATATCTTGTATGTTTCCGTGTAATTTTAGATCCAAACTGACTCTGGTTTTTTAAGACAAATGAGCTTTGCCTGGCAACAGCCAGTTTCTGGATAGTAACATCACTGAATTCCGTGTGCATTCTCGCAAAAATATTTTCCGGATCTCTTGAAGATCTGGCAGCATTTATCAAATTGTTCCTACAGACATATTAATAGAGAGATGGGGTTTGTGTGCACATACACACACTGTCCTCTGCCTCTGCAACCATGGCCTTCACTGCAGCTCAAGCAGAACTTAAAGTTCCTGATATGAATGAGGGCCAGATAAAAATGGTCAATAGATGTACCAGGGCATATCCAGGACTTCTCAATCCTTTAAATCACTTTCAAATGGTAACATTGTGTAGGGAAGCAGGATATAGTGGGAGACAAAGAGAGGATTGTACAACATTGTTGGATCCCAGGACGGTGAGAGCAGCTGAGAGGGATTGGGAGAGGCCATAAATCATGGCAGATCTATTGGCAGCACTGGGAATTTCTCTTCCTCTTTGTCTCCCAGTTTTCCAGTACATCTTCTATCTCTGAACCCCTCTCATCCTCCCCTCACAGTGCAGCTCACCCTCTCACAAGGATCCCTGCAGGATGCTGTAAGGGGCACTTTCTTTATCCCTCACACTGCTGTAGCCTCTCAGAGGCTGGGGAAATGTCTGGAGAGGCGAGCAGAGGAGGCCCTGGAGATTTTGGGAGGGCTCTCCAGTTTTCTCTCAGGAGCAGAGGATGGATGTTGCTGTTCCCCCTCCTCAGCTGTGGCACTGGAGTTACTGTGTCATCTCCTGCTTCCTACAGCAGCTACTCTCATTACCATTAAATGGGCTGTGCTGGAAGAGGTGATGATGCTGGGCCAATCCTGCTCTCCTTGGCCTGAGGAATGATGCAGGGAATCATTAAAGGAAAATTAATCTTGTTATGTGAAAAATGTAACAATAAAGGGAAATGTCAGCTATAAGATGCACACAGTCACTCAGAGAGATTACTCTAAAGAGATAACTATCCTTTAAATAAAAATGAAAAACTGTAAAATTGTTTTAATTACCCAATCATATTTACTCACTGTAATGTTATATAGAATACTTTGATTTTGAATTGAACAAAGAAGAAAATTACTTAAGGACGTGTTCTTATCAGGTCCTAACCTTCCTGTGGTAGATTTTGAATGTTTTTCTTTCTAAATATAATTTCATCTTTCTTTTGAACACCATTTTTTAAAATACTATTCAATTCAACAGGTAGCAAAATAATAAGCATGGATATAATTTTGTATTTCTAGTAATTGATATAAAATAACCTGTATGAATCAGTTTGAATGACTGAAAGCCTTATATTAACTTAGACCTGGGACAAAATCTCCCTGTCTGCCTATGTAGAGTAGGATAATAATCCTAAATGATTTAAGTCATGAAGGGAAGACACAAAACTTGAAAAGCTTACAGGCTTCAAACAGATTTGGTTTTTTTTTTCTCTGATGATTTTGCATACCTTTGACTTTGTAAAACTACTATGCCAAGGGAAAGAGACAAGAAAGATATGCCATCAAATAAAAACAAACCCCTTTAAATACATATTTGATGGAAGGTTGGATTCATGGTTTAAAAGCTGTATTTTCCACAGCCACCCATTAATAGAGATTTTTAAGCTCTCCCTGTTCACATGAGGAAATTACTTTTGCTTAGAAGTCAACACAGCAGAGGAAGATTGGAGAACAGCATCATCCTGGAGTTCCACAGGGAAAAATTCTGACACTGTTGTCATGTTTTTGATCACATCTACCTCAAACTGTGTTCCAAAATAACAGTGATCCTATTAATCACTCCTGATTATCATCCCAAACCTGACACACTAATTTGGCTACAAAAGAAATCTGAAGTTTCATCTTTATTTTTCCTTTGTTATGCTAAACATCAAAGGCCGAGTGCCACTCGGCACTCTCAGTGCCACTTGCTAACTGAAAATGAATCTGCCCAGTTATTTTTCCTTCTGCACAAAAACAAAAAGACTTTGAATTTCTTAAGATATTTTTTTGTTAAATCAAAGAGACCTATCTTATCCTGAGATGAAACACAGTTCCTTTCCTAAGTCATATTGGGAAAGTTCTCCTTTTGGAACACATAACCTGAATTACAAAAATAGCACGGGATTTGTGGCTTATGATTCCTGCTTCCTAAATTTTCCTTGAGTTTATAAGCCCTTTAAATTACAAATTACTTTGTGATTCTTAAATAGAAAAGTTAGATTCATATTTATGATGGCTTTTCCTCAGCAGAATTCTTTGGACATCTATTTCATTTCTATTATGACAGCATGAAAACGATACGCTCGGTATATAATGTTGGATTAAATTCAAAGTTATTTTAGCAGTTACTTCATTTCAGAAAGACTGATATATTTTTAAAGAGGGGGTTTGAAGCAGATAATTTTTTTTTTTACTTAATCAATTTGTTAAAACAGATAGTTTAAAAGCATCACACTGTAGTATAATTTCATTTGGAGCAAATGTAAAGTGAAATACAGAAAAAGACTAAATTTTTTCCTAAAGTGATGTTATTGTTCATATCCATAATCGTTTAATCCTACAGGGACAATGGCTATCTCCAGTGGATGTTTACTTAAGGAAGAAGGGAGGGTTTTATCCATATGGGTAAATTTCCCAATATTCCTATTAACAGTTGATGTTGGTTATAGGTGTTCTCTGTCTGGGCTGAAATATCCCATTTCCTTTGAAAAATGTCTATCAGAATTAGTTAATCAGTTTTGGAAATTAAGAGTCAAGAAAATAACTTTTCCCTTGTTATAAAACTTACTGTGACCTTATCTTCCATCATTTGTTTCATTTCTAATTCTGAGATTTGGCAGAGGTTGCTGTGCATGTCAAGAGTGCACTTTTTGCCATCCTCTAGAAAGTCATCCAAGTGTGACTGTTCTAGTCATTGAAAATTGCAGCTTGCCTATGCCCAACAGATAATTACTGGTCCCTCAAACCCAAATTTCTTTAAAAATTCAAAGATTACGACTCTGGATAACTGTAGGTCAAGTGTCTCCTATTTTAACTAAGGAGAAACAACATGCTTTTCAACTTCGCCCAGCAAGAAAAAGAAAAAACAAAATATGGAGGGATTAATATCATATCATATCATATCAAAGTCTCATAACTATCAAAGGTATAGAGCCAAGGACGCCAGCTTTGGAGCAATAAAATTGGCACAAATTGTTGGAGAGAGGCAAGGACATGGAACAAAGACCAAGTAAGACTGGAATATTTTGCGGGGAGATCTGTACAGCAGATTAGAGCTAATGAATTAAAAGGCGGAGAGGTACATATCAAAAAGCAGCAATGCTAAAAGAATGGGAATGGGAAACAATAACTAGGAAATAAATCCTGTAAGTTGAGGAAAAGGACTACAGTGGAGAAACAGAGCAAGGTGAAAATGGGAAAGCAACTTGGAGCAGGGAAAGTCTCTATGTACAATATACAGTATAAAGAGAATTAGGCACTGCCAGTAGGGTTATCAGACGGGAGAGAGAAGTAAAGGCAGAGAAAATACAATAGTAGCAGGTTGGAGGGCATGAAACATAAGATAAGAAATTAACAACACCACCCCCACCTTAATTTGTTAATAAAAATTTTCCATACTACAGCCTGGAAAAAAAATCCATGGATGACTTCCATGTCACTGTGTATGAAATCCACGTCATTGTCTGTGTATGGATGACAACTTGTTGTGCTGGTGTTTGAGATCTGCTGCTTCCTCCATGGCCAGCATGGCCCTAGTGCACCAAATACATTATCTCACTGATAACAGTCCTGAGAATCCATGTGTGCTCACAGTCCAGCTCATTTTCCTTAAGTCTAAGAATACAAATGCTGAAATCTGTATCCCAATACTATTACAACACATAACAAATGCCATGACTAAACTCTGTGTAGCCAGTTACTGGGAATGATCTACATTCAGGATCTACATTCAGAATTGTGGCACCCTGCGTGTTTGTCCCAGTATTCCCCCCAGGACTCATAACAAGTTTTGTTGACCTGCTTGATTAGCATGCACTGAGGGATGCTGCTCATGGAACTTCAATTCCACTTGTTGTTGGAGGCGAAAAATGAATAATAAAAGACTCAGGACATCCAGGAATCAGGAAGGTGGGTTTACAGTCTGTATTAAAGCATCTGAGTATCATCTGACTCTGTTGCCTGTGCCGCAGAAGTCTTTCCCATGCCTTTTCTAGAGGATTCCTAGCTGTTCTCACAGCCTACAAACCAAACTAGAGGCCTCACAGCTGCCACCAAAAACAGTGGAAGTCACTGAAAACAAATGAACAAATATACGGGCTAAATGAGTGCCATTTCAGATCAGACTTCCAAAATGGACCAGCTGACTCCATCCATCCCTTATGGAAGAGAGATGGTGTCAGCTCATCTCACATGTTCTAAAAATCCTGTCAGACTCAGAGCTTGTACAAAGGATCATTACAGGACACAGAATCACAGGGCCATAAAACCATTCAGGTTGAAGGGACAGCAGGAGGCCACCCAGACCATTCCTCCAGCCCTTCTAAGGTCCACTGAAGGGTCACTCTGTCTAGCTCCTCCAGTTTGGTGCCACTGACACTGATATCAGCCCCATATTGCCCAAGAGCCCCACAGGACATGACACAAACCCCCTCTGTATTAAAATATATGGGACTGGATGTTGTTGTGGACAATACTGGTTTTATGTGGACAATGCTATTTTATCTAAGTAAAATTTATAAAATTATCATTTTCTCATCCTCCACTGTCCTTACACTGTCTAGGGCCTGAATTGGGTTGTCCTGTCGCAGATACCTGAGATCCATGAAATTCAGAAAATGCTTTAATGCAAAGCAAATGCAATTATTTGCTCTATAAGATGTAAAACTTAGTGTGTTACTTTGAAAGTTCCTGAACAGGGAAATATTTGATTTTGTCAAAAACACTGGTCTATCCAAATTGAAACAAAAAACACTGGGCTATCCAAATGGAAAAAAAATCATTATTGTTTTAAATTAGTGCAAATGAGACTAACTCCAAATGAACTAAAATTCTAAACAAGAAAAATAATCTAAAACCATAACACAAGCAAGAGAATACTGAACTTTTGCACTTTAAAAAACCACTTAACTTATAACACTTAAGAATCCACAAGTAAATTATCTGATTTTATATCATGGGTTTAAAAAATACCCTGTGTCACCATTAATCCAATCAGTTAACTTCCCAGCAAGGTCTTCATTTATCAGAAGTGACAGCAGATTGGAATGGAGGGAACTTGGGAAACCTCAAGGAAATAATTAAACAGCAAAGCCAGTATTTGGCCATACCAATGAGCTCCAGCAGGACCAGGCTGCACTTTCCTGGAGCTTATCTGTAGGACTTTTATCTCAGGTGAGATTCTTGCTGAAAACCTAAGAGTGCTGGGCTGGAAATACTGCCTTAGATCCAGGTTTTCAAGTCAGAACTACTCAGGTTGAGCTCTCAGTTGTGGTGGGATTCAAGCTATCCCACTGGTAAACATCAGCTACAGATAAAAGAAACAGAAGGACAGAAGGAAAAGAGAAGCATCTAAAGAGAATAAATGCTGGCTGGGAAAGCAAAAGAAGGATAGGAAGTCTGAGTGAAAATATTGAAGGAATTGTGGAAGATTCCAGTCTAAAACAAATCCTTGAGGTACATGCCTGGCCAAAAAAAGAGGTGATATCTCATGAGTAAAGTTCTGTGCAAACAAAGATTTAGCAGAAAACACACGGGATTGGAAAAAGCCATTTAAAAATATTTACAACTAACTATATTAATATTTTTATCAACTGTGCTGGACTATGATGTAAATGTGCTGGACTATGATATAAATTTCTTCCTGTAATCTGTTCAAAACCCAGCCATTTTAATGTCTCAACCCCATTTCTGCCTCAGTGATTTATGCATTGGATTTATTTTGTTGTCTCATTATACATCCAGGTAGTTGCTGATTCTTAGTACAGAATTTAAATGTCAGCTTAACATACAGTCTCCAACTTTTTTTTCTTTTTTCATTTTGATAAGTTCCTCATCTGTGTAAAAGCATACGTTCCTTTCATTCTGACCAATGATTAAATATTTGTTCATTTATTAATACTTAATTCATGGATGAAATAATGTCTATTTGTCTGTTACACATGTAGGATTTGCTCCTATTGCAACTGAATTCAATGCCTTTGACTCTTTGAAGCCATCTAAAAGTACAATTAATGCAATCTTCTCCCTAGCTCTCTATTCCTACTTTGTCTGGTTTGTTCAAGTTCATCACCTTTCAAGCAATTCTATTGAGCATGTAATCTCAGCTCCTTAGGGGAAGCTTTTATGGGAGCAAATACCTTGCCACTTAATTACATTCCAGGAAATTATTAGATTGCACTCTCCAGTTTATCTTGTAAGGAAAAAAAGCGACTCTGGATATTTTGTTTATGAATTTCATAGGCATGGCAGGTCACCTGTTTGAAACGGGTTTGCTTTACAGTAAGGAGTTCAATTAAAAAAGAATGAGAGTGATAAAGCCACCTGAAGAACCCAAAGGGCTCTCAGAGCCTCCCTGTTCTCACACATAGTTTTAATCTTCCGCTCTACGAGCTCAGGATAAAAAAGAACATGAAATTTCAAAAGGGATATAAGAAGACAATTTGAATCGGGTCTTGGAGCTCCTCAGAGTGAGGATGCCAGTAGAAACACCTCATTATAAAATCAATAAAGCCCCACAGACACGTTAGTGAACACTTTGCTTTCTCCCTTTTAATAATAGGTTTTGATATTGCATTTTATCAACCATACTAGGAAATACATATATTAACATTTTCATTACATGTCCTCATCGTGCACTACGTTCTTCTGGGTATGCAGGTAAATAGCCCTTTTTATTTCTCCTGAAAAACCTGACTATTTATCAATCTGAACCACTACCACACTGTCCCAGAGGAAATCACTGGCCAAACTCATGGACTCCTGTCAGACTAATATAGTTTCTACAGTTTGAGGTTATGACCTACGAAACAGGTTCATGTGATCCCTTATAAAGAGAAATTGCAGCAGCAAAATCAGTTCCCCAACGTGCACATTAAAGAATTCCTGCTGTTCAGTTTGAGATTTACTCAGGATAAGCCAGAAGACAGCACAGACACAATCCAGAGTTCTCTACCCGAGTCTAAAACAGAGCTGGCTGAAGGCTTAAAATGCATCACGAACCTGTCCTGCCCTTACACAGCCCCAGGGTTTCACAAGTGAAGCGCATTATTCTGTGTCTTGCAATATCTATTAAAATAAAAACTTTATTCAAAGCATTTCCAACCCCTTCTCCCTTACAGATGAGGGACAGAAAAGCACACAGACATTTTTTGTCTGTTTTGCAGGAGTTTGTTGAGTACAGATTTCCCATTCACCAGCCATAACCATTGCTCCATCTACAACACTTGTGATATTCACAGAAATCAAACAAAAGCTTCCGGCTGTTGCATACACTTTGTCCAGAAGATTGAATTATCTGTCTAGAGTCTATAGTCTAAAATTTTTTCTCCATTTTCTTACATTGTGTCAGATGAATTTTAAAAAACGTCACTCTAGTTTCTGTTGAACAAAATGCATTTCTCTCACATATTCCTCTAAATTGTGGTACTGACTATGCAGCATATGTTTTACCTCAAACTGTGGCTCCCATTGGTGTTGAAGCAACACTGAATTTTTCTTGTTTGTTATTTTCGTACTATCTCTTCTGTGGCATTGGGACTCACTAAATAAGCTGAATATAATAATCTTTTAGTGTAAGATGCTTATAACAGGAAGGCTTGAGATCCAGGAATGATAATCTGCCCCTTCTCTGTCACACTGATCAATCACAGCAGCTTCCCAGAAATAATTCACACTTATGCAAATTCTGTGTATAAGCAGGCAAAGAAAAAGAAGAAAAAAATCTTCAAAATCTAAGAGTGTGGCAAATTCCCAAAAGAAACCCAACAAAATCATACAATTTACACCATCACAGGAAAGGGTTATCACAGATCCATAAGAGCCCTGGGGTTCCAGCACAGTCAGAACATGGAACTACTGGAAAGAAGCCAGAAGAGGCAGCAGGATGAGCAGAGGGATGGAGCAGCTCTGCTGGGAGGAAAGGCTGGCACAGCTGGCATTGCTCACCTGCACAGGAGAAGCTTTGGCTGAGCTCAGGGTGGCCCTGCAGGGCCTGGAGGAGCTGCAGGAAAGATGGAGAGAGACAATTGCCAAGGGCTGCAGGGACAGGAGCCAGGGAATGGCTGCCAGTGCCAGAGGGCAGGGCTGGCTGGGATCTTGGGAATGAGGAATTGTTCCCTGGCAGGGTGGGCAGGCCCTGGCACAGGGTGCCCAGAGCAGCTGGGGCTGCCCCTGGATCCCTGGCAGTGCCCAAGGCCAGGCTGGACACTGGGGCTGGAGCAGCCTGGGACAGTGGAAGGGGTCCCTGCCATGGATGGGAGTAGAACAAGATGTGTTTAAAGCCTCTTCCAACACAGACCATTTTGTGACTTTATTATATATAAGGAGAGAGTTTCATATAGTTCTATTAAATCCCTCATCTCCATTTCCAGAATTTTTGCACACTTAGAGGTTGAACCACAGAAAAGTCATTGCAACTCCTAATTTATGTTGCAGCCCAGGAGGTACCTGATGTAGAATCACATTTACTCACCTTTAATCAGACTGATTATCACTTTCTGGGATAAGTGAAATTACACAGGGCTTTTTTAAGGTGTTTGAGAGAACACTACAGCAATCCTGAAGGAAGAGCAACTAACTCAATATTGGCTCCACAAGACAGAAAAAAAAAATATAAGATTGCTGCTGATTAGGGAAAATATTGGAAAATACTGCAGGTATTACTAATCCCTTTATCAGTAGGAGTTTATTCAATTTTTAGTAATAAAGGGCATAAGTGAAACATTCTCAGATATTTTGAGCATTCAAAAGGGGTTTTTTGTCTAGGAGGTTTAAGGCAAAATGTGATGTGAAGCTCATTTCAGCCATTTCTGCTTTTGCAGCTTGCAGATTCTATAATTAGGAGTCAGTCTCCTAGGGGGTAGTATGCATTGGTAAAAGGCTGTACTTTTTAATTTCTAGGGAATAAGAATCACAGGAAGGCTGGTAAGCAGTTTTCAACCCAGTGAGAAGCAAGGGATGTGTTGGTGTGAGGACCATTTTAACTGGTTTTCCCCCAACTCATGCTGTGTCTTAGTGCATTTTATTCCCAGTGTCACTTTTACCCTCCCAAACTTTTCTATTGCTTTATAAAAATGGATATACAGGAAATAATACCCTGGGAGCATCCCAGGTACACCCTCACACACAGCTTCCCACACATCTGCACCTCCTAACTGCTGTGTACCGATGTTTCCACAAGGATAAATTATAAATAATGCTAGAAAATGGATCATGCACTTTGCTGTTGTGCTGATGGATTTGGGAGTGATTTGTTGCCATTTGTTGACTTGGCCTGGGCATGCTGAGAGAGGTTACTCAAACAACAGGTGAGGTTGTGTTTTGTATGTGCAGTCAACTTAATTAATCTTGGCATCATGAAGAATAAAGCAAAAGTCCCTTAGAAGAACTTTTTCTGTGAGGCATTTCTGATGTCCTTGAACATGAGTCAGGAGGTAGTTGTGCTAAATTTTTTTTACACATTTTTACTTAGTAAGAAGTCATTTATTTTCATTTCAAATCCTATATTTAGATTTAAAATCATTGAAGCTAATGGCTTTTTAATCATATAATTCTCACTCTAACAGTTTGCACTGGTTGAACACTCTTTCAGTGTGCTTTAGTTAATGATTTAAGAAACACTTTAAAAACCAAATACCATTTTCAATGAATAGCAAGGTACAGGACAAGTATTTTGCTTTGTTACCTAAATAAGTATAGAAAAATAGATCACAGAGATTATACAGATTATAGAATAATAGAATATATAATAAAGAAATAGAAGACAAATTGAGAATGTAATCAAAAATCCTCTATGGCATCCATTAGTCTATTATTCTTATTTTCATTGAAAAACATCTCACTACAAATGAAACTATAATAAATTATTCCTTTTTTTCCCCATGCATTCATGCAGTTCAGTATTCACAGGCCAGTGGGGTTTTTTTTAAAAGATAAAGGTAGAGCCTGAGAGAATTGAAAATGTATTAATTATATATGTTCAAAATGTTCTTGAAGTATATTCATGATATAAAAGAGAAGGATATTTTGGCCATTGAAAACTTACCCAAACATGCTAACACTTCTTAAAGCAAGGTTGCTTTTGATTTTCAAGAGATCAAACCTATTTGCATACCAGAAAATATTATACTTACAGCTATTGCTACATTTTGAATGATACAAAATTCTCACCCTGCTCTCCCCTCCTGACCCAATGGAATTAAAAGATATCCTGTATCCCCCTTCATGGCCAAAATGAAACCATGCTTACAACTGTAGCTTCAGAATTAGACTTTCTTTCACTAGCTCATTTCCAACTATAATTAAAGGAAAGAGCTCCTTTTGCCTTTTCAGTAGAATTATATTTTTACTCTTCAGAAAAAAATTAAAATACTCTCTGCACTCATCTGTATGACACATAAGGCTGCAGTCTGCTTAGAGACTGTCTGTAAACTATTCATTAATTCATTCAAAAAACAATATTATTTCTTTCTTTCAAAATATACTCAACAAGTTGATTGAAAGCTTTGCCTATGGAAGCATGTGTGGAAAACCCATCACCAAGCTGCTTACGTCTATTTTTCCCTTTAGATTTCACAATTGGAAAAAAAATAGCAAAAGCAACTTGCCTGTACAGTGAAGGAAAACCAACATCCTGACATCTCTCCAGCCACCCTTCCTCTCATAGTCCTGATTCCAGTGGGGATAACAGTCCCGATCAATGAACCCAAACCCTGACATTTCCAAATGCCTTCCACACACAGTCACAGCCTGCCCACAAATTGGCTCTGCTGCCACCTCCAAGCCAAATAAACCTTTTTGTGCTCTTTCCTCCTCTACAGTCTCAGAACTCCCAAGAGATGCAATTTGTAATCGTTCCTTGTAACAGTCCCTTCTTCCTGAGGTAAAACAATTTCTAACCTAATGCTTTATCTAAGTTAATCTTTTTTTTCACCATCTTTTCCCCACTTTGGAATTATTAGAAAATGTTAAAAATATATCCATAAAAATTTATTTCTAGTTACTACTCAGCCTGTTTTACAATTATGCCTCATTTCTGTAGAGTGTCTTTAAGTCATTTAATTCACATATTCAAGACTTTTCTCCCTTTTAACTACGGTTTCTTACAAGTTTGACCATGTTAGCACTATTTTCCATTGGATTAAGTACATTTATGGTTAATGTATGGTTAACCAATGTAAGTACATTGGTTAATTTTACATTTATGAGTATTACTCAGCTGTGGCTGCCCCTGGATCCCTGGCAGTGCCCAAGGCCAGGTTGGACACTGGGGCTGGAGCAGCCTGGGACAGTGGGAGGTGTCCCTGCCCATAGCAGGGGTGGGATGGGATGAACTTTGAGGTTCCCTTCTAAACCAAATCATTCTATGGTAGTACTTTAGTGGAATTCATAGTAAAATCCATGGAAAATTTATCTGTTTTACCAATATAGTTATCCTCTTTGGAAGCCATACTTCAGTTTTTCTGCATTCTGAATCACAGAAATAAAATATATGAACCATGAAGCATTTATGAAAGACACTTCCTTCTTTTCCTAGATATCTACTTTTCATATCTTGAGCACTTAAATTGGATATATGGTGTCCATTGGGTTTTAGTTTTTAATATCCACCTAACTATTCTCTTCAATTTTCCTTCTACCAAAATAAAGGAAATGAGTTAAAATTACTAATAAAATTCTAAAGACATGTAAAAATATAGCCAGCAGTGACCCTTAGCAAGAGATTGCTTTGGGAAGCTACCTCCATCAAAATTTACAATATGAAATGAGTGAGAAGGGAAATAAGGTAAAGATAAGAAAGTCAAATAAAAGACTGCTTGAAAAACTTAATTTCACTTGGAGATAATTGTATCATCTGCATCTTAGAAACAGTAATTTGGCATGTCTAAGGACAGGAAATGCAGGCCCAATAATGAAATGAGATGTGAAGATGAGATTTTGAAAGGTTGTAGCTTTAATGCAAAGACATTTTTTGCGTAGAAAGTGCTGAATTGTGTTCTGTTACATCTGCTCTGCCTAATCCTCACAGAAATCTGTTCTACCAGCAGCTCCCCACAGTCCTGTTGTCTTTGTGAGGAGAACATGATTTAAAGCACCTGGTTGTGTCTGTTCTTTCATGGCAGCAGCCAGAGGAGATCCACTTCTCACTTCCTCAGAAGCCTTTTATTCTAATGCTTGTTAAACACCAGTTTAAAAAATTCTATGTTTTAACTCAGAGTTTTCATTACAAGCCATTTACAAAGTGTTTCTAATTGCTGAAACTACTGTATTTTCAAAAAAAAATTTAAAAAAAGAGGAAAAACTCATCTCCGTCTTGAAACTTCTTCAATAAACATAATGAAAAATGTAATATGAAGACTGGTAACCCTCAAGTGACTTTAGGATTGAGGGTTATCCCAACCACCTGATTTTTGTTTCAAATTTTCAAGAAAAAACACTGACATCTCACACAAGAAGGGTCCAAGGCTTTAGATAACTGTGGTAGGAAATGTAGTTTTGGCTCAGGATGGGAGGGGAGGATCTGAAAGGGACTTAGTTTTAAAATAACCTGGATGTACTGAGTTCCAGTTCCTGAGCATGCAATTGGAGGTTTGGAATTGACTCCATGGCAAGCAGTTGTTCCTGGTTGATCGCTGTAGTGTAGAGACTTTTGTCCGCAATTATTAAAGACACTTAAGTAATTTAGCACCTGCAAGGACATAAAGAAGGTAATAAAGGAAATAATGAGTACTCAGATCTATATCCTATTACATATTCTAGGTACACTTAGGAAGGGAAATACATTTTATTTCCCTGTATTCTTATAGAATATGAGTTGCTTCTGAATTTATTTCTGTTATGTAGCTACAATAACACTGCCACTCATTAAGTAAGATTTCACAGGATTTAAGTAAAACTTATCATTGTATATGTGTAGTGATCCTGAATGCAAACTCCACTGTCTTTATCAAACTGAGGGTGTTTACCTGAATTTATTTTCCTATTTTTTTTTCCTAATGAATTTCAGATGTTCCTCATTTGGGGACAGGATATTCATGAAGCCTCAATGTAATGCATCAACTCCCAACAGAGTGAAAGACACAGAGGCTACTCAAAAAAAGGGATTGACTTCGTGCAGGCTTAGATCCATTACATAGATAGCCATTACACAGATATATGAAAGGGTTATGTCCATTATAGAATGAGGGAAAATGATGTAAAATTACACATGTTATTTGCACGATAATTAGCTTAAGTGACTTTTTACATCTTGATGACACCTCCCCTATTAGCTGACTTGTCCATTCAAAACAAATATCCAAGAATTAAATATTTGAGTCTTGAAGTAAGTTTTGCTGCCAGAGAGCACTAATGAGATGAGCTAAAGAAAATTGACCTTAGCTCTAATCAGACTCAGAATGAAGATTTTTACATATTTTCTTTTAAAGGTCCCTCTACCTAATTCTGATTCCAAAGTGTCTGAGCAATGCACACTCTCAATTACCAGCAGTAAAGGTTACATAAATGGGTAACTGCTGCTTTAACCAGCCTTCTTAGCGGTTGCAAAAATTGCATTTTGGGAAGTGTCACTCACTGATACAGCTTGACTGGGAAATAACTTGGGCTCATTTAAAGCCTGTAGGAAAGGAAACTTCATCCCTGCTTCTCCTTTATAGAAACTGTTTGAGTGTCCATGCCTCAGGAGCACTGTGTATATATTGAGACATAATCATCTGAATATTATGTATTTATTCATTCAGGTTTGCCTGAGACTTAACGCACTGGCAGAGAGATTTAATGCAATGCTGGTGCTGGCCATGTTCCCTGTCTTGGTGTAGGAAGTGGTGGGCACTGGATATCTCTGACCTTCAACTTAAACTTTTTTGTTCTTATTAGCCAAAGCTGTTGGAATATTTGCTTTGTTTTACAGCTGCTTCCTGGGTTTTCCTTGTGCTCTTCCCACAAGTATGTGGTCAGATAATGTAGTTGAAATGATGGAATGGTTTGTTATCACCAAAAAGGATGACCCCAAACTGTTGCTCTGCTGCTGTCACACCTTTTTCTCTCTGTCTCAGTGCCTGCCATACAAACATCCCTCCTTTTGTCCCCTTACTGGTGTGGAGTGTTGCCTCCCAGTCAGGAACTGAGTACCACAGGAGTGGTTACCCCCTTGCCCTCAGCAGGATGGAGAAGAGAACAGTAAGATGAAAAGTGAGAAAGTTGTGCATCTGAAGAGTGATTTAAATGCCCTCACTGGAGTCAGACAGGCACTGATCAGAGGACTGGCTGAAGAACAGGGAAGGAAAAGGGTTTGCTGAAGGCCTCAGCTCAGCAGGGTCACACACTTCCACCCCTGGTTCAGTTCTGAACTCCTGGGTTTTTTTGTCTCCACAGTACCCGTTAATTATGTTCCTGTTGGCTCTGGTGGAATTTAATCACTGAGGCCTGCGTTTACACTAAAGGATGCCAACTGCTCCTGCTATGTCCTTCATGATGATATCACAGCCTGGGCCAGCAGAATTTGCACAAAGAATTCAGCATTAAATCCTATGTTTCATTACAATGAAATATATATATAAATATCAGGAATGTGTCACATAAAGAGTTGTGACATTTAAAATCATGCCAATTAAAAAGCAGATTTATCTATTGCATGAGCAAGCTTAAATGTCTTGTATGATTCCAAGTGGTTCAAAATCTCAACTCATCTAAGACTACAAATTCTTAACCAGGGACCTCTACATTAAATAAAATTATATGTGATCAGTAAGAGGTCTCAAAACTATCCCTTTTTTGCATATTACACTTACAGTTACTGGGCTAAACAAGGTGCATTAACACTTCCAAAATAAGTTTTCTCATTGAGAACAATGATTAAGTTAACATGAGCAGAGTTCAGCTCATCCTT
This sequence comes from Melospiza melodia melodia, assembly GCF_035770615.1. NCBI lineage: Eukaryota > Metazoa > Chordata > Aves > Passeriformes > Passerellidae > Melospiza > Melospiza melodia. Next base: position 1,513,264 of record NC_086206.1, on the reverse strand, counting down.
GCTCAGCTAACTATTAAATTCAATGTCCCAGTCCCCTGGGGAATGAAGCACAGAAAAGGAGAATGCCAGCCCGGAAGGCAGAATACTTTAGAAAGGAAGGATATGCATTGAAGTGTCAGGTTATCTGTTGTGATTTCAAGTAATAAGTTCACCAGAGCATCTATTGATTATCAATCAGAATTCATCACATTATATTCTTTGTGCTGTTCAGCATACCAGGGGCCATTAAAATAAAATGTTTAAACAATTAAAAAAAATAAAAGAAGTTTGAATTAAATTCACTTTGCTTCTTCAAGGATGTTTGATTGCTCACTAAACTCAGACCGTTAAGGCTGTGCATGTATGGCCTCATGATCTGAGGAATTCCTGCTGACTCCTGAGGAGTGAAGTACCCCAGAGAATTAACAAGCTGAGGAAGACCCAGTAAAGCAATTTGAGGTATACAGATGTGTGATGCTGGAAAGGCCAGTTCAGCAATACCCTCAGTGTGGGAATTCATGAGCTCCTTTCACTCCTCATTGCTTGACTCTGCAGTGCCTTGGGCAGCCAGACTTGCACTCCTATTTGCTCCTGGAGCTTCTGCCAGACTCCAACACTGCAGATCACGGCAGAGCTCAGAAAGAGGACCAAAGACATGCTGGAGCTTCACAAGGTAATTGAGCTCCAGACATGTTCTGAAAATGCCACGCAAATGCCAAAACATTCCAACTGAATAGACGATGGCCAGAACATTCCAACTACTAAAGGATAGCCTTTTATAAACACAGCATGAAAATAATGTGAGATTCCCCTTTTTGTTATAATTTTAGCCATTAAAAATCGTGTTATGCTCCAGAAATTGCCTTAAATATTTTGGGTATATACTACCTGATTTCCACACAAATGTGCTGATGGTTTTTACATGAGGTACTGAATAAAACCCCAAATATATATGAAATTAATGGATTAATTCAGCCATTTAGGGTAGCTACTTTTGTCCTGTTTAGTATAATGAATCCCAGTCTATCTGACTTATGACTCAGTTCAATTTTAAGAAGTCAGCAAACCTCTGCCTTCAGAACCACAGTGTCTAATGTTCTTCAGAATTTTAATTTATGAATAAATTTACATACCCTGCAGTTTGTCCCTCTACTCAAATAGTCTTTTGAAGTGGTGCTTGATCTTGACTTCCATAAACACATGAATATACCTGGGTTTCACCTTATAACCTCTGTTCACTCATCATTTCTCAACAGTAGCGCAGTAAAATACACTTCAGATACAAAGCAGGATTCTGTTTGCTTCATGGAAAAGAGAAGATTTATTTCTCACTACTTGTACTTAACTCTTGGTCTAAGCATAACATGCAGAAGCATAGAGATGCAGAAGAATGTTCTCAGTGATCCAATGCTTTTTCCCTTTTATGAATTGTGAAGTCATTAACTAATCATTTATGGAAATTTAAACATAGAAAGGAATCATAGAATTTCTGAATGGTCTGGGTTGGAAAGGTTGCAAGTTCATCCAGTGCCACCCCTGCCATGGCAGGGACACCTCCCACTGCCCCAGGCTGCTCCAGCCCCAGTGTCCAGCCTGGCCTTGGGCACTGCCAGGGATCCAGGGGCAGCCCCAGCTGCTCTGGGCACCCTGTGCCAGGGCCTGCCCACCCTGCCAGGGAACAATTCCTCATTCCCAAGATCCCATCCAGCCCTGCCCTCTGGCACTGGCAGCCATTCCCTGGCTCCTGTCCCTGCAGCCCTTGGCAATTGTCTCTCTCCATCTTTCCTGCAGCTCCTCCAGGCCCTGCAGGGCCACCCTGAGCTCAGCCAAAGCTTCTCCTGTGCAGGTGAACAATGGCAGCTGTGCCAGCCTTTCCTCCCAGCAGAGCTGCTCCATCTCTCTCATCAACTTGATTTGTCACAAGGGCATATTGCTTACTCCTGTGCAACTTGTGCACCAGCATCCCCAAGTTCTTTCTTGCAAAGTTGCTTTCCAATTTTTTGGTGCCCATCCAGCTTGTACTGATGTGTGGGATTTTCTTCCTGCCTACAAGGAGGACTTGGCATTTGCCTTTGTTCATTTCCTTTTGTTAGACTTCATGAAGTTTCACTCAGCTTGATTCTCTGGCCTGAATAATTCAGGTGCCTCTGAATGGCAGCATATCCACCTGGTCTGTTAACACGTTCTCCCAGTTTTGTGTCATCTGCAAGCTGCTGAGTGTGCACTCAGGGCCATTGCCCAGGCCAGTCACAGAGATGTTTAACATCTGTGTTATGTGCTGATGACAATAGTGACACCTGGTCTACATAACTCAGGATTAGCCTCCGGCTGGACTTCGTGTCACTGATCCTCATTTCCCTGAGCCCAGCAGTTCAGTGAGGTTTCAGTCCTCTTCTCTTCCTATTTCTCCAGTCTGTATTCCAATACTTTGTCTGTTACATTAAAGGAGAGTGTCAAAGTCCTTGCTGGGCTCAAGACAAGCTGCCTCCACTGCTATCTCTTCAGCCGCCATGTAATTTCTTTGTCAAGGCCATCACACTGGCCAAACATGGCTTCCATCATAAATTAATGTCATCTACTGCCAATTAGCTTCTAGTTCTTAGTCAGACATCTTTAAACTGTCAGGAAATATGTCCTGGTTAAAACTTCACTTTCTGGTTTCATGGTCAATTTTGTGATATCAACTGGGAAAAAGCCAAAGCTGAGGAATTCTAACTTTATCCACATTTGACACATGCAAATTATCTTCTCTGTCAGCAAAATATCAGCTGAGGCAAAATATCAAGAATGAGGCATTTTTCAGCACTTATTATGTGCTTGTGAGTACAATGACAACTTTCCATAGAAATGAAATAAGAACTACTGCCGTCATGGCAAGGTGGTGGTGAGGGTGCTGCGACCTTCCTGAAGAGCCTCCTAAGAAGGACAGCTCAGGGGCACAGGCACGTCCTTCTCCCAGCCCGGCATGTGATGTTCAGCTCTAGCTTCCTTCTTCAGGTGATGTGGAGAAAAGAGGCTGGAGCTCCGTATGGCTTTCCACAGAGAAGTAGCCTTTACTAAGAACAGACCCCTCTGCGAAGAGAGCTACACACAGAAGCTCTCTGAATTAAGGAAAAATGGGATTATATAGGGAAGGTGAGGGACAGGAAAAAAATGGTAACCAATGGGATGAGGGCTCAGGGGTGGAACACAAGGTGAGGGACCAATGGCCAACAGGGCAATAATATAGAGCTGCGAAGGCCTCTGGGGTGATACTTGCTCGCTCTAACCACAGAGTTGGGAGCTCAGGGGTTAGCCCTCTAGAGAAGTGCAGCAAGCCTTTTTTTGGCCAGCTCTTCGGCCGCTGCAAACTACAGCCACAACAATCTCCTTCCGTTTGAAGTTTTATTGCCAAACCAAAACTGAAACCAGAGCCAGAGTCAATGGAGGCAAGACTCTTCAATTAACTTCAAAGGAGGCTGCAGTATGCATGATTCTCCATTAAATTAATGAGAAGTATGGTACATGGGTTTGATTTTTACATTTACTGAAACCTAAATTCAAGGCAAATTCCAGAGATTCCTGGGATCCCTCAAAAGGGAAATGGTCATTTTTTACAGTTATAAAATGTTCTGGAGGACAAGAGCTGCCCTTCCTCCCTTCTTTTTCATGAGCTGATCTTCATTACGTAACAGAATGAAAGGGGACAACTTGAACATGGGGAGAAAAACTTAGCAAAGCTGTGCAGTCTGGGATTTACAGAACTCTCACAAAGGGTGAGCAATAGGTATTGCATTTACAAGTGTTAAAACAAATCCTCCCTCAAGGAGCTCTTGCATTTCCATAAGATTGGGTAATTCTTTGAGGAAGAGGGAAGGACTAAAAGAGAAGAATCACCTATCTCCTCAAAGTGGCAGTTATTCTTGTTATTTTTTTAAAGGAATTAGAATTCTACCTTCATGACAGACTGGGAGCTCTGAGCTACAGCCAAGTAAAATCACCTACTTTTGGGCCCAAACGTCAAATCCACTTTAAGGAACCCCACACAATGACCCAAGGCTTCCACAAGCACAGAGAGTTTGCTGTGAGCTTCCAGTTCTGTCAGCACTGCAGGATGCTTCCACTGAGGTTTTTGTCCCTCTTCAGTCCATCACCCTTTCAGCATCACTCATTCTAGGCACAGGCAAAAGGCTGTATCCTCAGTCAAATAAAAAAACAAAGGCAGCAGAAGAAACACACATCCCTCTTGGTTTTGACCTGCACACCTGAAGTGCAGGATTCTGCCCACAGAGCACACAAGCAGCCTCAGCTCAGGATTCAGTGCCACGGGGTTTGGCCTGGTGGTTAGATGGCCCAGAGTTAGGTCCTGCAAAGCTCTGTCAAACCCCTAAGTGCCTTTTAGCACTGGGCTAAGTTGCTGAGCCTGAATTAGCACCTCAAGCAGTCATTTTTCTTTTAAGTGCTTAAGGATGGCTCCAGGAAAAGCCTTGAAAAAATATGAAAGCCTTTACTCAAGAATGGAATAAAACTTCTCAGGCCAGGAGATTATCATCAATAAATCTACAGGAAGCATAAAAATACCAATAATCTAAGCATAATTATCTCATTTTCTCTCTAAAAACAAAATGGCAATTCTTAAGTCATACATTTTGGAGAATTTCCTGAGCTGGGTCAGGATTTTTACAAGAGCATGTAGGGACAGAACAAGGAAGAATGACTTCCCAGTGCCAGAGGGCAGGGCTGGGTGGGATCTTGGGAATGAGGAATTGTTCCCTGGCAGGGTGGGCAGGCCCTGGCACAGGGTGCCCAGAGCAGCTGGGGCTGCCCCTGGATCCCTGGCAGTGCCCAAGGCCGGGCTGGACACTGGGGCTGGAGCAGCCTGGGGCAGTGGGAGGTGTCCCTGCCATGGCTGGGGTGGCACTGGGTGGGATTCAAGATCCCTTCCAGCCCAAATCATTCCATGATTCTGCACTCCAAGGCACTGCACTGCAGCCACCATACAGAGTCAGGGTTCCCAAGGATTTTAAAAATATGGAAGCTGTCCCTCTCAGCCACCTTGCAGAGCCAGCAGCTCCTGTGCCACACCTATATTCAGGTGGGCTTGTCATCCAACAACTCAATATGTTCATTTTACATGTCTTATGTGCCAGTTCATAAAATTAATTAAAATACATGTCATGAAGATGAGACCTCTGCAGTGCCCAGTATTCATGGTAAGTTCTCAGACTTGAGCCCCAATCCATAAGCTGGCCTTTCTTCCATTGCGTCGCTGTATTTTATTTTCAACTGAAGTAAACTTAAGAGACTTGCATAAACATTTCTGCATTGCACACACTGCTGACTGAGCCTACAACAAAAATTTTCCTGACCTCCTAGGTATCTGAAACACAACTCAGCAAAATAAAATTTCAAAAGTAAGAAGGATTAACTTATGCAAATAAGTGGAAATGTATTATTTCCTGAAAAGTGGCAAAACCAAATATGTAAGGCTAATTAAAAATTCCCTCAAGGATCTAGACTTTTGATGTAACTGAATACTTTATTGTCAATTACTAAATGGATTTTAAAATTCTTCTGATGATTTGTAAACATGATACAACACAGATAAAACAATCATCAGATTTGAAAAATTCCTGAGTTTGCCCAAGGGAAATAATTACGAACAAAGTAAAAGAAATACTTGCCAGTATTTTTCATTATTTTATGAAAAATATTTCTTAAACATTTGTCTTTTAAGTGGGAGGTTTCACAGTAAATACTCTAAACTGTGTGGAGAAAGAACCTAAGGATGATTCATAAATTGAGTCTTTAAAAAATCCCCTGAATATCTATTTAGCCACTGAATAAAAAGGACAACTTTCAGGTTAAACTCTTCTTTCTGACTGATCCCCAGCCTAGAAGACATAAAAATTCAATGTGTCAGTTAACTATGAGATGCTTAATAAATCCAGTCATGAAGACAACTGCAATTTGAATCAATGTATGAACCAAAAGTGGATCTAATACTTTAGAGTGACACTCAGCCACATTAGTCGCTTAAGTGACTTGGAAAGTATTATACATCAAGAAATGTAAGCTTTAAAAGCTGAAAGGAATGGCCGTGATTCTGGAAACTTTATTAAACACCTACATGTGTATCCAGAAATCTAAATATCTTAAACTGACCAAAACTGTCTCACTTAAATTTTACTTTATTAAAAAATAAAAAATGTAGTATGAATATCCCAAGAAAATTTAAAGGGTGAAGTTTCTTTTAACACAAAAGAAAATATAGAATGTGTTGCTTTGCTCCTCCAAACAGGAAGATGGGGATTTGAATGGCCCACAACCTTAACTGAGAAATGAGCAGAAAGATGCTTTAAGGCAAGAAATTTGGGCAGATCTCACTGTCAAAAATACTTGGCAAATTTGTAAAGCAATCACAGAGCTAAGTTCAGCAGTATGTTAAAGGCATTGTTTCAGTGGAACAACAGCCCCACTGTTCTTTGTTTTAGTGACAGTTCAGAGCTGAGCCACTGAGCATCTGACACAAGAACGAATTGGGAACGGAAGAAGCCTAAAGAGACTCAACCTGTGCTGCCTCCTGACCCCTGCCAGCCACGCCAGGGGTCTTTGGTCCTTAAGAATAGTGTCCAGGAATTCCTTTCCTTCAAAGGAACCATCCCACAGAAGAGAAGTTTCTGAGGAACTCTGCTCAGAGAAGGTCAACAATATTTGATCTCCTCCAGCTGCTTTCTTACTTATTGGAAAAGGCAGGTGAGAAAATGAGTAAATGACACCCTTAAGATGTTTTAGAACATTGGGAATTGGTCATTAGACTCTGAGACCAGCAGATATGAAATCTCATTGATCAAGAAGACATTGATACTGAGGAAAAAGCATGTTTTGTTCTCTTTCCCTTTTACTTAGACAAGTTACATTTCCCTGTGTCACACCAAATTCTTCTGAGCATTGATTTTTTTCCCACCTTGACATTTGAGGTGACTGAAAAGGTTCAATGTAAGATCCCGAAGAAAAAAGAGAGAAGTGGAACAATGGGTCTGCATGTGGTCTGCAGCCTGCAATCCATCCATAATCCACAAAAAATGACAAGGCAGATGGATATTAAGCCATTTTCCTTTCGTGTTATTATGTTGTTTGCCTCAAATGTGCAGCTAAGCAGTCAGAGAGCACATCGCAAGGGGCAGCTTCCTCCCAACAATTGTAAACGGCTTGTCCACCAAAGGTTAGAAAGCATGTTTCCCAAAAAATGCAGTAGGAGCTCCCTCTAGTGATATTTTTCAGCTTTCCAAACTTTCTGGATTCACATCTGCAATACAGCTAAATATCTTTAAACTGCACACACTTCCAGTGTTTTCCCTTGTTACATAAGGAACAAAAGTCATCATTTTGTGCGAGCTCCATCTAATACCGGCATTATAGATTTGCATAAATATATTACTGCATCCATATTACACACTTGTGATTCACAAGTAGAATGAGGAGAAAAAATACCTCTGCTTTTATAAGCAGTTCCAGAGTTTCTCATATCATGGGGCACATTCGCTTTGAGAGGCTGGAAGAAGCAGTGTAGCAGTGTAGCTGCATTCATATAGATTTTGTCTCTTAGCAAATATATTCCTTTTACTTTTATAAAAAAATGGGCATATTTTTATCAGTTTCACTTATAGTATCTTAAAAAGAATAAATAGCAGTAATATTATTGTCTTAAGACAAAAGAAGTGTACCTAACAGTTAAAGATAAAATTCATCACCTGTTCTGGGGAATTATTCAGCACATTAAGGTAAACCTCTGAACACAATACCAAAAAAGTTTTTATCAAGACTGCAAACACTGTAAAGTGCAAACACAATGGAAAAAGACAAAGAGATTATTAGCACTAAGCATCACTACTCAGTCACATTTTTGGTAACATGACAGAAGAGGCTTTGAAAATCCTCTATTTTTTGCACATTAATATGGTTCATAGCAGCTGTTTACTAATCAAAAGACTTACAGACCAAATGTACCAAGGTCTACATTTAGTATCAGACCTAAGAGGTGGAATTCTTCACTCACTTCCCAGATTCAGGCTACATTACATTTTAAAAATCCATCTTGGTATAGGCAGAGATAGAGATAACAATAGGAAGTTGGGAAAATTCATTTTTATATTCCTAGTCATATAATTTTATTGAAATATCTTCAGATTCCCTATGAACTCCATTAAGTATTATTAAAAAAATCTCAAAGACAGTGCTTGGTTGAATGAAGGAAGGCAACATAGTTCAAGAAATACAGTGGAAGAGAGAAAAAAGAACAAATATCAGTGTTGAAATGCAACTCTGGGTTATTTGCCACAAGACCACTTTCTCAAGCCAAATGTGATGTGAGTCACTACATTTGAGGTATTTTCACATCAGCTGAGAGCTCTGCCTTTGGTTTTATGTGAATTAAGCTTCTCCTGTCCATTTAAACATTGTATAATTCAGTGTGCAAGTTTCTATGACTATTGACTTTGAGCATTATCACATAAAAGAAAATGTCATTATTTAGAAAATTGCTATTTCCTACTTCTCAGGCCTCTCCATTTTGGCAATTTCATTTTCAATGACATGCAGCAAGCCGACTGCAATCAGGACAGCATTTGTCCTTCTGCTTCCATGCAATTCTTTTTAAGTTGAAGTCAGATAAGTCACATATATTTCACTGCTTTACACCCCAGGGTGAAACTTCAAGCTGTCATCTAGGTCTTAGTGATAAAAGAAGGACTGATTAAAAGAGACTGACACTACAGAGCTGATAGAGTTGAAGGACTCCAGGGGCTTCCATGCTATTAAAAATTACTCATGATTTTCTTTCAAGAGGACTCTTTCAAACAATGAGATTTAACTATTAATTCAAAGCAACATTTATTGTCCCTCTGCTCTGTGTATTTCTAGATGCCTCATTACAAAAATAATTTGATTGTCATCTGTATCTGTCAAATGGAAATCTAACAAAATGCTGTCTGCATTGTTGAAGTTAAGGAGATATCAGCGTATTCAGAAATTACTTTGTACTAAATCCTACCCAGGCAGACTCCAGCTGAAAATGGAGTGATTGCTATGGTAGCTTTTCCAAGAGGAAACATGATTTAAAGCCTAATTTGAATGCAATGATTTAATATTTACATCCATGCCAACTATACCATTTAACAGTGGGTTTCCTGCTTAAAATTCAGGAATTACTGTATTCAGTAAAATATTAATACACTGCACTTAAACAGTGCCTCAATTACAGGATCTAAAAGTACTTTGTAAGCATTAATTCAGATTCACATCATCCCTGAGAAGAAGGGATGTGTTAAAAGTATTATACTCGATTTTTACAGCAGCTGAAGGAAGAAACAGGAAAGCCACACTCCTGGCCCAAGGGCACACAGCAAGGCAGCAGCACGTCCAGGATGAGAATTTCAGAGTTCTTCTTCCCACTGCTATTCTTTTACCATTAAACTACAATTTTTTTCCCCAATTTTTCCTTACAATACCAGTTATGATCTTAGGTAAGCATTCACATCCTTCATTATCTTTGTCTAGGATTTGTTTGAACATTTGTCCATTGAGTTCAATATATTGAAAATTTGTATGAAAACCAGACTCCACTGGTACGTGTATGAAATCTGGCACAAATCTGACAGTAAGTCATTTACCATTTATATATTCTAAACACTGTTTAGCCTAATCATGTAAAATAATGTTTCTCTCCTAGTACTGGAACATACAATTGGATTGTTCTTCCTACCTAGGGATTAATGTCTGAACTGCCCAGCTTTACTTCAGTCAGGGAACAATCGCACCAACAGCCACAGCTTGTCCAGCCTGAAAGGGAATTGAAATGTTTCATTAGGTAAATAAACGTAAAATGTCAAATCACTAAATTACTGCTGATAATTATGAGAAAAATGATACTTTCAGGGTTTGATATTGTATTTTCAGATTATAGAATTTTAGACTCAGACAGCTGGGGCTGCTCAGCCTGGAGAAGAGAAGGTTGTATGGAGACCTCACAGCATATTTCAGGGTCTGAAAGGGCTGCAGGGAACCCAGAGAGGGACAAGTCTTCAGGAACTGCAGGGACAGGAGCCAGGGAATGGCTGCCAGTGCCAGAGGGCAGGGCTGGATGGGATCTTGGGAATGAGGAATTGTTCCCTGGCAGGGTGGGCAGGCCCTGGCACAGGGTGCCCAGAGCAGCTGGGGCTGCCCCTGGATCCCTGGCAGTGCCCAAGGCCAGGCTGGACACTGGGGCTGGAGCAGCCTGGGACAGTGGGAGGTGTCCCTGCCATGGCTGGGGTGGGATGGGATGAGCTTTAAGGACCATTCCAACCCAAACCATTCTGTGATTCTATCATCCCACTTTAGCAGCCTAAAAGTAATGTCAATTAATTTCATTGAAATTCTATCCTCTCCATCCCAAAAACTGATCAGTCTGTATTTTTTCCAGTCATTACCAACATGCAGTGCTAAGTCACAATTTTGCCAGAGTAGAATAACACAGAAGAAGAAGAAAAAGAAGAAAATAAGAATGGAGCTGCAACATCTGTGTAAGGAAAGATTTTAATACTGCACAAAAATATTCTGAAATATGTTATCCCCACTGTAACTGTGCCATAAACTTTTCCTTTGCATAGGATTCTATTGTAAAAGCATTACTTCATTGCTAGAAGTAAATTTTCTTAGCATTACTTACCATTTCCTAGTAGCACTTCCCATTTTTTCAAGGATAATTTACCAATAGAGAAAAATGACAAAATCTTATTACCTTTGCCAAAAGGCTCTGAAAAACCTTATTTATTGTGATACCAGGCCTTTTAAAAATGCTGCTGCTGAAGGCTTTTGACTTTCAGTGTGTTTTCTTTCATCATTTCATAAAATGTGTAATGTCACTTTAAATCTGTAGTTTCTCCATATCTCTTCCCCCGTCTCTGTCTTTCTATAAAACACTTTCATGCATTGCTTGGCTGATGTCAAGAGCTCTGGAGAGCAGGTAAGTATTTCTCCCATTGACTGCTTAGGCAATTCAAAGAACACCATAATAACAGAATACAACAGCAAAGAACAGTCTGATGAGAGCTTAGAGTGCAAGGGCTGAACCTTTTTCTTTCCTACTACTTGAAACGGTAATTATTTTTCATTTTTTTTAGCACAACTGTAGCACTATGTGAACATGCATGTTGCTAGTACCTTTACTACCAAAGTTTGCAAGGATTCAATACAGACTTTTTTAAAACAGAAGCAACTGGAAGGAAAATTTAATTTTACTGAAGTATTCCATGACTGTAGAAAGATCATAATCTCACAAAGTATTGTGTGTCCTGCTGATAAAGCTGATGAATAAATGGGAAAGGAGAAAAATAGATAGAAGGATAGAAGGGATGAATAGATAGAATAGATAGAAGGATAGAAATACGCCAGACAGCTTTCAAAGGATTCTTCCTGTCTTTTTTCCTGCGTAATAGGAGGAACTACTGAAAAGTAATCCTTTCTGGGAGCACTGCTATGTGAAGGGGGGGGAGGAGGAAAGAAGCTGAATCTCTTTTTCTGAAAAGATAAACTGGAAAAAAATCTTCTCAAATGTATTGCTTCAAGAAAAGGCATTTTCTTTTTTTGGTTTTGCAAGAATGACTTGTCTGTGACAGAACAGGTAGAGAGCTATTCTGAGTCCTGCCTTTTAGTGGGGGAATAGAGCTGGATATTCCTGGCACCATCATGGACTGTAACATGGACCGGCTGTTGAAGAGCTGCAAATACAATGGGCTGAAGAGTTCTGCAACTGCTCCTCTCTTGCAGTTTTGTAATATGATGCCAATTGCTGATTTCATCTTTTTGTAGATCTAATTTTAGTTTTTACAGTTTATGCTGGGTCTGAGTAATGCAGTGTATACAGGTCATTTAAGGAAACCTCTCTGTCATCTTTGAATGCTAAGCCATAACTTAAAGAAATAAATTAAAAGGCCAAAATGTGATTTCTCATTCTTTTGACATGAGATGTGAAACTCAGAGTTTCAAACCTCTGAAGTAGAGAGAAAATGGCCCTCACAGTCACTCCTCTGGTGAGTTGCGTGTTCACATGCTGCTCATTTTGCCCAGTTTTATGGGTCCAAGAAAAGGTTTGGCAAATTCCATGCTCAGAGCTTGGCTGTGAGAATCGCATGACAGAGAACTTAACTTCCATAATTTTGATGGGATCACACCGCCAATGTGAAACAAAAAGTTAACATCAATTTTTGGCTCTTTGTAGATGCCTGAGAAGTCTGTTAGCACCAATTTAGAATGCACTTAAAAGAGAAAGACTTTAGGAGATGCCTGATAAAATGAAATAGAGTGGCAAAGTCAACCAACGCTCTTCACCTCTGCAGTCACTGCATTCTCCTTTTAAATCTTACAAAATCATTGCTGAAGATGTAAAAATTTTAATAATTCCTCCCAAACCAGAATTTCAAGCTGAAATTTTTTTTCAAGAAATATGACTGGTCATAGGTTCAAAAAAGTTCCATTATAGTATTAGTAGCATAAAAAATAATGAATTAAATACCTAATCTAGATTGATGCCAAACGTACATAATATGCTGAACAATTTTTATTTTCAAAAACATTCTTAGTGGAACTACATGTATTCCTTTTTCTGTGTCATTTTTCCTTATCTTGATTCATTCCTCCAAAGAGCACCTTAAGGACAGGTAATTTCTAGGGCGGGTGAACTGGAGTTAGGACAAGGCTGACAAAGACAGACTGTTCACCATGGAGGACAAACCACCATCATATATCAAGAACACTTCAGTACTTTTCAGAAGCATCCATCATATCCACTAATTAGGAATAGCTAAGTCTATAATGAAATCCAAATTTTTAACACCCAAGACTTAATCAGCTTTTACCTCCTCTCCTAAAATAATTGATTTTTCAGAATCTCTTGAAGAAAGCTTAATTAGTTCACTTCCAGAGTTGCCCTAAAGAAACAATAAATGCTACAAAGGAAAACAAGACAAGATAGAAGAGTGTTGTCACATGGGAGGAGAGGTTTTTACGTATGAACCTCAGAGGAGAAAAGGCAGATTTTTAGACTAGACCAATTAGCAGTAAGTGTTTCAAAAAGTAGAATAAACAAGAGAAAAATAATTTATGAGAGGACTTCTGCATGAGAATGGAAGGAAATAACCTGTTCATTTAAGTTAGCAAAGAATTTATTCTGCTTTAGAGGAGTAAAATATCTGATTAATAGTAATTTGCCATGACATGAAAACTAATATGCCAAATAAGAAATATTATCCTCTAAATTATATATTAAGATAAGAAATTAACCCATAAACTTATTGCACAAGTGCATCTGAAAAACTCTGCAGGTCTGAAAACATAGTCAGCTTTTTGAATAATCAGACAAATGTAGAGAATTGCTAAGTGTGACTGGAGTGAAAAAGCACCTGCTGGGAAGTAAATGGCTGCAAAAGAACTGCCCTGGGGAGTGTGATGAAGTGTGGCTGCCTGGTCGCTGCAGAACACCCCCTGCCTTCTGTGATTTTACATCTTTGACATCACTTTTAATTCTCTACTTTCCCAGCATTGCGTGTCCTCCATTCTTTTCAGATTTCACACGGTAAATGCAGTTCTGTAGTTTGGATATGGTTTTGCTGTTGTAACAAAAAAGGCAAAAGAAGCCTGTTGGCAATGAAGCAAAAATCCACAGACCTTGTCTGAAAGCCACTGAAGATCCACTGGCTGAAAATATCAGTCATTATCTTATAGCTGCCCTCAGAAACGCTTAGAAACAAAATAAAGTGTGATTTCAAGTAATGTATTAGATGTTGAATTAATATTAGCATTGACCACTTATTGTGTATGAAGCAATGAGAAATTGAATTAAGTACTAAAACTGGATATGGTAAGTCCTTTCATAGAATCACAAAATAATGGAATGGTTTGGGCTGGAAGGGAAATTGAAGATCATCCCATTCCACTCCATCCATGGCAGGGACACCTCCCACTGCCCCAGGCTGCTCCAGCCCCAGTGTCCAGCCTGGCCTTGGGCACTGCCAGGGATCCAGGGGCAGCCCCAGCTGCTCTGGGCACCCTGTGCCAGGGCCTGCCCACCCTGCCAGGGAACAATTCCTCATTCCCAAGATCCCATCCAGCCCTGCCCTCTGGCACTGGCAGCCATTCCCTGGCTCCTGTCCCTGCAGCCCTTGGCAATTGTCTCTCTCCATCTTTCCTGCAGCTCCTCCAGGCCCTGCAGGGCCACCCTGAGCTCAGCCCAAAGCTTTTCTTCTCCGGGCTGAGCAGGCCCAGCTCTGCCAGCTCCACAGGGGAGGTGTTCCAGTCCCCTCAGCATCTTTGAGGCCTCCTCTGGAATGATAGGATGTTTCCATTGCTCTCTGGATTGCAGTGAGAATCAGTTACCAGAGAACGCCAAACCACAACATTTATTCATACTTCTAACTCCAAGGGATTGCCAAAAACAGAGAAAAAGAGCCATCTATTTTATTACTCAGCAATATAAAGATACAGAACCAGTCAGAGTAGACATAAAACATTCCCCTATAAAAATACTTCATTAGAAGTTTTTTTAAAATTTATTTTTTAACTTATGCTCACTCTATAATAAACATCTTATTATAGTAGTTAAAGAAGTCAACTCCAACACTGTCTTGGAACTTCTATTTCTTTTTAAATTGCTCCAGTATTTATGTTAGGGTTTTTTCTTTTTGGGGGGGTGGTTTTTTGTTTGTTTATTTCTTTGTTTGTGGGTGTTTTTGTGGGGTTTTGTTTTTCCTGTTATTTTAGGTTTTTGGGGGTGGTTTTTTGGTTTGGTTTATGGGGGAGGGGTGGTGTGTTGCATTTGGGGGTTTTTTGTTTGCTTTTTCTTTTTTTTTTTGTTTTTTTAGGCAACTCAGGGTGCCATGATCACTAGGGTAGAGGTTATACAGATAAATTTTTTATATATTATACTCTATTATGTTGTTACAGGAGAATAACACATCTAAAAACATTCAATGGTGAAGTCCACCCTTGCAGTTAGACCTGTTGAGATATAGAAATCCTTCTCCAACATCTTCTGAACTATGACAACCAGCAGCATCCTGTCTGCATGGTAGGCAGCTTGTAATTAATATCAAGTATAAGGAACATCTTGATTAGTCATTTAGCAGATGTTATAACATCATTTTTTTTCACCATGAGAAAAGAGAAGGAAGGTGCAGAGAAACTGAATTAGCTGAGGAATTGTGTTCCAGAACACAATGCTGGAGTCACTATGTGCTTTACTTCACTGCCTCTGCAAAGTGTATATATGATTCTAATTCCCAAACTAAGCTGAGTGACCAGAAGCTTGCCAAAATTTGCTAATCACTAGGAAACATGTAACTTACTCTGCAGCCAATAGCTAACAGTTGGCAAGAGCATAGCCTTTCGTTTGGAATTAATTTTGCATTTGTTCAAGGATGGCATTTGTGCTGACAAGTGAGACCAGATAATTCAGATTTATCAGTTCTGACTTGCTGAATAATTGTGTCAGAGAGATGATGGACGGCTCTCAAACTGGCACTCTGACACTACTTGGAGAATGTGATAGATTAAAAAACTAGCCCTCTCTGCGCTGTATAGGTTAATATTCCAAAGCATTAAATGGCATTCATAAAGAATCATGGAATGGTTTGGGATGGAAGGGACCTCAAAGCTTATCCAGTGCCCCTCCCACTGTCCCAGGCTGCTCCAGCCCCATGTCCAGCCTGGCCTTGGGCACTGCCAGGGATCCAGGGGCAGCCCCAGCTGCTCTGGGCACCCTGTGCCAGGGCCTGCCCACCCTCACAGGGAACAATTCCTCATTCCCAAGATCCCACCTAATTCTTCTCTGTCAGTGTGAAGCCAATTCCCCTTGTCCTGTCACTTCAGGTCCTTCGAAATACTTTGTCTCCATCTTTCTTGTAGCTTCCTTTCAGGATACCAGTATCTTCCCAAAGCTGTAAAGACTCAAAAATTGATAAAACATTTTTTTGAATTGCAGCAATTGTTAGACAAGAAACACTAGGTTTCCATGCCATGAAAGACATGGGGCTTAAATCACCTTGGAGTAGTGGGGCTTAAATCACCTTGGAATAGTCATTACTCTGAGGAGAGAAGGCCTCACACAAAGAACTCCCACCTGTCCCCCAGGCCACTGCGCCCAGAGACAACAAAGGCAAACTCCATTTCTGACACTGGCATTGTCAGAGACCAGAAAGCTACAGAAACTGAGCTGGGCAGCATCGCAGACCTTGTGGCCCTGGTACAGTGAAAGCTGAGGGAGAGATAAACTCAAGGCAGGAACAGAAGTAAAGACACCATGTCTGGTCACTCTGTCCCTCTAATATTGGACATTATTCGCTTAAGAAGAATAATCAGAGGATTGTGTTTCTAGAAGGAACCAGGACAAAGGGGTCACGTAACGTGGATGTGGGGTGGGTTGGAGACAGACATTCACACTCTAGGGTTCAAGAGCTCTGGTGACAAACAGCCTTGAGTTTATTCCTCCAGCTCTTTTTATAGGAGCTCCAATTACACATGTGATTCATGGAGGTCTGAGCCCCATCCAGCTCTCTGACCAATGACACATCTGCATCTAGAACTGAATGACATTGGCTGAGAGTCCCTGTGTAGATTGAATCCAACCTGTCCTTGCTCAGCCAAGGATTCCAATGCTGCAGGGTCAGAGTAGAAATTTTTGTACCATCATAGTGACCTCTAAATACTGGTAAACTGTGTCATAAACTGGCTTTGCTTTGCTGGCATAAGCAGAGGCCATGTCAGTCAATCCCCACAGGCATGACAGCCCCTGATTTTGTCTGAAATGACAGTTCATCATCAGTAACCTTTATGACCAATAATAGAGCAGTGCAACTGGGGGCCAAGGGCATGTGGGGAGGAAGGCCATGTAGGCATCATCTTTGGCTGTGTGCTGTCTGGGAGGAGAGCAGGACTCTGAAGAGCAGCCAGTGGCTTTCGGGACCTGGGAGAGCATGAGGAGGAACTCGCAGGCAGGATGTTGCATCCCGTAATGCTAAGGAATACTTCACTGAGTCCAGGAAGAACTGTCTGAGCATGTCAGGTCCTGAGGAACATGGTCCAAATTATGGAAATTGTAGAAATTAATCAAGCTCTACATATATTTTATTCATTTCTTCCATCATTGTTGCCCAGGGAGGGGCTGTAATTACCAGGCGCTCTGTAGAAATATTTAAAGAAAGCATATTTACAGAAAGCATATTTACAGAAAACAACTTAAATGAGAAACTTATTGCAGTTAATAATTTAGCTGTCATCTCTCTAATGATTTATGTAATAATTAGCAAAAATTCACACAACATTAATAAGGAATATCCACCTATTTAATTCTCTTTTATTCTTACAGGGACAGAAATGTACACCTAGCTTTCTGAAAATTGATCTGCTTCAATCTTGAACTATTCAAGGACATTTACTTGTAAAAGTCTGTTTTCATGAAGGGTTTGGATTTTTTTTTAATTATCAGTTTTAATCTTTTTTATAGGAAATAGAATAGGCTAGGAATATACTTCTACAATTTGATTCTGGGTACATCACCTTAGAGTTCAGAAAACAAGGAGTCCTATAAAAACCACAGGTTTTAATAATGCTAAAGAGACAGAATTAGCCAATTCTTTCATTAAGATTTCCCGTGCCTGCTTTAAAACTCAAAGTATCTCTCTCTAGCTCTCTATTAACACAGTATTGCAATCACTGCAAATGTTCATGACCTATCAAATGTGGCATTTAAGGTTGAATTACCAGCTCAGGAATAGACATCCTAAAACTCACAAGAGAAGATAATAGTCAAAAACAATTTAATATTCTACCTTATAAGCTCAAGACAGAAATTGTTATTGAATATTGTCTACATGTTTCTCTCTTATTGAACTATATAAACAACTGCTTATTAAGTTTCATAAAGAGCAAATTTTGTGTAAAACAGATTTCTTCATAAAATAAGTTAAAGAGCTATGTAAAAGCAATCACCATTTGGATAACTTGTTTCAAAATTCTTAATATTATGTTAGCTTAAAAAAAGAAGGCAATTCAGTATTAAAAATCAGACCTTCTACATCCTCATAGATTCTGACCAATCTGGAGACACAGACACATACGCAAATATAGAAATAATTAATTGATTGCTTAAAGATATTTTGGAAAGGTAACCACTTCTTCCTAAAATATATACTTTTGCTCCTAAGTGTCACTGACCATAATCTGTGCCTAACTTACAGCCACATTTTAAAGTACAATAAATTAAGTCCTATAAAAGTGATTTCGACAATAATCATTTTAGTTATCAGGGCCAAATCCACATCATCTTGCAAAGTAACTTCTAGAATGCCATCATTATCATCATCATTGTTATTATTATCATTATTATTGATAACTAGATAATGAGACTCTCATGCAGTAATAACCCATAATTCCTGAGTTTAGTACAACATGTGGCAGTAAATATGGAAGCACTCCCATGTGGGATTACACAGCTATAGATCTCTGTACCACTTGTTTCATCAAATAAATTGTTCTCACACTGCCATACCACTATTGGCAAAGTAACTCATGAAGATACACATGAATGGATCCTAAATTTGTCATTTTACCAGGAATCCTCTGTCCCCAAGCTTAGTCACAAAACTCTTCCAACTGTTGTTTGACTGCTAAGGAATCCTTGAAGGCTAAACATCTACATCAGTAAAACTCTAAGAGCTATCACAAAGTTGCTCCTTTGTCAAGAGAACAGACATCTCTCCTCGGGTAACACTAAAGTGACCAAGATTGATTCCAGGACTTTTCTGGTCTAACTAATACAGGAACAGACAAACACCTTGAAAGAACGGCACTCAGCTGCAGCAGGAACAGATCCACTGCAGCATTCCAAGGTTTAGTGTGAATCCCATGGGATTTCTTGTAGTCTGTCTACTGCAAATTTGTGATAGGCATAAGATCCCTTTCATCTTGGTACCTTATAAAGGTACTACCATAACATTTTATCTTTTTTTTTCTTTTTAATTTACCGATTCTTTGTTAAGATCTACACTCATTTCACAAGGCTCAAAGGCAATATATTAATGGTATCTATGGACTTTTTAAAAAATACAAGTAGAAGCACATAAAGAAGAAGTTCCAAAAGATAAATTCACATTGCAAACTGGAACAATAGCAGATTCCAGCTCATAGGAGGTTCCACATAGTTCTATTGATTTCAATAAAGCTGTGCTGGTTTATGGTAGCCAAGAATTTGCTCATCCATCCCTGCAATCAGGCCTTGATGCATCCTCACAGTTGCCAGTGCAGAATCTGAGTCAAGCAGATCAAAGTAGAAAGCCAAGTCCCAAATCCCCATGTGACAGCAGCTTTAAAGGGAGAAAGATTTAAATGTTGCAGCAGTAAAGAAGATGGGACTCAGTTTCTTCATGCAGAAAAAGCTCATATTGATAGGAAATATCAGAAGGCACTGTGTTAGAGCTAATTGGCTAACAACGCACTCATACTCAGTTTATTGGTTGGTAAATGACCAATAGGGTGTATGTCTGTCAAATCTCTCTATTTTTTGTTAGCTTACATATTTTTGTTCACAGATTCTCATGGGATAGATTTATTGTTTATGCAGGTGCAACTTATTTTTCTCCCTAAGAATAGGTTGTTATGCAAACCGATTCTCATTCTCAGTATTTCTTCACATGGGAACTTAGCTAGCTGACTTAGAAGAAGTAACAGGCCAGCTGGAAATTCAACAGAGCAAAGCCTGATAAGGCTTTTCTTTTATAATATGTATAAAAGAACCTGTATGTAATATTTAAAGACATTAGTACAGCTTTAAACTGTGATAGAATATTCACAGTAATTGAAATAATCTCATTGAACAGGTTAAAATCCCAGAAGCAGCTGTCCTGTCTAAAACTCATTTATGAGGACTGCTAATTTCTGCATGCAGTTTACAGGTGAGGTTCAGCTTCTCTCTTCTGCAGGTGAGTGCTTGGATCCATGTCCAGCCCCACTTGAGGACTTTAGTGCTTATCTTAAAGCCTATACTGAAGTATAGGATACATTCCTCAAATGTACTGAACCATCACAATATTCTTACCACTCATACCTGTAATGCTTCCTCAGAGACTACACAAAATAATTTTTGAGTGTATTGATCCAGAAGGAGCATCAGTGAGGCAGAATGCTTCAAATGTCCATTAGCATCCACTGCTCAGACTACCAAAAGGAACAACATCAACATAAAATAGATGGGTCTGAAGCATCAACAACAGCATGAAACTCCCTGTAAATCTCCAGAGCAGCTGGAAATAGGGAATCCACAAGACACGGTATTCCCTCCTTTTGCACGGCTTCACAATCCCTCTGCATAGCACCTGGGACACAGGTGAGACCATGGAAAGTCTTGAATGTTTGATGGTGAGGCAGAGGGAAAGGGAGAACAACTGTTCAGAGAAGCTTTTAGTTTCCTTTCATATAATTTTGAAGTTGTTTCATTTAAATAAACTGCAAAAAAGTCATAGCTTTTGACACTTCCGCTAGAGCCTCATTGTATTCTCATTGGAGACGGACAATTCCTCAGGAACTGAAGTGCCAGGACTAGGGGAATGGCTTCCCATTGCCAGAGGGCAGGATTAGAAGGGATATTGGGAAGGAATTGTTCCCTGGGGAGGCCCTGGTACAGGGTGCCCAGAGCAGCTGGGGCTGCCCCTGGATCCCTGGCAGTGCCCAAGGCCAGGCTGTACACTGGGGCTGGAGCAGCCTGGGACAGTGGGAGGTGTCCCTGCGGGGATGGCACTGGATGGGCTTTAAGGCTCCACCAAACCCAAACCACTCCATGATTTTATAATCTCCAGGTGCATGATCACAGTCAATTCCTGTCCCTTGAGCTCAGCTGTCTTTCAATGACAGTAACTCATGTTGCCACTTGGTACAGAAATGGGACATTTCCAGGTTCTTTGCTGTTAAATTTGCTCCATGCACTTGTTCACCAGTCCCTGACTTTCTGACATTTAAAATGCAGTGTGAGACATTACTTCTTGGTTAAACATTTATGTGATGTTGTGGCTGCTCTTAATCATTTATTGTGGTTTTTTTGGAAGGTCTGGGAATACTTATCCTGCCTATTGTCAGTTTGATGTTTGTTGTTTGAGGTTCTTCCCTAGGAGCATTCTGATGACATTAGGAAGGGAACATAAACCAGCAAACAAAGTACTGCAAACTATGATAAATATGCTCAGGTTCAACAAAAAGCCTCAGATTCATTTGTTTTCGAATTCTTCTAAATTGACTTTTCTTCTCATATGGAAGTCAACCTCTTTAGCAGCAGAGAGCAATTAAGGTAAGAAAAGTTCTGCTCTGCCTTTGTCCTAGGTTGACTATATGATGCTTTTATCCCCAGTCGTCTTGTTCTGTTTATGCTGAATAAGTTTTGCACCTTTAAGATGTATTCCAGAGAGTAAAGGGGAGAGAGAAGAAGCATGCAGTTTGTTTTCAGACACTGCACTCACTCCTCCACATTGCTGCGCCTGGACTGTGTTGTCTGTGGATGAACAGACAGTGGGACAGAGCACTCCTTGGCTTTTAGTTAGTTTTAGCTAGCTGAGGCAAAGTTCTCTAGACTGTTTTTTTCCTTTTCCCTTTTACTTTGGACCTGTTTAAACCTGCTCTGGACTGAACACTCAGAAGAGCACCAGCACCTAGTGCCTGTGGCCCACTGGGCTGGACCTGGGCCGTGGCACTTCCAACACCAGAGGGACTGATCAGAGACTGAGTGAGCTGAACTGCAACCCGGGGAGGGGACTTTTCTGAGTTTGTATCTCTTTTGGAGCAGCAAAGGGGTTTATTGTTTAATATTGTTTAGGGTTTATTGTTTAATAAACAGGTTTTTTCCCACTTTTCTCCAAGGAGGTAATTTCTCCTGGACCAGTTGGGGGGAGGGGCCAATTGAATCTGCTTTCCTAGAGGAGCCCCTTTGGGGGTTCTCTCCAAAATTTGCCCTGAACCAGTACCCCACAGTTCTTTTTATTCAGTCACCACTAACCCACACTGGTGTACCAAGAGATTTATTTGATATGTTTCTCATTAAAAAGATGATTCATGTTATAAATGATCAATCAAAAAGCCAAATTATTAAAAATGCAAAAGGATTTTATTCCTCTTTTTCCGCAACCAAAATACGGTCCTCAAAACCACCACAGCCAAAGAGACAGCATTGAGCCCAGTGATCAGCGCGGGGTGAACACAGATCCGACCTCTATCTCATGGGATCTCCCTCTGTTCACAAATGCTGCTTCCAGTGAGGCTATTTTACACAGTTTTTTATGCCGCAGGCAGAGGTGCTCCAATTTCTTTTGTAACCCCACATATGCATGAGAGTTTCTTTCACTGTGCTGGGCTGGACAGTTGCTGTTTCCTGAGTAGTGGCAGGCACTGATCAGGGGTCAGGAGAAGTCAGGTACTCAGATGTATCTTTCTGGTGACTTCTGCTATCTTGATTGATGGTATCAGTTGAGTGATGACTGCTCTTGAGTGTCTCATCGCACTGGCCACATCTATTCATAGGTAAACAGGGTATTGTTCTCCTGCTGCCTTCAGGAATTTTGACATTCTGAAGTAGGCATCTGTCCCTGGGCTGCTTGTGGTCAGAGACTGGTTTGGATTTTACAGTCTTAAAAAATACATTCTCTCTTTAAGCATGAATTATTACATAACATATATTACAATCCCTCCCCTTCTATATAAACACATTAATTCACGCTTCCACTACAACCCATATAGCTATTATCTATACTTTATCTACATCTACTCTCCACCTCCACGGATCTCCTACAAAGAGAGAGGGACTTATTTAGACTCTCTGCATGCCTTGCTCTCCTTGCGAGATTCCTTGATAGACATTATAACCATTCTCTTTACCTTTGACTTTTTTTAAAAATTTTGCCATGACTTCTGCTTCATTTAATCCAATAAATTCCATCTGGGGCTTTCTACCTTATATTAGTTTTTCCTGGCTCTCTCCAGTATTCTCTCAGCTCCTTCAAGGATTGGTAAGGGTTAGCTCTGGGACTCTTGACCCAGCAGAGTCCCATCTAACAATTTCATTCGCAATTTGACTCATTTTTCTGATTCCAATACCCTGTAGGAGGTTCTGGTTGCCAGATTTTGCTCCTACTATTTGAATTTACCACCAGAGTGGATATACATGGGGTATATCCCACCATTTTGGTATATTCTTCCCTCTCAACTGATACAAATAATTCCAATCACTTGCTGGTCTAACACCCATCCCTCAGGTCTCTGTGCCAATTTCGAGGCCCATGGATTTGAGTCCCACTTCAAAAGTTTTTCTGGAGCTAAACTCTCCTCCTTCCAGGGCCATTTCTAAACAGACTTCAGCCCCCCCCACACAAATCCAACAGTTTGACAATCCCAATTCTGTGGCAATCTCCTGAACTAAATCAATTAATAAGTTTTGATCTGGGGAAGGTAGTTCCCCATCAGCATATTGTTTCTGGAGCTGCTAGTACTGTTCTCTCAGAGTTTTCATCCTCTCCTGTTCCACCCTTTTCTTTCTCAATTATGACTCTATTCTTTTCAGTTCCTGAGTGGTCTCTTTCATTTTTCCCTCAGGATCTATTCCATCTTTGTTCCTTGCAAAACAGACAGCATTGTCATATGGCAGGCAGACTCTATCATCTTTTGCCTGTGCTTAATCCAATATGATCGGCTCTCTATTCAGCGTGAATTTGCTATCAAATTTTATATTTCTTCCCACCCAATACATTTTCCCATTCCACACGCACATTCCCTATTTTGAGTTGTTGTAACACAATGGATTCACTTGGTGATACACTACAAAAATCAATTCTGTCTTTTCCCCAACCCACATTGTTCAGTTACATTGACTGCAAATAGGGATTGACATTGGTTCTACATTTCTTTTCAGCACTCAGTGTTTGTGCTTCTCTGACTGCCCGTTCTGTGTCCCAGCCTTCAGATCTAAACACAGGATCTCTTTGCCCAATCTACACAATTTGACCTGAGTGTGGTTTATCGAGCAGTTCCTGCCAGACTCCCTGATGCATTCCTCTGGGGCTGAGATCCCCGTGTCCCTTTGCTCGACTGGGACCATCTGAGTGCACTTACTACACTCATCCACAGAGCTCTGATTTCCGTCATGGATCGGGGTCTCAATGTGCCCCCATATCGGGACACAATTTCTTCCAGAAATTTCCTGGACACTCTCTGAGCCGTTGTCCTTGGACTGGGGAAAGCTTCCACCCAATGGGTCAGTTTGTCCACTATTACAAGCACAAATTTGAACCTTCCCACTTTGGGCAATTCAGTAAAATCAACTTGAATGCTCTCAAAAGGTCGGTATGCAATGGGGTGACTCCCCAGGATTGCCTGTCCCACCTTAGTTTTGTTAATTTTCTGACAGATCAGTCATCCCTGTACCTCTTGTTTGGCCAATTCATAAATTCCTCTGCACACGAAAAATTTCAAAAACTGTTCAGCCAGGGCCTGAGCCCCCCAATGTGTTCGCTGGTACAGTCTCCTCAAAATTCTCCTGGTAAAACCTTTAGAGACTAGTTCTCTCTCATCCAGTAATTTCCACTTACCTTCCTCCAATTTTCCCCCAGTCTTCTGATAATTTTCAATCTCCTTTGGGGAGGGTTGAGGAGGGTCATCTGGGACCTCAATTCCTTCAATCTCCAGGGTACTTACCGTCATCAATGCCGTGGTTTTGGCCTCCTGGTCCACCAAGTTGTTGCCCTGAGTCGGGAACTGCATCCCTGCCTGATGTCCCTTCACAATGGACAACCGAAATTTCCTCCAGAATTTGCCGGATCAATTCCCTGTGCATCAGTCCCTTTCCCCTGGTGTTGATCAACCCCCTTTCTTCCCAAATTTTCCCAAAGTTGTGAACCACCCCAAAGGCACACCTAGAGTCTTGTTCCCTTCTTTCCCTTCAGTCCTTTCAAGGCTCTCAGAACTGCGTACAATTTGCAAACCTGTGCTGACCAACCCGCATTCAGGGGGCCTGTCTATCGCTTTCCCTGTTTGCCCATCCACAACTGCATATACTGATTTCCTTTTTCCTTCGATCACTCTGCTTGAGCCATCTACAATCCATTTTTCCCCTTTGTCCAACTCCTCTTCTTCCAAATCTGCTCTTATCTTTGTCTGCAATTCAACCACTTCCACACAATCATGGACGAGCTTTTTCAAAGCTTTCCCAAACAAAAACTGAGCTGGGTTTTGCATGGTTGTTGTCCGTAATTCCAATTCCTGTGAATGAATCAAAATGGCTTCATACTTCAACAATCTAGCATCCATGAGCCATTTATCTGTCTTCTGATGTAGTATACCCCACACATTGTGTGGTGCAAATACTACCAGAGGTACTCTGAAAGTTACTCTCTTGGCTTCCTCCACCAACAATGCTACAGCTACTATTGCTTGCAAGCACTTGGGCCAGCCCCTGCTTGCAGGGTCCAAAAGCCTAGATAAGAAACCGACCAGTTTCCTGACCCCTGCCCAGTCCAGTGTCAGCACACCATGTGCCGTGTGATTGTTCACATCCACAAACAGCTGGAATGGCTGTCTCACATCGGGGAGGCTCAGCACTGATGCTGCTGTGAGTGTGTCTTTGACTCCCCTAAATTCCTCCCCATCCTTTTCTGTCCATTTGATTCTGTCCGTGGTGAGTTTTTCATACAAAAACTTCACCTTCTCACTGTATCCTTCGATCCATTGCCAGCAATATCCCAACAACTCCAGCAACTACCTTACTTCTCTTTTTGTGCGTCGGGATGGTAGGGCAATAATCCCTACCACCCTTTCAGGATCCAACTTCTTTTTCCCTTTGGTTAACCAATGTCCCAAATATCTGACCTCAGGATCTGTGAACTGCAACTTTGACTTAGACACCTTCAATACTTTTTCCCTTAAAAAGTTCAAAAGTTCAATGGTACTCGTCCTCACATACTCATCCCACAGACCTGCAATCAACAAATCATCTACATATTGTAGCAATTTCATTCCCTCCGTTGGTACAAAGTGACTCAGCACTTGCTTGAGTGCTTGCCCAAAAAGATTTGGAGAATCAACGAAGCCCTGAGGCAACGATGTCCATCTGAGTTGCTGCTTTCTGTTCGTTTCTGGGTCTTCCCACTGAAACGCAAAGTAATCTCTGCTGTCTTTGCTAAAGGACTGGTCCAGAAAGCACCTTTCAAATCGATCACACTGTACCACGTGCCCTCAGGAGAGATGTTATTCAGCAGGGTGTAAGGATTCAAGACCGAGGGGAAGAGTGTCTTAGCCATTTGATTCACAGCCCTTACATCCTGCACTAGCCTGTAGCTACCATCCGTCTTTTTCACAGCCAAAATCAGGGTGTTGTGCCGGGACATGCATGGCTCCAACGTTCCTTTTTTCATTAGTTCATCAGTCACTGGTTTCAACCCCCTCCTCCTTTCCATGGGGATGGGGTATTGTTTGACCTGAATGGGGTCTTCTGGCCTTTCAATTTCCATGTGAATTGGCTCTATATCCAGTCTCCCGGCCTCCCCTTGGATATACCAAACCTTTGGATTAATTTTCTCCTCATCCTGAGTGATGAGTTGATACAATCTCACCTTCAGCTGGGAATCTTGCACTGCTAAACCGACTTCCAATGTCACCATCAAATATCATCCCAGGAAATTAAAGTCTACATCTTTTATCAATAACATATTTCCTATAGACTTTTTAGTTTCCGTCTCTATTTCAACATTTTTTATGATTGGAACCTTAAAGGGTTCCCCCTTTGCTCCCATTACCATCATTGCATTATCGCTCAGAGAGCACCCTCGTGGGAACTGCTGCACCGTGGTCTGCGCAGCTCCAGAATCTACCAAAAACCAAATCTCCTGCCTGTGGCGTCCCACTCTCAATTTTATCAAGGTCTCCCTTGGTGTTCCAGACCCCAAACTGAAAAGCCCTTGACACCCCTAATCTTCCTGAAACATAGTTTCATCCTTGACTTTGTTGGGGCAGTTCTTCTAAATGTGCCCCTTTTGCTTGCAGTAGTAGCACTCAAAGTCCTTCTTCTGGTTGTTCGAGCCCTTTCCTTGGGAAGGGTTTTGATTCTTTGCCATCGCTGTTTTTGCCGAGTCTCTGACCTGTTCCTGTTTCTGTGCCTCCCTCACTGCAGCCATTAGCACTTTTGCCTGAATATTTTGCTTTTATTCGTCTTTTCTCATGTAGCTCTTCTGGGCTTTTTGGAGCAATTCCTGCAGTTCCCTGTCCTGCCATCCATCTATCTTTTCCAATTTCTCCTTATGTCTTCCCATGATTTTGCCACAAATTGGGTCTTCAGCAAGACTGCCCCTATCAGAGATTCAGGTCCGACCCGGAATACATTCTCAGGCTCTTTCGGAGCCTCCAAGAGGGTTTCATCTTTTCCCTGACATTCTCTGAGTACTTTGCTCATGTTTTGTCCCTTTGGCACTGCCTCCCTGATACCTTTGTATTATCATATTTCTCAAGTTTATAATTTCTGCCTCCCTTCCTCCATCTGGGCATTCCAAGACAGCTTTTGGTCCAGCCACCTCTGATCTCCCCACTCCCCCTGGGGATTCCTGTGCTCCCAGTCCTTGCTTGCGGCTTGTCTGATAATTTCCCTTTCCTCATTGCTGAACAGCGACATCAGGATCGGATTGAGATCCTTGTACGTGTAGGTGCTGGTTCCTAGAAATCCATCTAGTCTTTCTGCCACCCCCAAAGGATCATCCATCAGCTTCCCCATCTGTTTCTTGAAAGCCCTCACGTACCCAGTGTCAATTGGCATGTCTACGAAGCCGATTACTCCTGGAGCCATCAGTACCTCCCATAAAAGGAAGAGACCGGGCTTTTCCTCCTCGTCTTCACTATCTCCAGTGGTTGCCCTCCTCGTCCTCCACCTCATTCGATGGGCTGGAGAAGAGTTTGCCTTCTTCGAGGGAAATACCTGTTTCTCCTCGGTCTTGGGAAGGGTCAGCAGCTGGGGCTGCTCACATGGGAGCGGAGGCACCAATGCTAGCTCACGTGGGAGAGAAAGTGCTGCAGCCAGCTCCGGTGGGAGCGACCACGCCGAAGCCTGTCCCCGTGGGATCGATGCCCCTGGAGGCAACAGGGCACCTGAGGTACCTGGGCTGGCATGGGCTGGGGCAGAGGGACAAGGTAGGGCAGTGGAAGGTTTACCAGTGGTTCCCACTCCTTGCTCTGGTTTGCAGAGCATCTGAGAGCTCTGATTGGGTTTAATCCTGAAGAAGTGTATTTCCGCATCTCAGCATACTCAATTTCCTCAAAATTCTGAGGGTGGCGATTGACTACATTGTTGTACAGGGATTCACACGTCCATATATCGAAAGTGCCAAACACCAGCCAAACTATGTATTTTGTGTTGTCCTTTCCCCCCAACTTTTCAATAAAAAAAAAAAAAAAAGTGTTGTATTGCACTAAATAGGAATTTAGTTACACTAGGTGTTGGGGAAAAACGTCATTGGGTCACGTGAATGGCATGTCCCCCCTTTCACACGGGTTCCCCTCACATAACTTGGTTCTATATGCCTGTGGTCTGTCCCACGGATGGTCCCTCCCCTCACCCCTCCCAGATGTCGCTCCCATTGACCGTGGTTCTCTTTCCCCGCCCCCACCACCTGGGGCATAAAACCCCACCGCAGGTGAGCCACGCCCTCTTTGCTGCCTGGGTGGTCGCTGACACCAGAGGTGATCTGTCCCACACTAATAAACTGGACACTTTGACCCACGTGGCAGGGAGTGCTTCTCGTCTCTTATCTCGTTCATGCGGTTCTCTGTGGGCTTGGGTCCTGAGTGAGCTGGGTTTGGACTCGTATAAGCCCAGAGATCCACTGATATTGCAAAAAAGATAATCTTTTCCTTGGATTTCCCCATCCTCCTGGGGCTGTCTTCCCAATGTTCCAATATCCACCTCAAGGGGCTTCCCCTTGGAAATTCTGGCAAAACCTTTTCAGGAACATGGGGAAGGTTTCCCTGGGGCTTTCTCTGGCACTTGCTCTTTTTCAGTCCTATTTTCCAAAAAACTCCTTTCGTTATTTTTCTTACCTCAAGTCCTTTTTGGCTGGGGTTCTCGGCACGAATCCCGAGTTTTTTATCTGGTACCAGTTTGATGTTTGACATCTGTTTCAACCTACCAGCTTGCTTAGCCTCACGGAGAACTGTTCTGTGGGCTTTTTTAGCTGGTAGCGAGCTCTCTTACCTGAATTCCGGACCAGAAGGTTTACCAGCTCCCAAAACCTTTTGGGAACGTCCCTTCCCTCGTGATCCAAACCTGTGATCAAACCCCCTGAACTGTCCCTGAGTTTCAGGCTTCACGTGTGTGATGAGCCAAAGAGTCCGCTTCCCCCGCGACCGACCACTTCCCTCATGAGAGAGTGGAATTGCGATCTTGGGGTCCACACTCACTTTGTGATAGAATCACGTCTCACTCACCCGCTTGATCACACCCCACTCAACCACACGGTACTCACAGTTCCTTTTCCTGTGTGGATTCTTCATGCATGTCAATTTTCTGAGTGAAAAAAAAAACAAAAAAACAAACACCATGGCCCTGGAAATCCCTCCCTGGGTCGCTCTGAGTTCTCAAGAGCTCTGGGCCCATTTCTATCCTCTCTTTGGCTGTGGTTCTGGCTTCGGTTCAGTGTCTCATTAGTTTCGCAAACTCCCAATCCTGTCAGGCCACTGAAATCAACGGGGCACCTCCTGACTGGTGTGGGGTCCCTGAACCCCAAATTCAGATCACGTTGGGGTCACCATGATTCATGTTGTAAATGATCAATCAAAAAGCCAAATTATTAAAAATGCAAAAGGATTTTATTCCTCTTTTTCCGCAACCAAAATACGGTCCTCAAAACCACCACAGCCAAAGAGACAGCATTGAGCCCAGTGATCAGCGGCGTGGGGTGAACACAGATCCGACCTCTATCTCATGGGATCTCCCTCTGTTCACAAATGCTGCTTCCAGTGAGGCTATTTTACACAGTTTTTTATGCCTCAGGCAGAGGTGCTCCAATTTCTTTTGTAACCCCACATATGCATGAGAGTTTCTTTCACTGTGCTGGGCTGGACAGTTGCTGTTTCCTGAGTAGTGGCAGGCACTGATCAGGGGTCAGGAGAAGTCAGGTACTCAGATGTATCTTTCTGGTGACTTCTGCTATCTTGATTGATGGTATCAGTTGAGTGATGACTGCTCTTGAGTGTCTCATCGCACTGGCCACATCTATTCATAGGTAAACAGGGTATTGTTCTCCTGCTGCCTTCAGGAATTTTGACATTCCGAATATAGACATCTGTCCCTGGGCTGCTTGTGGTCAGAGACTGGTTTGGATTTTACAGTCTTAAAAAATACATTCTTTAAGCATGAATTATTTTATAACATATATTACAATTCACATGGCCATGCTTTGTTTGAGATCTAACAGCAACATAACCAAAGTTGGTCTGGCTGTGACTAAAGCAGTGCCTAAAGAACTACATTAATGAAAGTGCAACTTTATTCAGTAAAGGAGCAATCACTAAAGGAAGATGCAAGGAAAGTAAACATATAACAGGACTCACTAAACACTCTTCAGCCGAACCCAAGATGGAGAGCATTTGATATCAGCACTAAAACATGCTGACACTTAATTCTCTACTGGTCTTCCAAGTCACTTTTGAGAACTCCCTCCACAATGTGTTAGTGGATTTGTCTTTCATGTGCTCTCAACTGGAACAATAGAATAATAGCATTGTCTCTAACACTGCCTGATGTGTACAATGGCAATTAGAATCCATTTAGTTCCTACCTATTGTTTTGGGCAACAGGTGCCAACCCCTACTCCCCATCTACAGTGTCATTCCAAAGGCACAGAATATGAACTTTTATATTTCTTCAACTTCATCAAGATAAAATAATTTGGAGAGAGATAATTCCCTTAGCTACTGTTGTTTTTGCCGAAGGTCTCCCTGATTCTGCGCTAGATCAGCACTCCTGATTTAGCAGAGCCATGTTGCTCAGTACAGAACTGGGGGACAGGAAAGCAGTCAGCCTTTAGACATCTTGGTTCTGCAAGAGGAAGGACAGCAAGGACAGAGACTGCATACAAATGGAGAGGCCACCATTGCATTTAGATGCTTTTGAGGCAAGTTATCAACAAAAAGGACTCTTAGACATCCAAAAATTTTTGAAGACTTTACATTACATGGCCAGTTCAGGATACCAAGTTGTATCGTGGCAGTGGTATCAAGGCCCCTGGAGTGCCCGGCACTCATGAGGCCAAAGCTCACTGCTACTTTAGAAAGCTGATAGAGTAGGCAGGATGTGTCTTCCTATAATCACCATCAAACTGGGTTTATTAGTAGGCAGGAACAGGGTACAGAGCCAAAGAGGGTCCCTGGACAAAGACTGGGAACAAGCAGAGAGAACAGGGTTTTATGCAGGATAGTGAGGGCAGAATTGAGAGTCAGGGTCCAATGGATATGGGGGAAAGGATGCAGAGGGGGGATCAGAGGTCAGGTCAGCCAATAGGGAAACAGAGGCAGAGGAACGCAGTAAACTAGGGCCAGTGGAGGGACAGAGAGAGAACATTCTAGGGACCAACCACACAAGGAGAATAGGGGGTTGAACTGGGGTAATTAGGCCAACAGGCCAATGGGGTAACAAACTTTACATAAGTCAGCACGTGCCTGCAAAGATCTATGTGAGAGGCAAGCATCTACGGGAGAAGCAAGCTTCTCACCCTAACCTGAAAACCTATTCCTCTTACTTGGGACCAGTCCCCTATGGCTGGGTGATTGAGACTCTGATGGTAGGTCCCTGAGCTGCTGCACCAAATCACAAAAACTGCAATGTAGGTAACCATTGTATGTATCTATTTCTCATCAGAGCTAATAGTGTTGTTCTTTGCTGATTTCTAGTATAAAACTTAGAGAGCTGGATGCAATAAATGAATGACACAAGAGAAATATTCCAGGTGCTACTAGAATAGATAATTATGTGACATTTGTTTATTTATGTATGGATTAAATAATCCAGAAACATTGCTATTCACTAGAAAGCAATTACTCCTGCCAATAAAGAAGCATGAATTAAAATATTCAGGTTGAAGACACCACTGAAGGACAAAGTTGGAAAGATTGCTGCTTCTGGAAATTTAGGTTATTTTCTCATTTTAGGTGAGTGCAGCTTTCAATTAATTTGCCAGTATCATCACTGACTTTCTTAAGGACATGAAAAATATATGTGTGTCACATTATGTGTGGAACTAAACTTTCAAATGTGTTGGATTTATCCATTTAAATTAGAGATAGAACTATAACCGCTGATTTTGCTCTTAAAACAAACAAAAAAAATTACACATAGGAAACCAACTTTTAGACTGAAAAATTAGACTTCTTTCTTTTTGCAGGGACTGGATGACTACACTGAAGACAAGGTATGGTAACTAATGGCACAGAGCCACAACCTAATTGAAATGCAAATGGTGCTGCAGAGTGCCAGGGAATATTTGGCTTACTGTAAAAAAACTAACCTTGAGAATTCAATTTCCTTTGTACAACAAATGTCATCACTAATCTCACAGTATAGTTTATTTGTAATTATTGACCAATCAGGGAAGTTTCCAAATTCATTAACAAAAATTAGTGAGTGTTTAATGGACCACTAAAAAAAGCTACAGATCCATGCTTCTAATTTAGTCTTAGTACAGTGGGATCCTTTCCTCCCTGTTCTTATGGAAAATCAACTAAAGTATGCAACTAATCTACTCTGATTTCCACATCATGCTGCTTATTAGATATATCAGAAACCTTTTATTGTGGCAGTACCAGTTGTCGGTTTCTCTGGGTCTGGATTGAAGGCACTTGAGACAGTAGTTCATGTTTGGACACAAGTGTTTATTATTTCTTATCAGTAAAACAGTCTCGGTACTGAGTTCAGCGCCTTTTCATCAGAAGGCACAAAATGGCAACAATCTCTTGTTACAAGGTCTTTTAAGACTAAACTCTCCAATTAAGAACTGACACCTGGGTTATTTTCCCTTCCAACACAATAACTGATCCCTGGAAGCACGCAATGCAGACTTTTCTGCCCAATTACAAAATGCCACCCAAACTCATGAATAAGAAGGAAGAAGAAGCATGAAGAAGAAACCCAGGATGACACCCTGTGCCCTCCATCTTGCTTCCATCCACAACACACTAAAAATCCCAAAACCTAAGTTTCTCACCAAATTATACACCTACACTACTTTCTATAATCTCTTTCACACTTTTGTGGATTCTAGTCTATCTTGAAGTCTAGGAAACTTTCTCCATGAATGAGGGTCAAAGTCAGTGCTCCCCTGGGGGTCAGGGCACCCCAGAGCAGACAGAGAAATATGCCCGGTGCCCTGAGTTTCCACATTTTACCCTTTTTTGAATTCTGAAATATTTTGGCATTTTTAGTTTTCCAGAAGTTCTTTAGGCATTTACAAATCATGCAAGAACATGAGTTCCTGTGGGGAGTGGGCGAGGACGCTGATCTTGTCTAGTCTGCAGAAACGGAGACTGGGGAGGGGGTGACCTCACTGCTCTTTGCAGCTTCCTGAGGGGGACATGAGGAGGGGAGTGCTGAGAAAATCTGGAAAATTTCTATTGTCTTATATATCAAAACAAGAGAGCTTAGACATAATTTTGTGGGCCTGGCTTCTTTATTGATTTCTTCACAAGACTTCTGTAGAGGCTGGAAAACCTTGTCTCAAGTTACAGTTTTAAAATTCCAGTTCTCCTTATACGTACATTAGAACAGGTCAGTAGCATGAGGGTAACACCACCTGCTTTTCCCATCACTTTCCGGGGGTTAAGGAAAAATCTTCAGAAGAATAAGGAACATTTGAGTCA
This sequence comes from Melospiza melodia melodia, assembly GCF_035770615.1. Classification (NCBI taxonomy): domain Eukaryota; kingdom Metazoa; phylum Chordata; class Aves; order Passeriformes; family Passerellidae; genus Melospiza; species Melospiza melodia. The sequence continues at coordinate 1,479,355 of NC_086206.1, read as the reverse complement.
AACACCAAGAGAACATGAAATAAAGGTTTTGAGCAGAAGGAGCAGTGATACAGAGGAATGGACTGGCAGATTATGAAGCCCAGATTCATAGAAACCTCTAACAAGAGATTAGGCAAGCACCTGCTGAAAATATTGCTATAGCTATAGCTATAAATCTTGCCAGCCTGTGCTGAGGGAGAGGGGTATCTGCCTGGAAGCTTTTCTGCCCCTTTTTAGATAGCACATGGTTGTGGTACACCTACTCCTCATCCCATGCCAGTATTATTGCTGCTGTATTAATAAGCACTTGGAGACTCATTTGGCAGCAATTTTCAAAATTAAAAGAACACATTTCTGGGTGACATGAGATATAGTCTACCTGCAGTACACAAAGTGCCTCATTCTTTCTGAGATTCAGATCCTTACATATCCTCTCTGCAGTGTGATGACCTTGGGGGCTATATTAAATCCTTACAACTCTTAAGCATTGCCCAGGGCCTTTACCCCTACAAAATAAAGCCAATGAAAAAGGTACCTATTCTCAGACAATTTCTCTCTACTTGCTAAAGGAGCTCTACAGGGGAGCAGCTGTTGATCAGTCTCCCAGGAACTGCGGTATTTGCAGCCTCTAAAGCTCCACAGACACTTCACAACAGCAGTTCTGACCTCTCAGATTTTAGATCTCTCCAATTATAGGACTAAAAACATCACCCCTTAATGACTGTGTTCTTTCTCTATGACCTCTTCTGGCCTGTGCTGCCTGAAGCCAAAGCAGGAGGGTAAAATGTCACAACCCCCTGTTCTGTTTTTAGGGTATAGAGGAACATTTTCTTATGTCACTCTCCCACTGGGAAGAGTTGCAGTCCTGGGCCAGCCCAACAGTCCAGCCCAGTGCTCTGCCTCCAGCAGCAGTAAAAGATGCTCCTGGAAATCAGAAAAGCTCAGCTGCTTCTTGCAATCCATTGGTTTCTGTCCCCCCACAGGCACTGAAGTGAGGAAAAGTTACATCTCTGCCCTCCTTCTTTAGGGTTTGTGAAGATATTGTCCACAGATTTGTCTTATATTAAACCTGTTAACACTCTCTGCCTCTACCATCTCCTGAGGGAAGGAAATCCAGGAATTAATTGGCTGCAGTGTAAAGAAGTTCTGCCTCTGTCTAGAGATCACCTTCTCTGGCCCCTTTCATCAGCGACACACCAAGGGTTTGTCACACTGGCTGTCCAGAGATAGATGTGTATATATTTATATATTCATATTTGTATCTATATAAGCTCAGTGCAAGGTTTTGTTAGAGGCCTGCCATTCCCAGGTATGCACTGTGGAGTTGATCTGCACAAGCACAGCTCCCATTTTTAAACATCCAAAGCAGAACAAAGTGCTGGATAACTGTATCAATATTTTCTACTGCTCAGGAAAAATTTCCAGAGGAAAGAGAAAAAAAATGCCTTAGTGTACAAGGAATACTGTAAGTCCGCACAGATGTCTGAATTCTAATGATCAAGCCAAACTGATGAACTGATGTCAAAAAAAAACAAAACAAAACAAAACAAAAAAAACCCAAAACAACAACAACAAAAAAAAAAAAAAAAAAAAAAAAAAAAAAAAAAAAAGAAAACACCAAAAATCTGGGGCCAAATATTTACTTTACTGAAAAGAATAATGTGTAGAATATACATCCAATTCCCTAAATTAATTCCTTTAATTCTCAAGTGATGTCTCAGAGTGTTTAGTGGATGTCTAGAGTTATATTTTATATTTTATATTTTGTGTTGCAGAAGTTCTTCATAATTCTTTTAACAGGTAACCATAATGCTTATGATGAAATAAGCAATACTTACTTTTCTCTTAGAATTCTACTGGAATTTTACTATCATTATTTTGGATGTTTTATACTAATTTTCTGACTTTCCTGAAGGATCAAAGTCTATTACCATTATATTGTAATATAATGATACCTGACTTACTAGGCACCAAAATAATTTTCCATTACCTTAATGTATCTGCTTTAAAAGGATGATATTCAACTCATAGTAGGGACACTAAAAAAAGAACATCCTCAAACAAAGTTGAGAAGTGCTTGAAAGAAAGGAAACCTTGCATTTTCAGCTAGTGAAGGATTATGTGTGGAAATAGTCAATTACTTTCTGTTGAAATTCTGTTTCACCTTTAAAGATAAAACAGCTGTTCTTGAAAGTGTATACAGGCTTGGGATACAATATATGTGTGCTTGAGAAATAACAATGTTTGGTCGGCTGTCTGTCTGTGCCCGGACACGTGTAGGATGGCCCTGGGGCAGCCCGCGCTCCAAAGGACAAGTCTGGACTCTTCAGATTTTCAGTCTTCAGATTGTTTATTATTTCTTATCTACAGAATTTTCTTCCAGCCCGACAGAGGTCTGACCAGCAAGGCAGCCAAGGGCACTCTGACCTCCCACGGGGCAGTCGTCTCTTTTTATACTAAAAACTACGTACATCATATTTACCTTTATTTTCCAATGCCTTTCACCCATATTAGCAAGTGCACCTTCACCATGGACCAATCCCAAAGTGCCAACATCACCACAGAAAAGGGATGACAAGAAGAAGAAAGAAGAAGGACAAGACACACCCTGATCCCTCCATCTTGTCTCCATAATCCCCCTGTACCAAAACCCTAAAATCTGTATTTCACCCTGTAAATACTTAATTCTTACACCATTCATTCCCAAGTGACTCTCATGTCCTCAAACAGGTGGCACATCCCTAGAGGGATGGAAGTCAAGCCACCAGGCGCTTCTGGCAGCATTCCAGTATTTCCGAGCCCCCCAGGGGTTCTCTTGGTAACTCTGGACATCCGGAGTGATGTGCTGAGTTCCCACATGACAACTCCATTAAATCTGTCTTTCAATAGAAAAAAGAAATCTCTTGTAAATATAGCATGCAATCTAATTTATTTTGACAAAAATAAGTTCTATGTTCTGTGAAAACTAATGTGAAGTAGCTAAAAATACTCGCTTTTTTAGTTCATTGCTATTTTGTCCACAAATTTCATGGAAATACTTATATAAGAATGCAGAGGAACAAGAGAATGAGAGAAATAAACAGAACTTTCATGAATATTTTTCTATGAAACATACCTTAGAGGTTTTAGAATAAAACTAAACAAAGAGTGTCTTTTTCCTATTAAATGCCTATTTTTTTATTGTATTAAAATCTTATCTCTATTATCAACACTGTGTCTTTAATAGACTGGTTTCTGTAGAGTCTTCTGTACTCATTTAATTTCAGATAAACACCACTATGACAAGGATAACATTGTATATAAAACCGAAGACTTTGCAGCGGTGAAGGCAATATTTTGGAGAAGATGTTTCAAAGCACAGCCTTGTTATGAAGTTCAAGAAAAACCATTTCAGGGTCTGATAACACTTGGCAATAAATGTCAATCCCAGCTGTTCCAAACACAAAGATCATTGCGTGTCCCAAACAATCACCCTCAGCCATGAAACTGAAGGGCTGGACCTGCCTGGGTTCTGAATTTTGAGCCTCTGACATTCTGAATCCTCAATCTTTTCTTGAGGAAAACATTCTCAACTGTTAAGGCAGTGTTTGTAAGGCTGGGGCAATCACTGAGCAAAACCTTCCCTGCACTGAACAAAACCTGAAGAGTGGGAAGAGTACAATCCCTTCTAAATCAATGTATCTGGACAGATGCAATGGCCAACCTGAGCAGGGGCAGTGTGGCAGGAGGGAGAACCAAGACCAGAGCTGAAGTTTAGCAGAAATCATTCCCTATGTGAGTTTCATGTGAGAGCTTTTCTCTGCTCTCTCAATCATTCTGTTAACATCGGAATGTTTCTGAGAGAGGGTTTGATAGACTTTTCTGTAGGTGTAAAAACACACAAGTTTCCGCTCTTCCACATCACACTCAACGATAATCTTGCTTCAGTCAGGCACTGATTATTTGACAGCAGAGTTGTGTTTTCACAGCTGTAGGGATGCCCATTAAAGCACACAGCCTCCTGTTGACATGAAAATGTATGTATTGAGTCTGTAATGGGTGACACAATAAACTGACATCTATAATCTACACTACTTCAAAGAAGGGCAGCAAAAAGAATGTTGACATGTCTAATAATCATAAATGACAGATGGTTGCAGGGTTTCATATGCTTAACAACTGAGTGGAGAGGTAGCATTTATCTTGGATTAAACTGCTGCATTTTGGAATCGCCTTTAATTACCAGGGAAGGTAGGTTATTAAAAAGGAATGTATTTCACTGCATCATTTGCCTTTGCAGCCCTCATATGTAGATGTGTTTTAAGAAAGCTTATCACACTGGTCCTGTGAGGGAACAAGGGTCAGAGAAGCACAGGCTTTCTTTAGACTGACATATTCAGCAAATGCATATAATGGATTGAGGATTTTTCAGAAGGGTCAAAATTCCAGGCCTCAGCATTTATCACAACAGTCCAAGGACAGACAGTTGTGGTGTAGGTGTAAATGTGAGGAAAATTTCAGGCTTGAAGAGTTCTACGATGTAATTCCAGTAAAAAAAAAAAACAAACCATAGGAGTCAACAGTTCTCTGTATTTTAACACACAAATGGTGGCTCTTGCTACAGTGGCAGAGGGAAGGAAAATTCTGTAGACAATCACATTATAAAAGGCTTTTCTCATAACTACCTTGTTAGTAGTGGCATGCCTAACTTAGTCTTGGCAGACTCTGGTTTAGTTGGTTGTGGTTTATTTTGCTGATGCCCAAATCAGCTCCATAGGAATGTATTCATGTTGATTTTAGAATGCCATTACACTTAAAAAAAACCCACCTTTGTAATTAACAGTCACTTTTCTCTGCTTCCCAGAATGTTTTCTAAGATCAAGAAGAGCCCATCCTATTCAGTGTTCTTTTTTCAGTGTTCTTTATTCAGTGTTCAATTCTTACAGATTGCTGTTTTTTCAAAGATTGCTTTCTCTTTATGACACAAATTAATCAGTTCCAATAGTAAAGATCATAGCAGTATCTAAAAAAAAAAGAAGATAATTGAATTTATTATATAAGATTTTTTGAGAAGGTAAGATTTTAAGAGTTGAACTACAAATGAGCTGATGCAATTGGTTCAGTTTCAGGCAACTGAGAATTTCCGTAAGTGCTAAATATTTGCAAACACCAACACTTTGTTTGTCTTTTTAAATATTTTATTTCTTTTTGCTTTCTATTTTATGGTTAACTGTACTGAGTTTTAATTGCTTGCTTGACATGATGAATCTTAGTGGGGGCTCATGGGGAAGTTTTTTAACACTTTAAATTAATAGTAATTAACAGAGTGCATTAAATCAACCTCTCCTAATATTTTCTAGATCTGCGTATACCAATGCTTTCACATGAGTTTAGCTCATCGTTTACGTTGTTTTAGGCTACTTATTTTTCCCCCATAAAATCTGAAAATAGTTTAGGAATCCTTTTTTCTGTCATATGTTGTCCTTTATACTCCAGAATATCATCAAATACATTTGAGACATTTTTATATTCCATTTAATTTTAAATGAAAATGTCACACTGGAAAAATAAGCTGTTTTTAATTTGGGAAAGCCAAATTTGGTCATCCTTACATAAACAAAATTTACTGATTAAATAAATGAGGCTCTACTTCAATTCATTCTTATGGTATAAACCTGGTCCCAGAAGTCCAACTTTTACTTCCTTTTAGGATATACAATCTGCTCAAACCCACAGAAATCAGCAAGTTTTTTTATTGGTGGAATGGCCTAAGATCACCCAGCTGGAGTAAGGAAATCCTGTACTTGAAGCTAAATCTATTTGGTGGCTGAAAGTCACTAAAATTTGCTTATTTATGATTTGCCAGAGCCTTGATGCACTTTATGTAGGTATTTGAATAAACTGCATTTACATGTTCAGTCCTGGGACTTATTTTATAGAGTTATTTCCTACATTCAATTGAAATATTTGATAGAGACCCAAAGTTTATTCCTGGCCAGTGAGATCTTTTAAAGTACTTGGCTATGCTATTGCATAAAAACACCTAATCATTCCTATTTCTTTCACATCAGGAAAAATAAAGTGACAGCAAATTCTCTCTCATTTTATTTTTCTGGGTGATATTTATAGAAGAACTTGGAAATAATCTATTTTTTTCTAATTTTCACATGTGTTTATTATAATTTGTAAGTATGCAATATTGGAGTATTTCACTGTCAGATTAGTTCTTGCCACTGATAAAATTATTGGATGCTAAAAATGTCCATATTTTCCTAAGACTACAGATCTCTGTTTATGAAACCAACTATGTTATTATTCCTCGTGCTTTTAAAACTCATAGATTAATGTATTAAAGACTCAAAGACCGCACGTGGGTATTCTCAACACCAAGTTTCTCCTCTTTTTGTAAGTTTTCACTAAGGATACACAGGGTCTTTTCTGAGTTGCTTGTATTTCCTTATTTCTCATATTTCAAAATACACCTCTGTTCCACTTTCCTTTTTTTGTACCAAAGTATGCCTATATTAATATTTCTTTATTAATTAAAGCTCCCTATTAGGATAACATGAAAAAATAAACAATAACGTCTGAAAAGTCTGTGTAGCCACATTCAACTCAGAAAAAAAATCACTCAATCACAGAAAAAATTCAGTCAGTCACAGAAAAAACTAGGCTGAAAGTGACCTCATAATGTCTGTAGTCCAACCTCTTGCTCTAAGCAAGACTAACCTCAAAGTTAGATCAGGCTCTTCAGGACTTGGTCCCATCAAGCACTCAAAATCCCCATGGATGGGGACACAGCATCTTCCTGAGCAATCTGTTCTGGTGCTTAACCACTCCCATGACAGAGAGATTTTTCTTATAGCCAGCTGCAAAATTCTCTGCGCTTCTTTTGAAGAAGAAAGCCACAGATGAGGCAACAGGAAATTAGAAACAATTTTAAGATACTTCACCCAAAAATGAAACACTGAAAAGACTCTTTAGAAACACTTAATAAAGTAAAAATCTATAAGCTGGCATGAGCTGTTTCTAATTATTTTAATCACAGAATCAGGTAATGATTTTATAAGGGACCTTAAAGCCCACCCAGTGCCACCCCATCCATGGCAGGGACACCTCCCACTGTCCCAGGCTGCTCCAGCCCCAGTGTCCAGCCTGGCCTTGGGCACTGCCAGGGATCCAGGGGCAGCCCCAGCTGCTCTGGGCACCCTGTGCCAGGGCCTGCCCACCCTGCCAGGGAACAATTCCTCATTCCCAAGATCCCATCCAGCCCTGCCCTCTGGCACTGGCAGCCATTCCCTGGCTCCTGTCCCTGCAGCCCTTGGCAATTGTCTTTCTCCGTATTTCTTTTAGGTCCCTCTGTAAGAACAGAAGTACATTTCCTGTAGGATCAAGGACTGAGGTCAGTCAGGTGTAAATTTAAAATATTCAGATTTAAAATATCTATTAGGTTATTGAAAGACAGAGCTATGCAGAATTGACATAAGAAGTGAACAAAGATAAAGCTTCAACTCCTGCGACTAACAGAAAAACAGAGCAGCATTTAATAAGGGGTTTTCAGACTTTCATGAATATGTGATGTGAGTGTTTGGGGTCTACTCACTGGCATGCCAATTTTCCTTAATATAATCTCCCTTTAGATTTTATGTCAAGATAAAGATATCTTTCCCTTGAATAGTTCTTTTCTTGCAACACTCAAGTTCCTACCTTTATCAGAGTTTTCAAAAACACGTGACAGCATTCAGACTTTGTTCAGCTGTGTCACCAACTTCCAATTGAACAAATATTTCATTCACAACTTCTATATTTAAAAAAATGCTGCTGAATAATTTGAGTGATTGGGTGCTGAGCAGAGCATTTTTTTAAAATAACATTTTTCAAGTGATATCATTAGAAAGAGAATAATTTCTATATGGTATCACACATTACTCATCTTTTTTTTTTTCAAGTTCCAGAAAATTCATGAAAGCCATTGTTCAGAAAATGAGTGTATACATAATACTCTGCTTATGAATATAAAGCAAAAACCACTGAGCAAATGCTGTATCTCAGGATGGTTTCTTGATTTCCCTGTGATTTTATGCAGCTTCAAAAATACTGTACAAACAGGAAATGTGTGTTTCTTAACTTATAGAAAAGATGTTTAAACTTTCTTCTTGATATAAAAAGGACAATTTTTAGATTGAAGCAACCATTCCCTGGAACAATCTCCCCTGGGAGGTGGCAGAGGGCTGGGATGGCAGGATAGATAAACTCATTTTCCCATTAAAGTCTGAGCACAACTGTCTTTCAAGGTCCATCTCAAACATTCAGCCTGACCTGTTTTATCTTCTAGGAATTATCACAGCCAATTTCACATGCTCCCCTCTTTCACCACAGCCACCTTCAGAGTATTGGGCATATGGGTCCTTAAGCCTTAATTACTCCTTAAGTCCTAATTATAGCCTTCAAAAGACTAAGAAACACATGACAGCCAGAAAGATAAAAGAATCACCTGAACATTTGGCCTACATTTTGGCCATTTCTTATGGCTTTCTTAAAGATATAAACAAGTGAGGAGGTATCTCTCCCTTTAGGTGCAAGGGATATGTGTAAGACCTCCATGCATAATTTTTAAAATTAAAAACAGCACCAAATTCTTCATTTTACAGAGAGGGTGTGCTCAGAACTTTAGACAACTGTCTCAGGCTTCTGGTCATGTCCTGGTTATAAATATTGGCACTGATGGATCAACTGATCTCAGCATACATGGAATTGTTTAAAATTGCCAGACATCCCAAGGAAAGAGCCTTCCGATATCTGGAAGAGTAGAGGAGAAACAAAGGGAAACAAAGCCAGACCGAAATAAGAAAGTTGGGAAAAGTGGATACTTAATATGTTTTGGAGGGGTGAAAGATCCAAAGCAATGAAATGAAGATTCTTGTAAAATCGTACCTGATTTTGTCCATCCTTTCTGTGAGTGTTGCTCAGAATTGTTTTTTTTTTTTTTTTTATCTGAATCACAGTATTTTTTGTCACAATATTTTGCAAAGAGAAAACTTAAACCCAGGCTGACATAACAATGTAGGCCAGGCCCTATGATCAGTCATCATGATAATGTAGGCCCTATCACCATTAGCATCTTGGTGGAACTGATCTTAGGATCTGACTCTATGGGGAAAACAATCCTATCTCCAGATCCATGTTTAGAACTTGCCAAGGAAGGGAGTAAAATAATGCAACAGAAACTCCTCGAGGAGCAGGAGGGGTCCTCCTTCCCTGCTTTAAGACACAGTTCAATTCACAGCCTGGCTACATAAATTACAGGCTCACTCCTAGAAAAGTCAACAAGGGGACGACAGCAGCCATCTATCTGTGAAATGTAAAATACTAATGGAAAATACATAAGGCTTTTTTACACAGACCACACACCATCAACCTACTCTCCTCCATATTACTTGATTATGCTAAACTCAGCTGCTGCCTTTACTCAAAAATTTTTTTGCTGTTGCTCTCTTGAAAGAGGGATAAAATACCAGCTTATCTAATCACCATGGAAAAAAGCTGCTTGTAAGGAAGTCAAAGTTCTGAATTCTGCCCTCATAATTCATGTGATGCAAAGGCATTATAATTACAATAATTCACTCCTTTGACAAAGATTATAGCAAGGACAGAAAATGCCCACAGATTAATCCATCATTCTGACACCATTTTTAATGAGAGGGAAATAGCAAAAATATGATCCTTTGCAATTCAAAATCTGTAATATGATGGACCAGTTTGAACTACTTAGATCTGGTATTCCTGCCCAGGAGCTCGCCACTCATCAGATTTTTTAAAACATATTGCACATTACCCTGCACAGATTTGAAATTAAATATGCATAATTTTTATTGGATTTGAATTTCATTGCTTTTGAAATATCTTTCATTTGAACAAAAGCGTAATGTCCAAGTGTCCCCTAGTGGGCTCATGAACTCAGAGGTAAAGCATTCTTTTCATACTTGTCTGTGCCCATCAGCATCAAGGCCTTCAGAAAGATTGTGCTGGGCTATTCCATAAGTCTGAACCTTTTTTCCACTAAAAATCCACCCCATGAAGACCAGGACAGATAAATCATTGTGAAGAAATAGTTAATTCAGAGAAGACAAAACTAGATACAATGACCTGAGGTATCCGATGGGACAGGAATAGATTTGAACAACTACTTCTGTTTTCTCCTCTGTGCTGTGTGGGGTGATCTTGGAAAGGTTATTTCATGTACATGGACTTCAGTTTTGCTTGAAGGCAAAGATATTGAGATTCTTAATAGATCACCTCCTCATGGAAGCACTGCACCATAGCTATACTATTGTTCCAGTATTAGGTGCTGGTTAAAGAACAGTTGCTCTATTTTTCCAAGTATGTGTCCATCATCTTCCTTCTTGCTTGATTTACCAGTAAGAGTCTGGAGGGATCACAGAAAAGCAAACTAATGAAATGTTTAAATTAAAGACAACTGGAAGAGGGATCTATCTCAAAACTCACTTTTCTTTTAAATGAACCTTGTGTGTTCCTTCCTCCTTGTAAATTTGAAGAATTCAGAAGTAATTTCTAGATTAGGTGGAGCACTTTGAACTCCTTCCTGGGCTTCTAAGTGCATTGGAACTCTCAGATTCTTTTAAGAAAAGGTTTTCAGTTACATTCGAGTTTCACTAGCACAAAATGGGCAAAAGGAGTAACAATCATGTTCACAACTTAAAGGTAGCACAAATATTCACTTGTGCCTGGATGCCTTTTGCATTTGGCATCTTGGCACAAGTACCAAAGCTGCAGTCTCCCTACCACAGGGTGAAGAGCTGGAGCCACAGTGTCAGGGATGGGTATTGAGATTCAGGAGATTCAGAATGTGGCTTTTGAGAATATTCAGCATTTTTTTCACTCAAAATCAGACACAGTTTGGGGGGCCGGGACAGCACAACCTTTAGTAGGTGTGGCCTCAACAATAAAACCAAAAAACTCAAAGTGCCCCAGCCATATGCTCCAGGACCCCAAACCCCCCTGCCCTGGGCTGAGCCCAGCGTGGGCAGCAGGGAGGGGATTCTGCCCCTCAGGTGAGACCCCACCTGCAGAGCTGCCCCAGCCCTGGGCCAGCACAGCCAGGACCTGGAGCTGCTGCACAGAGCCCAGAGGAGGCACCAGGATGAGCAGAGGGATGGAGCAGCTCTGCTGGGAGGAAAGGCTGGCACAGCTGGCATTGCTCACCTGCACAGGAGAAGCTTTGGGCTGAGCTCAGGGTGGCCCTGCAGGGCCTGAAGGAGCTGCAGGAAAGATGGAGAGAGACAATTGCCAAGGGCTGCAGGGACAGGAGCCAGGGAATGGCTGCCAGTGCCAGAGGGCAGGGCTGGGTGGGATCTTGGCAATGAGGAATTGTTCCCTGGCAGGGTGGGCAGGCCCTGGCACAGGGTGCCCAGAGCAGCTGGGGCTGCCCCTGGATCCCTGGCAGTGCCCAAGGCCAGGCTGGACACTGGGGCTGGAGCAGCCTGGGACAGTGGGAGGTGTCCCTTTGCTTGAACTCCATAGTTGGAGTGAGGTGATTTTTAAGCTCCATTCCAACACAAACAATTCTATGATTCCATGAAAAGGAGTAGAGTAGCACAGATTTCTTATTCTCCTACTTAGCAAGTTCTTCTCATAAAATAACATTTTTACAAAAGGAGAAAAAAAAAGCACACTTAATAATGTCACAATTTTTATGATTATGATGTGCTTATCCTTCTTAAGCAAATATTGCCCAGTAGAATGGCTTCTCAAGAATATTACTCTCAAAACTAATGTTGTGGGAGATGCAGATTAAGACTTTCTCCCTAAAATCCTTTTGTGTGAATCATGATAAAATCATTTCATCTCTCTGGGCATCAGTTGCATCCTCCAAATTGCATAATCCTTCCTCTGCATGCTTTTTAAGAGCTGCTGATTTTGTCTGCTTCTGAAATCTCCAAGCCCTGGGTTAGGATCCATGCAGGTGCACCAGGGGGATCTGTGATATCAGGGTCTTTAGGTGTGTCTACACATCAAATAATAGATACCTTTCTCCTCAGCTTATTTCCTTGCCCATTGCTTTGATTCCAGCATTTATTTATTTTATAGGAATGGCTTCATCTGCCTTGGAGGATAACGTTCAACCTTCCAAAAGCCAGGACCTCAAATCTGTTCAGCAACAAATGAATAGCTACAGCACTGCATACACATTCTGCAATCACAGAAATTAAAACAAGATAATTTCAACATTTCTTTAAAGACATGGAATTCTGTTCAAATACATCTATCAAGATATTCTTTATTACAAAAAAAAAAAAAAAAAAAAAAAAAGCTGCAAAAAGCCAACATAATTATTCCTCTGAATTTATACAGGTGCTAAATCAACTTTTTTCACAGAGGGTACATTTTTCAACAGAGAATGCAGTTTTACAACGAGATGAAGGACATGAGAGCAATGAAAACAGCAGAATTGCTGCTAAACTGCCTTATCTTGCATCATTAGCCTCTTGAGACATTGACGAAGCCAGGAAAATACTGCTGGGTCACAGTCCCCATTCATTCAAACTGGACTTATTCCAAACAGGGAACCCCTGCCAACCATCCTCTGTGTTGTGGGAGACATAATGATCAGTGTGACATAACCTCAAATCTTATAAATAACTTAACAAGGATCAAAACACAGATATGGAGAAGCTTCTGAGCTCAGGGTGACACATTTTGTTCTGTAATCCCAGCACAGAGCAGAAATCCAATAGTAGTGGAGGTCAATTGTTTTCTCTTTCCAAGGAAAAATGCATCAAGTTCCAGTGCTGCGTCAGCACATCTCCTCTGGGAGCATTATATTGCCCTATTAATCACACTTACCTGTGTCCTGCATCTTCAAACCATCTTCATATTTGCATATCTGAAAAAGTGCCCCTCTGAGGAGCCATAAGGAGGGTCTATAATTGTGCCGGGGGGGAGAGGCAGGACAAAGCACTGAGAGCAGCAGTATGGCTTCCCAAAGAATATATTTCAATGCAAAACCAGCAGTAAAAGTTTCCAGGCTAGTTTTAGTTATTATTAGAAACGTCTAGACTAGACATCAAATATGTTTGAAGACCAGCTGCTTTGTTTGAAAAGAAGTTTGGTCTTGATTCCAGACTTCTCACCAAATCCACTTTCAGAACTTTATGGAATACCTGAATATTTTTCCTTCCAGTATGGCATGCACCACAGTGTTTTTAAAGAGGAAAATACAGTTTTAAGTATCTGAGTTTTTAAAATTTGTTCAGAGTTAAAGTTATAAATTAATAGTGTAACACTTTCCACAAGAAGTCCCATATTGAGTGACAAATCCTTTCAGTGCAGTGTCAATGGAGTTAATCTCCCAGATGGAACCCTTCACAATTTGAAAACACCACTCCCCTTCCCAACCTGATCTGCCCATCGAAGCAAATTTGCTTAATAAACCTATCACATACTGAGAGGAAAGTAACTCAGGCTGTTGGGGGTATTCTGAGAGCAAACTGTCTTTTCTTCAGATTAGTGAGAGTTAGAGAAAAAGTTCTTTCTGACATTATAATCAGAAAAAGAAGCAAGGAGAAAAAGACAAAGAAAATCATGATTTTTTAGTTTCATCACCTACCAGATTTTGAAAGACATTTACAACCTCTACAGCTGATTTTAAAATGGCACTTTTTGGTTACTACTGAATACAAGTGTAAACACAAAAACAAGCAGAGAGGACTTGGCGAGGGAGGCAGAGATGGGTGGGAGACTGAAATGAAACACCTGCCAAGTCCATTCTTGCTCAATTTTATGGATTACCTTGGAATACAAACTAGCAACTTCTTTTTCGATGGAGGGGCAGGAAAAGGACAAGTAGAGTTAACACATTTTTTCTGAAATACTATTTTTTTTCTCCACTACTAAGGAAAGATGCATCAGGCTCTCAATGTTATTGAACTTTTCCTTCCCAAAGGAGCTGAGTCATTTAATGAAATCTCTCCTCATTTTTTCAACATTAACAATCGTTTGATTAAATCTCTATTTGTTTCTTTCTCTCAAATCTCTATTTGTTTCTTTCTCTCAAATCGCTGCCTAATACAAAACACCCCAGTGTCCAACTTATACTTCAATAATAAAAATAAGTTCTTATATTGTGGGTGAGTCAGGGTCTGCTCATGATTGAGAAAACTAAACATGACAGATTACTTGCAATTAATTATTACTTCATCCCCTTAAAGAACATAACCTACAACAGAATTCTTTTACACAAAGCCCAGAATTTCAGAACTCCCTGAACTGCTACAAACAAATGCTTTTTTTTAACCTATTGCCTGTGAAATAGGTTTGAAATTTGACCTGGAAGATGAAATTGTCCAATGTCAGTGAAGTGCTGTAGCCAGAACAGAATACTGATTTTTATGGAGTTTTTTTTTACATATAATGACATCTTCCTGCCTATATAATTATTTTTTAAAAGACAAGAAGAAAAGAAAACTAAAAGCCAGTAGGATCTAAATAACTTTCTCTCATATTCTTCCCTGCAGTCACTGGATTATCCAGCCTTCTCAGGCTGAATCAGTGAGCATTAGGTAATGCTCCCAATTTCAAAAACAAAAATACCAACATCAAAATGGGAGACTGCCCATGGGATCTGAGCTGAGGCTTGTCCAAATCTGTTTGCAGCAGAAGGGCCATGGAAAGCAGTTGCCCTCTGCACACTGGCTCAGAGGCACTGCAGTCTTAATGAATTTCAGGCTCAGACCAGTTTACATTTTCTGGCACTTGGTGCCTCAGTGGCATCTGGGGTGTGTGTGTGTGTGTGTGTGTGTGTGTGTATTTGTTTGTTTGTTTATTAAAATTTGCTCTACAGCACAAGCCTCATTGAATTTGCAAGGTTTTTGCAAGTAAGCCTGAAGGGCTTGTTCACCAGACTTTGAATTATTAGTAAATGCTGAAAATTAGTTGGCAACTTCAAATAAGATGGAAAATCCAGTGGTATTGGATACAAATCTTAATGCTCAGTGCTTTGGGGGCACTCTGGAAGATTCAAACAGAGTACCTTTGGGTTTCCAGCTGAATTCAGGGGAAGGGAGCAGTGTTGTCTAAGCTTTTCCCTCATCACTGCACCTCAGCAGGAGCAGAGATTTGTCATTGCACAGAGCAGCCTCTGCATTAATGATTGCACAGGCAGTTTGACCTTCATTTATTAAAAAAAACATTCACCTTCAGCCTTTCAAAGTTCCGGCAGGAGTTACTTTTGCTGATTTTACTTGTTACTCCTCTTAGTGTTTTCTCCAACCATCATCCATCTCTAGTTCTAATGCTGTAACAGCTGTATAGAGTACAGTGGGATATTGACGATGAGTCACAAGCCAAGAAATGCAAATTCATAAATACCCACTACAAAACATCAGTGGTAAACACAGAAAGGCCTCAGTTACAGTCTCGGGTGTGGGGATATAAATATTAAGTTTATAAAATCTAAACCTAGAAGCCAGGAAGTGCTAGAATTCACCTCAGCCTTTATTTCTTCTATTTGAAAATATATATCCCACTTTCTATATACTTCATAATATCTGATAATATCTGGGGTGATATTAGAACTTAATGTCCTCATGTCTAATTCTTCCATAAGATCAACTCCTCCCAAAGGCTGAGTTCAAATTATTGGAGCAACTAGACTAGTTGAGGGACCTAAGTAATTCTGTGTTAACCACCTGGATAATCAGAATATTTTCAGATGTACCATATTTTTTTCCAAATCTTAAAAACAGCTGTGCTGCTTTGGCTAAAACTTTGCAAACACTTGTGGAGAGAAACTTATGAAAAATTCCAACTAAAAATGTGCAGCACTACACATAAAGCCAAAGAGGTGTGGGATAACCCAGTTAAAATACACTGTTTTAAAAAATAGAAAAGAAAAGGCAGAACTGTATACACTCAAAGCATTTTAGCAGTAAATCACAAAATAGCCCCTTAAAGCTGGTAGAAAAATGTGAAAACTGATAACAGGCATCAATAAATAATTTAATCATGCAGTCAGCAACAAAGGAGATGTTGCATTCCACATTTCTCCTGCTCTGAAACCAATGCCAAACCAGACCCCAAATAATGGTTCCAATCTCTTTAAGGTACACAAAGAAAACCTTTGTTCACACCAAAGCATATCTGTACAAACAGAACAGACAATTTATTTTTTTTACAGGAATGGCTTGAAACCACCCATTTAACATTTGCAAAGCATCCTGATAGAAACAAATGGAGAGGTTTCAGGTAAACAAGTTTTCAGCGTATTTCAGCAAGTGAAAAATCCTAGCTAGCAGGTGGTAATTTGGTCTGCCCTGGAGACTTTTAAGAGCTACTGAATTGCATGTCACTGCACTGCAACCTATATTTCACTATATGCTCTGTTTTCCCCAAGTGTTTGGTAAGGCTAGAAAAACCAGACCCAGTAAAGAACTATACAAACAGAATAGCAAGTAGCATCACTTTTACATCAGAGAATTATATTTTCAATCTTAACGAAGGTCACAATAGTCACAGTGGCAGTTTTTAACTTGCTCTCCAGGCACGTCATACGGTTGGGAAAGGTTTTCACATAATCAAAGTTGGATATTTCTAGAGAGATCAAGAGAGTCTGTGAAGTGGAAAGCAGGTGCTACAGACATCTTAGAGGATCTGAGAATGCAATTAAACAGCAAATGAGCATTGGAAAACTCATTCTTGCTGAACAGATGAGCACGATAAAAGCCACTGAGAAATGAGACGTCCAAAGTACAACAGCACAGAGAAATCTGCCCTGCACCTTAATATTTTGGAAAAGAGACCAGATCCTACCCTGAGAGGGAAGTAGGGACAATTATATGGATGTCCGGAGTCTTGGAGGAGATGGAAGTTTATTGATTGCTTTCACAAAGGCTCAGTTTAGCAGAGCACCACTGGCCTCTCTCTGTTCACGCCAGTGGATTGGTACTTGGGATGGCAGGTGCTGGAGGAAATGGGTCAAGTGGCTTACACAAGATTATAAAACCCAAGTGGTTTTACCCCTCAGCATTTATGCAACAACTTTTCTCATCATTTATATTCTGACTGCCAGCCTTGAAGTTGAGCACTGGGAAGTGTTTAATAAGCTTTTCAGGAATCCGTAGCCTTTAACATTTGGACAAATGTAATACGGTTTGGGACAAATGAAAATAATCCATCTGAACAATTTCTGCTGATGTCAAATTTCATATAAGGCTTACTTCAATTATGGAAAAGTGAGGTCTTAAACTTTGAAAATAGGTCAGACTTTCTATAACTCTGTAATTTTTTCTCTTTTTTTTTAGCTTTTACAATACACACTGCGGTAGCTTATGTCTTTACAGGGTATTAATCACAAAAACCATCACATGTCAAGCCTAGTATGGATTTTATAGACATTCAGGTTAAAAGAGGGATTTTCTGCTCTGACACAGAGGAGCTCTGTGACAAGGCCATAAAATGTGCTCTCTTATGAAGAGAGAAAGAATTCAAAATGTGCTCATAGGACTGAAGTGCAATGTCACTAACCTTGGGGTGGGCCACAAGATGCAGGTGGGGCATCAGCTTTAAACTACGACTGCTGCGAAATGCTTCATTATGTAGAATTTCGGAATATCTTCTTATTTCAGTCTCCAGCAACTTCGAAGCCTTAGAGAGTTTTGTCTTCCCCACCACTTAAGCTTGCTGTGACTTGTTGAAGGCAGAGCCATGGTTGGGGTGACCTCCAACTTCCCCAGCCAGCAGGGCTAGGTTGTGCAGCGCCCCTGGGGACATGAAGTAACAATTATTTTTTAATCCTTTTGACTTTTTTGCTTGATCTTTTTTTGCTACATTGTGAAGCATGAGGACCTGGACCTCAGGTTGACACTGGATAATTTTTCTTTTCCTTTTTTAAAACTAATGATTTTTAGCACTTCACTGCCTACCAAATAGACAGAGAATTTTGTTATAGTACTCAAGGGATTCTTAAATGGCACTTAAGACACTTCTGAGCCCAGTTCTTACATACTTATAAGTAGCTATGTAATTTCCCTACATTTAGAAATTTCTCCAGCCTTAGTTAACAATGTAGAGATTCAAATATCCCTCCCTGCACTGAGAATGAGTTTCATACTCACACTTAAGTGAGTTTGTCGGCTTAAATGTAGCTAAACCGCTAATTACCATATCCCTGGTGAATGGAAGTGTGCTTCCCCCAGCTTTGTATATGCTTCATTTTCATATTGCTGCTTCCCTTTCTCTCCATTTCATGATATGCAGTTTGAAAAGAAATTGCTATTTCCACTCCTTATGCTTTTTAAGGGGTTTTTTGGTGGATTTTGTTGTGGTTTGTTTTTTGTTTGGTTTGGGTTTTTTGGGGGTTTTTTTTGGTATAAGCTCAATAATTTATTAGAATGAATATAGCAGTATAGCACCAGTGACTTCAGACATCCTCAGTGGCGTGGCTTTTGCAGTAGAATGGTTAAGGCATGATGGTTGTATCCTGTCATTTATTAAGAATTTAAGGAAATTAAAATTTGCAGTCATGGGATTGGTATTTAGAGGTCATCGTTTAGAGGCACTAACTAGAAAGACATTCAGCAATAATTTCTGAATCTTGCTGGGAGAAAAATCTTACTCATAATATTAATTACTACTGGGTGACAAGGCAAATTCTCTTCAGGTTTTATTCCTTCACTTGTGGATTAAAGTCTTAAACTTCATTTGCTCATTTTCTCTCTGGGTAGCCATCTGGGCACTGCTTCCCTGAAATAAATCTTTCTCCAAGCATTGCTTTTCTACACTTTTCCTCCTTTTTGATGCTTTGGTTTGGCAAGGGTACACCCAGGAGGAATTTAAAGCCCATGAAACATTCAGGGTTCTTAAGCAACTACAGTTACTTTTGTCATGACATCTTAATTTTTCACTCTGACCATTGCCGCTCTTAATTTGGTGCTGGTTCCTGATTTTTTTTTCTTAAATTTTTTTGCTGCATCAATTTTTACCTTAGTCAAATACAATCATGGTACCCTGGCACATCTGCCTATATTGATTATTTGGGAAGAAATTATCATGTTTACTCCTCCAGTTATGCTGCATATTTTTTCAGAATTCTCTGATGTGAACTAACACAGTGCCCATTTTGAAATAAGAACTAACATTGGATCAGATACAGAGCCCACTACTTTGTTCATACTTCTCTTAGAATGTTAACATTTTGCCCAGTGAGTAATATTATATTACATTAACGTCAATTCTTATCTTGTTGCTCTCCCACAGCATGACAAATTCTCATGAACACTTAATGAAAAAAAGAGTGTAAGAACTCTCTTTCTCAGTTAAAGACAAAAGAGTGATATGGGCTTCTGCAAGAGGAGGAGTTAATCTAATCCCACTCCTGAAGGGTTGCCATGGATTGGTTTGAGTTCTCTTGAGTATCCTCAGCACCTTAAAACTGACTCCTTAGGATTGAAGAGAAGGGGAATTAGGTAGAGTGGAGGCCACACAACTCACCTGTGCATTTCTTACTGCTTCTTGATGATTTAAAATATTTTGTATTTCAATATATTACAGATTTTGATTAGTATTTTCTTCCACACAATTTCTTGATCATTTGAGATTTAAACTGATTCAATCTGAAAACTTTAGGGAGAAAACATTACCCTGCCAGAGGGAAAAAAACCAAAATACTGTAGGAGTTCTGAAAGTATCTGTCACTATTGTATTGCTCTTGCATATAATGCTAACAGATTATGTTGGAGAATTCCAGAGTTTCATTTAGTCTCTGCATAGCAATGTCTCTGTGGTGCTGCAAGTGGGATGTTGCCAAGCAGTCACTGCAGACAAAAGACAATTTCAAATAGACTTTAGGACAATTTCAAATAGACAAAGGACAATTTCAAATAGACCTAAGGTTTGTGAACAGAGAACAGTGATCAACAGGAGTTTTTGGCTCATACCAGATATAGTATGTCATATTCATCACAGAGATAAAAATCACTTGCCCTGTTGTCCCTCTCTGTCATTAATCTGATTTTCTTTGTCACTTTTCCACTTCTGCATGTGATAACACAACAGACTTGAAGCCTACAAAAATATCCCCAATTCCCTAAAAAAATATCCCTACAAAAAATATCCCCAGTTCCCTCCAAAATATCCCCAAATTCACATTGGTGCTGGCATTGTAGCTGCCTTCCCTTCATCTCTCAACATTGTAGCTGCCTTCCCTTCATCTCTCAACTTCCTTCTAGAAGCAGCCCAAATCACCAGATATCCAGCCTATTATTAATTGCATTTTTTAATGATTTATTAATTGAGCAGAGGAGCAGTACATCTGGCAACATTTACATTTACAATTAGGGAATCAGATCCTTCATAGCAGAAGTCTAATTTTATTTGGCTTGTCTTAGAAATAGCTGATTCAGATATGAAGAAATTTGTATTACTGAGAGACAAATCTCAAGAATCTATTCTTTTGTAGAATACACTGAGCCAAATTTGTTAAATTTATGCACATTCATGGCACTGCGTGAGGTCTCTAAGATGTTTTCATACCTATTTTTTCACCTTCTACTTAAATTGACTGCAAATCAGCATAAAGTACTAGACATGCTGCTGTCTTTCCTTTTTTTCAGACTCTGTGTAGATGATCTGGGAGTAGTTGCTTGACCTCTGTGCTGTTTGGGCAGGTGCTTGAACAGGGTTACATTGTGACCAAAAATAGTACAAGTATTAATTGAGTATTAATTAATACCAGTGTAACTAAAAGGAGGGGTGGAAATAAATGTTATTTAAGGTTCCTTCTATTGTAGCCAGACGACCCCCATCCAGGGAATAATGTGCAGCGACTCCATCATTCAGAAGGCTGAACAAATGCTTTATAAAGCTATACTATATTACATAAATACTATATTATACTATATTACTAAAGAAAACCCATGACCCTTACCAGTCACGACACAGCTTTTAACCCAATTGGTCAATCCATCCAAACAACCATCACCAGAATCCAATTTATAAATCTCTTTTCGTAAACAATCTCCATAACACATTCCACATGTGCCAAACAACAGGCACAGCAAATAGAGATAAGAATTGTTTCTCTTCTTTCTCTGAGCTTTCTCACTGCCTTCCCCAGGAGAAATCCTGGGAATGTTGTGCCTGCTGCTCTCTGTGAGGAGAGCTGTGGCCACACCCTTCCAGCCTAGTCCACTCCAGGATTCCACGACTGCAATGGTAAGAGTGTGCGCGCTCAGGGAACCTGGATAGCGCACAGCAAAGAGGAAGGTCTATCCCCTCCCTACTATGGCCTAAAACATGGATAAGTCTGTAAAACTTCTCTCATAATTAATTTTAGTTGCAAACTGCCAGGATATCAGAGAAGTCATGTGGATAAAATGAGAGCCAGCTTAGGCCAGAAATCCATCCCGGAATCATCTGCCAGGATATGGGCAATAAATTAAATTGAAGCACTTTCTCCTTCCCTGTCTTTACACAGAAACCCTGTTCAAGCACACACACAGAGCTCCCAATGGAAATTTCATTCCAATTTCATTCTGCCAGCCCTTTGTCACCTGTATCACACACCTCTGTCAAGGTATGTATGTATTAAACTATGAAGAAGTCACTGATGCCATAGGAGATCCACAAATATCTGTTTCACTGTTGACTGAAGTATGTTATAAAAGTCCAGAGAGCAGCCCAAAACACTCCTGCCATTCCCAGTTTCTATGCCACCACACTTCCAGAAGTGCTTTGCCTTCTCTGGCCTTTAATATTTCAGGTTGTCACAATGTCTTTTCAACAAAAGCCTGGAAAAAACACTACAATAATATTGTGTGTGTTTTTATGTTTTAGAATGGTTTTGCCTTTGTATCCCCTTATTTTCCCCAAATGATTTACCTCAGATTGTATCCCCTCCCTCTACCTGTGTAATCCCTCTCCTTTGCTGAGATCATCCCCAAATCCCCGCCCTGTCAGTCTGTCAGTCACTCAGCATCCCATCCCCTCCATCTGGAACATTCAGTCTAGGACGTTGAGTGATTAGCCAGAGGCCAGGGGTCAATGCCCCAAGTGTTACCCCACACGCTGTCCTAAATGTCCATCCCCAGTATCCATCCCTTAAGTTTCCTTATTGGTCAGTAAATGTTATCTACTTTTGGTTTCCACCTCTCTTTAAATGTAACCTTGGCACCTCTCCGGGACTTTCAGCAGAAGGCCCACTGAGGTTGTTTGGGCTCCCTGGAGCTCCTGAAATAAATCTTGGATGAACCTCTGCTAAGAGTCGGCCCCTTCATCTTCTGCCATTGTTCCAGCTTCTCCTCTGCTGCAGGCGATCAGCCTGGCTGCCCTCTGTACCCCCAGGGATCAGCCTGGCTGCCCTCTGTACCCCCGGGGATCAGCCTGGCTGCCCTCTGTACCTCTGTCCTTCTGCACCCCCGGGGATCAGCCTGGCTGCCCTCTGCACCCCCAGGGATCAGCCTGGCTGCCCTCGGTACCTCTGTCCTTCTGTACCCCCGGGGATCAGCCTGGCTGCCCTCTGTACCTCTGTCCTTCTGCACCCCCAGGGATCAACCTGGCTGCCCTCTGTACCTCTGTCCTTCTGTACTCGCAGGGATCAGCCTGGCTGCCCTCTGTACCCCCGGGGATCAGCCTGGCTGCCCTCTGTACCTCTGTCCTTCTGTACCCCCGGCGATCAGCCTGGCTGCCCTCTGCACCCCCGGGGATCAGCCTGGCTGCCCTCTGTACCTCCGTCCTTCTGCACCCCCAGGGATCAGCCTGGCTGCCCTCTGTACCCCCAGGGATCAGCCTGGCTGCCCTCGGTACCCCAGGGGCACCAGACAGTGCCCCCCAGCCCCCGCTGTTCACCGTCTTGGGGCTGGCCGGGGTTCCCTCAGTGGCACTCACAGGGACTCAGTGGCAGTCAGAGGAGCCAAGAACACAATAATATTTGATCTGTAATTTAATTATGAGATTTGATTTAAATTTATGACATGTAGCTTGGTTAGAGGGGAGCTTTTGGAATTATACTCCACCATGTACAGGGAATATAATTCAAAGCCTTAAAGAGGTTAGGTTTGAATTTTGAAGGCATCAGAGACTTTTTTTATTGAGCCTAATCTCTACAAAAGTATGTTCAACGGTTTAAATGGAATAGGGCCATTTGTTTCTCAGATTCAAGTTTTGTTTCTCTGCATACTCTTTAAGTGCAGCAAGAGTGGGGAAAACAGCTTTAGTGAGCTGAATAAAACTGGGGTTTGTGATCAAGCTGGGTGATGAAACTGATAAAAGTGAAGCACCCAAACATCTGATTAATCATTAGAAAAGGAACCACAGTAACTGTTTTAATCCTTCCCACACCTAACACCTTGAACCTTGCTAGGAAAGAGTTGGTCCCCACATGGAGAAGAGCGCTTCTGGTCTTTTGCCTTTCATCCATGTAAGATTGTGTGGGCTGGGGTGCATAGCTAGCCAGATTGGACCGTAACATTCCTCCCAGACACAGATTCTTATACTACAACATTGGTATAGAGCAATTTCTACCAGACAGAAATTAAAAACAAATTAATTATTTGTAAAGGCACCAGACTCCATTAATTTTTCCTTTGGTTTAAAAGAAACAATCATCAATACAAACAACAAATATATGTCTCAGTCAGAAATCAAATAAACCCATAGTTACAGTATTCAACATTAATCTCTTGAATATAATTTTCAGATTTCTTTTACTTTTTTCCTTCTATTTGATAATGATTAGACCTAATGTACTCAACACTGGTATTTTCAGGTTAGCACTGCTTCATAATTTAAAATTATTTTATTATGAAAGATGAAAAATTCCCAGTAGTTTCTTGTCAATTTGATTATTGTTTTTTATTGATCTGGTTAAAAGTTATAGTTGACAAGTAACTGAGTGGTCAGCTTGTCAGTAGCTCCTCTCAAGTGACTGTTCCACATCTGTTAATTATTAAAACAGAACCCTGCAATTCAGCCCAATTTTGATTATGTCACCAGGTTATAGCACCTAATTTAGCAAATTGTTCGCAGCAGAAGTGATTTGTCCCCACTTCAGATACACTTCTGGGAAGTGCAAAACTGAATTAAAACCAATCAAAAGCACAGAGAGCAGAGAGTATTTTCTTCTAAACATTTCCTTGCTACTTAAGCAACACTTGTGAGACACAAGATTGTGCAGCAGCTTTTCTTACTGTCCAGTCACTCAGAACATGGCAACAAATCAGGGCTGTCCATCAGCAGTTCTGTTTCAAACTTCCTAAACATTTTAAGTAGGTTTTTTTAAAAGGCTACATTAGAAAAAATAACAGTATTAAACAACCAAACCAAACAAACCAGCCAACTAAACATCCCAAACAAAATCCAAACCTCAAAAAAAATGCCATCATCACCGTTGTTTGTTATCGATACAATTCCTTAACTAAACAGCAATTAATTACTATTTTATGACTAAGTGTTAGAAAGTTTGGGAAAATCCACTAAAATTGAGGTAGTGGTATTTGGTTTTTCAATATTAACAAACATTGTCTTTTTAATATCCTCCATACGGATTTCTTTTTTCTCCTTCTGTCTCTGTTCTTCATCTAGTGGGGATGGCTTTGAGTGCTGAATACTAATGTGTAGGAGCGCCGGGGGTAGGACGGTCGGGATGGACGGAGACGAGAGATCTCTGAAGCCAGGTTGTGGAACTTGTAGTTTATTGCACAGGGCCTGGGTGCAGGGCCCTGCTGGGATTTGGGGTTTATTGCACAGGGCCTGGGTGCAGGGCCCTGCTGGAATTTGGGATTTATTGCTGAGGGCCTGGGTGCAGGGCCCTGCTGGGATTTGGGGTTTATTGCACAGGGCCTGGGTGCAGGGCCCTGCTGGGATTTGGGGTTTATTGCACAGGGCCTGGGTGCAGGGCCCTGCTGGGATTTGGGGTTTATTGCACAGGGCCTGGGTGCAGGGCCCTGCTGGGAGCTGCCAGACACAGCTTGGAGCAGGCCTGAGAGAAGAGAGGGGTAGAGAGGATGAGAGGGTAAGAGAGTAAGAGGGTAAGAGTATAAGGGAGTAAAAGGGCAAGAGAGCGAAGTTTTCATTACAATACAATAAAGCTTCTTCTGTGTTGAATATTCTAAACCAATCTAGTACAATATACAAATCCTATAGTATTTACATACAGCCTGTAAGAATCATTACATTACCATACTGTGTTACATTTTAAGCCCTAAAAACTCCTCTTGGACCCCTTCTGCCAAGCTGTAGGGTCTGCTCTGACCCTTGGACCTGTCTGCAAGCAGAGGGTGTTGTTTCATCAAAAGGGAATTACCTTCAGTCCAGCCACACCATTGTTTTCCAGCTGTTCAGTAACTAAGGTATCTCGCTTATCTATAAGCGAGATTGAAATGAAATAAGCTTTCATTTCAATCTCACTTATAGTTTCTATATTCTCAAAATCTTTTGCCAGACAATCATATTTATAAGGCTTTCCTGTTTCATCTTCCCCAACACTAATGAATGGATTTTTGGCCCAACTTATGACTGTTCCAAATTATTAATTCAGTTTGAAAAACATCTGAACTGAGTAGGAAACAACTGAGATAACCTAATGCAGGGCCAGTGGAAGATGCTGAAGACACACACATAAGTGCAGAAAACACATGTGAACATGCAATATTCTGCTCAAGGTTTCCTCATGTTTTCCACTTGGATGCACCTTTCCAGCAAGAACATTATCTGTGCTCCTGTTGCTTCCGCTAGTTCCTTCATATCTCCAGTACTTTTATTGAAATGCAGCAGAGACACTAAACATCTGGCAAGTCACCAAGCCACACTCACTGAGAAGAGCTGAAAAATCCCTCAGAGAAGGACCAACATCTGCTCAATAGGCAGTGAAAAATAAACTACCAATAGACTCATTTTAACAGCAAATAAAAGGTACATGGGTCTAGGGGAAGGTTTTCTAAAATGCTGATTACTCACATTATGCAATTAAATTGGCATTACTGTGTTTGACAGTCAGAGAAAAGCAATTGTGAGAAGATTGTGTGCTCAAAGGAACTGATATAAGGACTCAATTTTCTACTCACATAGCAAGAAAATCTGCCTTTTGAATTCTCCTGGATATTTTCTGGGCAAGATGCTATGAACTTTGTCCACTGCAATCCCAAAAAGCTGTAAAAGAAACACTGTGCTCATCTGGGTCCTAAAAAGCACCAAGTCCCAATGTTTCATGTTCTGTAGAAAAGCTATTAAAAAAGATGGAAAAAAAAATAAACCTATATGTCACTTAATGAACAGATCAGCTAATTCACCACTTGAAATTAAAGACAACTACACTATTATAATTTATTGCAAAATTCACCATGATTTTTTCACCAAGATAAATTCATTGGAAATTATTTGTGTGTAGAAACTGTTGCCAGTGAGCGTTATCCAAAGGAAGATAAATGCAAGAATACAGATGTGAGTAAGCAGACAATATTTAAGGTTTGAACTTGAGAAATATACTGAGTGACAATACAAAAATCCAAACTTTATAATGAAGTACAGGGTGCTGGTTTTGTCATGCACAGACTTAGATTGTTTATGCTGCAAGTCCAGTTTGCTTAGGAACCAGTGAGTGAATCCTTTCCTTAGTAACATACTATGAAATAAATCTGAGAACTGCAAGGAATCATTCCAAAATCACAGATATATCACTGATTTTATCAGATTTGCACCTTTTGGTTACACAGGAAATGCGCAGAAGAAATAGGATCATGTACCATAGAACTGCAGCATGATGCAGATGAGGAAGGACAAGGCATGTCAAGAGAAAAGTGACAAAGATTGAAGTTTCCTTTGCATTGTCCTTGGTAGTCACTGTATGACCATGAACAAAGGCAGTGCAAGATGTCCTGCACTAATAAATTCCACTGAAAAGGGCAAAGCTGTGGGAAATAGCAACTGTTTGCACCTGAGGATGTGCTCACAGCTGAACATTGACAGCAACAGGAGCATTGCAGCTGTTCAGCTCTGAAAAAGAGCACACACAGTTCTGTCTTCACCCAAGAGCCATCAGAGCACACAGGCTCTGTGTGACGAGTGCTGTCATCATGTGAGGATAGATATGGAGAGCAAAGAATTAATCACATTCCAGATAATTTCTGCAGTATATTGGCACATATAAATCCAGTGTTCCCATTGATCCCTATCTGTTACCTAAATGTTCTGACCAGAACAGCTCAAAGCCACAGGTTGTTTTAGTGGCTATATTACCATGAAGCCTTCCTTCCTTAATAAAAATAATGCTGCAGTGTATGTACTAAACCAAAATGATAACAATAAAAAGATAAAAACTGCCAATAGATTCCACACAGAATGAATTGGCTTCCAAATTACAGAAAGCTCTGAAATATTACATGTGGGCCACGTGTTCTGTGAGTCGGTGGTTGGAGACAGGGATGATACACCTCAAAGCTTCATGTGACAGCAGCCTGTTTTATTGTCTAAACCTAGAGTATATACAGGGAATTTGAAACACCCCAGTCTCAACTGCTGCTTTGTCTGATCCCCACACAGCTCAGCTCCTGACCATGGAGATGTCTGCAGCCTAGGATGGAACACGATAGGTGAAGTCCCTGTGTAGATTTAAATCCAATCTATCCTCACCTGCCCAGGGGCTGCAATGCTGCAATGAAATATACCTTTGCCTTTTCAACATAAAATAGATTAAATTCTTCATAGTGAAAACCTGGCAGAGGCTTTTAAGACAGGTTTCTTTACCTTGCTGATATGTTTTAATTCTCTTGTCAGTCCACTTGCAACACCTAAAATTGTTGTTACTGGTACATGTCACTGGTCTGATTCAAGGACTCCAGAGAATTCTGCTACCAAGATGGAGATTTTAGCTATTCCCATGAGTGAAAAAAAGCCATTTAACTTTAGTGGATGAAACTGCCACTAAAGACAGATACTAAACACATGTGACATTGCCCTTGAAACAACAAGTAATTACTACCGTAAGTGCCAATCATGCACTAATATGCAAGAGACACTTATCTACTAATGTAATAATAGACCATCAAGAGAATATACAGTCAATCTCCATTAGAGAGAAGAAATTTAGCAAACATTTACCAGCTAAAAATCCTTTGTGAGATGACATACTTCTCTGGCATTCAGTGCACTTGAATTTGAACTCTCTTGTACAAGGTTCATATTTCCCTGTGTATCTGAGCACTGATGACACCAGTCAGACTGGCAACTGCCTTGGACTCCAACAGCTATTGAATACTGGTTTATGATTATAGAATGGGTTGTGTTGGAATGGACTTTAAATATCATCCAGTCTGTATGGGCCATGGCAGGAACACCTTCAACTGACCCAGGCTGCTCCCAGCTCCAATGTCCAGCCTGGCCTTGGGCTCTGCCAGGGATCCAGGGACCCCCACAGCTTCTCTGGGCACCCTGTGCCAGGACCCCTCCACCCTCCCAGGGAACAATTCCTACCTAAAATATTCCATCTAACCCTGCCCTCTGGTAGTGGGAAGCCATTCCCCTTTGTCCTGTCCCTCCATCCCTTATAAATTGTCTTTCTCCATCTTTCCTGTACCTCCTTCAGGCACTGGAAGGCTGCAATCAAGTTATTCCAAAGCCTTCTCTTCTCCAGGTTGAACAATCACAAGGAAGTGGTTTTTCCTCTTGTTAAAGTCAAGGATAAATTAATTATGACCCACAGAGTGGAGAGCTTACTTGTATACCATTTTTCTAAAATGGCAGTGCAGTGGCACCATCACTCCTGCCAAGCCCTTCCCCGCAGGTCCCAGTGCAGGCCAGGCAGTGACACACACCTACAGCAGGGACTTGTGTGGCCACTGCACATTTGCACACACAGACATGGCACTTCCACCTACAACCCAGGCAAGGGATATTCCCACACCTATCCTGTTTGCAGGCACTGAGGACTGGACAGCAGCAGAGCCAGCCTGGCCTGTTCCAGCTGATGGACTGAGCACTGCCAGCTAATTGCGTACCAGGTCTTCACTCAGTTCCCAACAGGAACACTGGATGAGTGATGTCATGAAATACCTTTAATACATTTATGCACATTTAAATGATTCAGAACTCAGGAACACAGATTTCTCACTCAGCTCACCATCACGAACAGCTCAATCAAATCACATCCAGACCTGGACATCTCAGTGAATGTAACTTCCTTTTCTTTTTACTCTCCTGCCCTGGCTCTGAGTGGCTCACACCCTGCAGTACCACAGGTCCCCAGACCCTTGGCATGCAAAGGGTGGTGAGGTCACATGCTCTGGCCTGGGGCTCCCATTCAGAGCCCACTCTGCAGCTGCACTGAAGGGATTCCAGTGATGAGTAGAGAAGGACACTATGCACTCTGTAATCCTCTTCCCAGCCCACATTCATACCCCGTACCTCCCAGGAGGTAACTAATGAAAGTTAACAGTAATAGCTCAGGTACCCACCCAGAAGTGCTAGTGAGAATTATGCAAGAACGAGCAGTGCTTCTTCCCTTCCAAGTGGTAAGTTAAATGGCTTTAAACAGGATGTAATTGGATGGAACAGGGAAAGATTAAAAGGCATCCCCTTAAAGCACTCTCAGCACTTATCAGCAGGCAGAACCATAATCTGTCCCCCTGCCCCTCCACCCATAGCTGGGGATCCATTGTACATGAGAATTAAGATAATATTCCTCACTTACAGCTCATTTATAATTCACCATAAAAGCATAGAGAAGTCTCCAAAGGGGGCAGGTCCTCTCACTGCTCCCTCTACTGATACCTCTCAAACTAAGGCCAGCCCTAATGGCTGCAACTTCAGGGCCACTCTGGGAGTTCCTTCTCATTCCTGGGTGGATTGTCACAACCAGACAACAACACAACCAGGCAACCAGGCAACACTACCAGGCAACAAACTGGGTATCACCAATAGCCGGCAGCATCTCTGGGGCTCTTTGCAACCAAATCTTTATGTAGCATCAAACTACACAGTGATCCTTTTCAGGAAAAAAAATTCCTTGAGTCACTGTAACAAAACAGAAGGTACTGTTGTAGGAGTCTTTCCTTTCTTCTGTGTTTTGTTTTTTTTTTTTTTTTTAACAACTCCCACATTTTTAAAATGTGGGAAATGCTGAAAGTTACAGTTTTTGTTTGGTTTTTGTGGAGTCTGAAGTCTCTCATCCACAGATGTACAGAGAGGAATAACTTTAATCTTACAAAAAGAATGTATTTTGAAACAAATACATCCCCACCTATCCCATACGAGACACACGAATGAGGCCTTACTAAAGTATTTAGCAGCATCTTCTCTTTTCTTCTTTATCCACAGGAGTTTAGAGTGGGCTCATTATTTTTTGAGGTTCCTTTGCAAAATGCTATTACTTAGTCATCTAAATAATGAGAAATCCACAGTAATGTCTTTCTCTAAAAGCTTTTAAACCAAACATTCTTGCATTCAAATTTTTTCTTAGCTATGCCAGTTTAATTTCAGTGACTTGTGTATATTCTCTTTTACCCAATTTCAGAATCTTGTGTAAACAAGAGCTTTAGTTTCTGTATAATTCCAAAATAACACATATAGGTGCCATGTTTGGAACTCAACATCTTTTGGAAAAACAAGCTTAAAGATTTACCTACTTTATACAGAAAAGCTTGGGACTTCCATGAACAGTGTTACTCATACACAGATTTACAAGGGCATCTTTTAACTGAATATTACTTAAATAATACTCTGTCTTTGATAGTCCCGTTTCAGTAGTGCATATGACATGTTTCATATTTCTTGGAAAAAGCAATTTACAGTTGATTTTTTTTTCTATTTTTCCTAAAAATATTCAGTTTTTAGACCTTTGTAGTTGAAGATCTTCTTTAATCATGTTTCAGGATCAAAACTCTGGTAGATGTAATAATGCTCTTGTAAAATAAATAGCAATATTTAGCTAAACTCCCACTGTCTCATGAGAATAATACCTAATTGCCAAAATCTGATATTTTAATTTAATATCTTTGCTGCAACAACACATTGAGTTCCTAGCACTGGAAAAATTAATGAGCTTTGTTTTGAGAATTAACCTGAACTGTAAATAAATAGGCATCTCCACATCTACATGTTCACAGGAATTTATTAGACAAATATTAGGAAAACTCTATATTTCATCCCTTTAGGCTTTCCCATTAACAGATCATGAATGGATCTTTCATAGGTATTCAGCACATCTAATAAGGGTATGGTTCTGCATGTAGCACGGACTTCATTTGGAGGCTTAAATTACTCACCAGGTTTAAAAAAAAACCCAGACCAACTGATTTCAATCTTGCCTCTTTTAACAAAATGTAATTATTTTGTAAAATGGCATAATACTTTAAATTAATGGTCTGAGGCACCACCCAAACCATAACATTTTCAAATTCAGTGCCAGTTAAATAAGTACCCACTAGATAGCTTTTAACATGTAAGGTCATAGTATTTCTAGGGCCCAATAAATAAAGAAGGACATTTTCTTTAGTGAAAAAATACAGGTTTTGTTTCACAATTCTTCTGCTCAACAACAAAAAAATCACATTCTATTATGTATTTATATTAGAGAAACAAGCAATATTGTCTGAATAAAGAGCTTTCTCAAAAGGGAAAAAATAAACTGTTATGGCAAAGAATCTCCTCTGCCCTGGTTTCTGTATGACCACGGTTAGAGCTTTTTAGTCAATATTTCCTTGAAGAAGGTAGTGCTGGAGAGCCAGTCCTGAGAGGAGGGGCTGAGGAAGGTGAGAAAGGGGCTCGGCCTGGAGAAAAGGAAGCTCAAGGGGTACCTTCTGGCTCTGCACAACTCCCTGATAGGAGGGGACAGCCGGGGAGGTGTTGGGCTCTGCTCCCAGGACAAGGGGAAATGGCCTCAGGCTGGGCCAGGGGAGGCTCAGGTTGGACACCATGAAGAATTTCTCCATGGAAAGGGGGCTCAGGCCTTGGCAGGAGCTGCCCAGGGAGGTTTGGAGTGCCCATCCCTGGAGGTGTCCAAGGGAGAGATGCTTGTTTTTTTCCTTGTTTACTCAATAGAAAATCCAAAATCTACTATATTTAACCTAAGCCAAGTCTTGAATGAAGAACCCAGCAAAGCTTTTTTTCAAGGCCAGAGCTCCATTCAAGTTGTGTCCTTGTTTTATACCCTTTCTCTCTAACATTTCTTTTTCACTCCTGCCTCATACAGATGCTTCTGTCTTCCCACTTCTCTCACAGACATGCTTCACTTCACAAATTAATAACTAGTGAAGCCCTTCTGCTCTCTCATGCTTTGCATAAGCCTTTATTCTGGCTGGTGATGTGGGATTGTTTTCTGTGAAGATTCCTTCAGTTTTAACAATTGCCTTTGTAGAACTGGTTAATTAAACAATTAACTAATAGTTCTCCTAAATGAAGAGCAGCTGTTTAAATTATACAAAATTACAGGTCCATTGCCGTTTATACCAAAGTGATGACAACCCCGAGGTTTTGAAAATAGAATATAAACATAGTATATTTTTTTCAAAAGGTATGTAGCAGCAATGACCATTGATTGGTTGTCTTGGCTTTACCTTAAAACAATTTTATATAAAGAAGAAAGCATCATTTAATAATTTTCTCAAATATGTCCAAAGACGTGTTCCTGTTTCTTTCCATTTTGCTGTCCTGGTTTAGCACACATTTGGGAGAAAACCTCCAAAGGGGCCCCTCCAGAAAGCAAACCCACACAGCCCCTCTCCCCAGCCGGGTCGGGAAGGATTGCTCAGAGAGAAGGGGAAAGAACCTGTTTATTTAACAGGCACAGCACCCCCAGCACACAAAATGAACAATACCAGATGACACCGCTCTGTCACCACTCTGACAAAGATGACAAATTCAGAAAGTCTCTCTGGGGGTGGTCGCTCTGTTCTCAGTCCCTCCTGTGCTGGGGCAGCTGCTGCAGCCACAGGGTGCAAACACTTGGTGTTCCCAGTGCCCAGTCTGGAGCAAGTTCGAGTAGGTCCGAAAAAAAAAGGGAAAGGAGAAACAGTCCAGGGAAAATTTGAACTGCTTAGCTAAACTAATGAGCAGAAGCAAAAAAGCAAGAGCAAAGCAGGAGCAAAGCAGAAGCAAGAGCAAGAGCAAAGCAAAAAGCAAAAGCAGCACTATGTACTGCCCTGTCTCTTTGTCCCACCAGCGGTGGGGGAACAGCTGATAGCAAAACCAAAACAAAACATTCACTCTTCAGAGCTAGTCTTGAAGGCACAGAACATAATATCCAGCATAAACAAAACACACAAATGGGGATACAAGCATCATAACGTCACCCTAGCACAGTCTGCAGTAACTCCCTGCTGCAAAGTACCTTTAAAAACAAATTACTTCCAGTATTAGAGATCCAGAGTCCTTAAGGCTGAATATGTAACAGTAAGGTGATACACACAGACAGACAGAACAGCACATGAGACGTTGAGTGTGAGGGGATGTGTTGGGACTCTGGGAAAAGGAGGATTTTCATATATGACCACTAACTGCTCAGGAAGAGATACATAGCCCAGATTGCATAGTTAAGTCATAATTTCCTGATATTTCTTGTATTTATCACTCATGAAAGCTAGTAGGGATTCCATTCAATACAATAGATTAGAAAGCTATTCCAGTTACAACTTCAGCAATTACAGGAACTCTACCTCACTTCCATTTTAGAGGACAGCAAAAAAAGTTAATTCCCAAATTAATTAAGTTTAAAGCCTCATATTATTGAATTAACTTATTTTATTCCTTTCAAGTAAGTATAAAACTTAGTGACCTTATCTGATTTTAACATCTATTCATTACATAGAGAGGAGGTGAACAAGGCTCTCAAAGTTGTCTGATCAATTGCCCCTCCGATGGCTGGGGAAGACCCGCACCCTGCGCCAGACAGACAGGACATGGTGGGGCGGGAGGGGGCAAGCACCTGATCAGCTACCTTGTCAATCACCCCTTGATGACCTGAAGCTGTTTAAGGAAAGACTGGATGAGGCACTCAATGCTCTAGTCCGGGTGATAATGTAAGCATCAGAGGTCTTTTTCAACCTACATGATTCTGGGATTCCCTATCTGATCTCCTGAAGTATCTTGAGGGGTGAGGAGTGAAAGAGCTACTGCTTGTTTTTGAGAAGATGCCACAAAAATGCCACTGTTGCCTTTTTTAGGAACAGCTCCTTGAATGTTCCCAACTCTCAAGAGTGTGTGTAAGTGTAAATACTGGTACTTGCCATGTCAGAGCATTGATTGGCCATCAAAATCTTTCATGTAGGAATTGTGGCTACACCAGACTCTTGTGGCTTCTGGTGAAAATAAAACTTGAGTTGTTGAAATTCCTCTCATTTGCTTTTACCTTATAATTTCCAGTGCTGTGTTCTGTGTTTTCCACCCTGTGTATTGCAAGGCTTTGAGCTGTAGCTGTTTCTCCACAGCAGCATCTAAATCCCCTACTTGGCTTTTCCTTTCATGCAAAGGCTTTTGCTTGCTTACAGTGCTTTCTTGGCTGCACTGTCTCATGCGCATGCCCTGTGTTGCCCCAATCCCTGCTAACACCCAGGTGCTACTCTCATGCAAAGCAGCAAAAGTTCTCAGCTGGAACCACCCATGTGCTTCTTCCTGATCTAAAGGAGCCTGGAAGTGGTCTGGCTACAGTTCTTTATCTCTGATCTCCACTAATGGGAGGATTTCCCAGAAGTGGTAGAGGGGCAGGGTGCAGGAATAGTCAAGTATGAAAAAAGTGAGCCACACCCACCCACCCCACTTGAAGACAACCCAGCACCATCACAAAAGCATCTCCGGCACTTTCATAGTTGATATTACTGATTACAGTCGACAAGATTGATTTTGTTTGTTTCTCTTTGACAAGAGGTTGTGGAGGAGGGACTTCTGCCTGCTTTATAAAGGGAGCCCCTGGAGGCTCTTTTACTCCCAGAGGGGCTGAACCTGGTCAGCACCAGGACTTTGCTTGCTGGCCCCACTCAGAGTCACTGAGCTGGGCTGAGTTCCAAGGATGGCGCTGGCCCATCTGTGATGCGTCTGGCACGTGTGACATCAAGGGCAGCGTGTCACAAAGGGAAGAAAATGCCCCCGCAGGTAACACTGGCCCAGCATCGCCTGGGCAAGCGGTGAGTGCACACGTGGAAGGGCTGGGCTGGGCCAGGGCAGGGGCACAATGCCACATCCAGGGCTGCATTGTCCCCCTACATCCAGGGCCAGCACCTCATGTTAGTGCCTTGGTGCAGCAAGGTGTGGCCTTAAAGTCAGGTGTCCGGCTAGCAGGAGGGCGGCCAACACACACCTGCAATGTGTGAGCACCCCTCGGCATCAGAAGGCTTCGGGCTGTGTTTGCAGCAGACAGAATCGCTGCTGGCCGATGAGAGTAAAGAGTCCAGACACTCACTGGGGACTTGTCAGATTTATTGTAGCAACCAGGGAGCGACAGACACCCAGATATTGAATCTAATGTGTCTACCAGCGTGTGACCAAGACCAAAGGGTGCAACAGGGTTATAAACGGGAGGAGGGATCTCAGGGAGGGGTTTACAAAGGACCAATAGGGGAAGGTAGGGGAGTGGGCTTAGGATAACAGGCATGAGAGAAAACCCAATAGAAACAATGTAAAGGAGGGGTCCCGGAGCCACAGTCAATCAAGTCTCCCTAAGCACAGAAGATTCTGGCAAACTAGGAGGAGTGGGGAGTGATTAACTGGGCCCAGGGAGGAGAACAAATTCACATATAAGGAAACACAGGGGAGGGGAAATCATATAACAGAGAAGATTGACATAAACTGTGGCGGGAGTAACCAAGGTAACCAAATGACAGACAATACCATGGCGGGAGTTGCCATGGGAACATAATAACTGACAAAGCTAAGGCGGGAAAAACTGGGAGGGCAGAACCATTACAGAAAATGGGGGAGCAATACAGATAATGGGGGAGCAATTAAACAAACTAACAGAACACACTACAACACCTTGGGAAGGGCGTGGGATTGCTGCTGTCATGCTGGGACAGGTCTTGCTCCCTGCCAGCTGTCTGAGGCCCTCTGCCTCCTGCCCTCCGCTCCTTGCTTCAGCCACCACAAGCTCCCTTGGTAGCAACACTGAAAGCCTTGTCTCTCTCCTGCAGACCATGGTGGACCAACCAGTCCTGGCCCTCTGTGCTGCTCGTCTTACAGTGGTGAATGGATTTGATGAGGTAGAGTGGCAGCCACATGTGGGGCACCTGGAGCAGGACACCGGCCTGAGCCTGGCTGTGGAGCCCTGCTCAGGGCTGCCTCGTAGCTGTGGCCTTTCGGCTACTGCCAAGGGCTGTTCCTGCCTTTGGCTCCCTGGTTTTGATGCAGAAGGGCAGCTGGGAGACAGAGAGCAGAGGCCAGGAAGAGGCCTTGAGTTGTAGGCTG
Source organism: Melospiza melodia melodia (assembly GCF_035770615.1). NCBI lineage: Eukaryota > Metazoa > Chordata > Aves > Passeriformes > Passerellidae > Melospiza > Melospiza melodia. The sequence goes on along the minus strand of NC_086206.1, from coordinate 1,443,001 downwards.
GAAATCAAGCACAGAAGGCTTTGCTTAAAGCAGGGCTTCAAGGAGATAAGGCCATGTGGAAGACTGTGCTGGTTTTGTATTAATTGACTTTTGGTGAAGAGGGAAAGAAGCAACAACACAGGAGTGATTTTCTGAAGTTGCTGCTAAGAGCTTCCTCTGTGCCTGGCAAAACCAATAGCTGGCTAGCTGGCGCCTTGTTAAACCACTAAAAAGCTGAACATGCCTCTGTGAAAACACATGTTAAAAATTGACAAACTCCATGAATTTCTCTTTCTTCCAGGCGGGGAACAGGTAACAAGACGACCTGGCATCCATGCTGAAGCAAACAGATGTTGTCATATCGGAAATCCAAATGAGAATTTTGAACAGAGAGAGACAAAAGTGATGAAGACCCTTTTCTCCCAGGGAAGAAGAAGAAAACCTCTGCTCCTAGACATGAAGTTGATCTCAGAGATAGGTAAAAAGAACATATGCTTTTGAACATCCTTAAAACAGAAACCCTTGACAGGGCCCATAAACGCAGCTATGGGAAGGCTGCAAAAGATGGGAGGTACTTCATGATAGCAGATTTCTAGGTAGCTGTTATTCATGGAAATTAAAAGCCACAAGAGAACAGTTTCTTGTGAAGAAGTCTCCATGGCATGGCAAGAAAGACTCCTCTCCCTAAGTGGACTGTAAAAAGACTATTCTAGAAGTGGTAAACTGACTGAAAATCCCAGGTTTTGTCTCTTTATATTGTCAGTGGAAAAGGAAAGCGGGTATGGGGGGAAAAGAGGTATTCTGAAGGTTTTATTCTGATCCTCATTATTCTTTCTTTTAGTTCTGTTAATAATATTTTCTTTATACCCTTTAAAGTTTGAGCCTGCTTTGCTTTTCTCCTAATCCTGTCTTGCAGCAGAAAATGAGCAAATAACTACTGGGCGAATGGGCACTTGACCAGCACTGAACACACTACATTAAATTGATGTATTGGCTGGGAAATCTCTGACTGGCAAACCAATACCACTACAAAGACCATGAAAGTGGTGCAGAGGACAATGGCCAGATGAATTCAAACATATAAGAAGATGAGGAGAAGGGGGAAGATAAGCTGGGCAGGCTTTTGGAGGATGTTATAAATTATCAAATCTGTAGCCAAATTACAAAAAAAATTCGACAAAGATTTATTAAGTCAATCAACAAAAATAGAAAATTTCGCAATCCCGCAGCCAAGTCAGCGTCAGCCCCCGGAGCTGCCATTGGATGACCCTGGGTACCTGCTGACAGAGAGACAGCGTTTCCCCTAAGGTGCACCCCGAGTGCATCCAGCAGCCTGCTTATATACAGTTTATTCTGCCTGAGGCAGAGGTGACCACATAATTCTTGTTTCTCTTGGCATGTAAAGTTTGGTCCATACATGTGTAAAAGCAGACAAAGAAAGTGTCCAAATCCTAGACAAGTGTCTGATTGCCTAGGAGGAAGAGCTATTCACATGTAGCAGGTGATGCCATCTCTTGAGTAGTACAGATTCCATCAAATCCAGGTGCAGAACCTCGTGGTCTTACGGAGTCTAGCAGTCCTGGAGCCTGTCCAGGAACTGGTTAACATGTGAATACCTCTAGCCCTGACAAAGACAATTGCAGACATCATGGTTCAGGGCTACTCTGTTCATATGAGAACAGGGTTTTGATTTTATCTTAACTCGGTCTGGGAACCAGTTATAATGTGAATAACTTCTTGTTCCTGGATGGGGTGGTTTCAGAAGCATAGGTTCAAACTTTACTAATATTTTATACCTACATATATCTATTTCTATAGCATGAATTATCTACATATAACAGAGGAGAAGAGACAGTGGCCTGTATGAAGAAAACTTGCTGCTGGAGATGCTTTTTTGGGCTGGGCAAGGCAAGCCACACACCTTTGTGAGCAGCCAGCACACAGAGCTGTGCTTGCTGCTGAGCACAGCCCTGCACTGGGGCAGAGGCTCAGGACTCGTGCCAGACCTGGCCCTCTTCACTGGATTTCTTCATTGTATCCATATTCACTGCATCTATTTACATTTTCCCTGCAGAAGCTTTTCAGCTGCTCAAGGATGTATGCCTTTGAAGGAGAATTGGTCTGGCCAGACATACGTGGATTTGAAATAATAATAATAAATAATAAATATATTTATTATTATATTTAATTCACTTTTTGTAGAATAATACAATTGTACAGTACATTATTAGTTATTTTTAATAAATAAGAATGAAAAATTAATATAAGTACAAGCCATAAAAATGTAAAAAATATCTTTTGGGAGGGGGTATAAACTTAATAGTCCAGAATGATGCCTTTTAATAAGTAATACTTAAAAAATGTATTATGCAGCAGTGTATTATATGTAATATAGGATATGCGTTTTATGCATAATGTATAATATGGTATAATTTACCAATAAGACAGAAGAGTATATTTGAATCTGTACCTTATAAATTGTGAATGGCATATGTCATGTCGTAGATGTCATAGAATATATAATGGCTATAAATCTAGGAACTGATAGAAACTACTGATACTATTATATATATAAGGATAGACCCGTCCATCATATATTTCAATAAAGTTGTCAGTTACATCTTGTTTCATCTGTGGTGTTTCATGTGTCCCTGCCAACCCTGGAACCCTGGGGCCGTGCTGGCCCCATCTCGTCCCTGGCAGCTCTGGCCCCAGCCCCGGTCCCATGTTCTTGATGCTGCTGTACAAGGACTCAAGGCCACTGTTCTCCATGGTCCTGGTCTCCTCTGCTTCCTCGGCAGCAGCGTGCTTGTCCTCAGCTGCTCGGTGCTCTTGGCATTTGCAGGGTATCTGGGTAGGTGCTTCACCAACTACCATTCAGGCGCAGGGGGCGCGGCTTTCCTGCCCTGCCAAGCTAACTTGCAAATGGTCTGTCCAATGCCCAGCGTAAGCCACGCCCCTGCTTCTCCCAAAGGTATCTGTCTAGTTGGCCGCCTGAACCCAGCCCTGATGTTGAGATTTTTTTGCAGATTGAGGAGTTCTTGCAAGACAATTGCCATATTCAGCTGATGCACAATCCAGCCTGCTTGTACTAATGGACAACGGACACATGCATAAACAATGAATAACAGACATCTTCAGAAATGGGGTCAGTATATCCTTGAAAAAAAAAACAAGAAGAAGAGTTGTTAAGACTCAGCAAGTTTGTCAGCGAGGGAAAGTAAGAAAAAAGTGAGCCGTGGGTGGGCCAGATGACCACAGCAAGATACATGAAAAATTAGGTGATCCAATCAGCATTCTAATTTAGACATGTGAGCAACTAGGATTAACCAATCATATATCAACTAGAGATGCGTGGACAGAAGAGATTTATTATAAATATAGTATTTTTAGAATAATAAATTTGGCTTCACTGGATCATATTGGTGTGATATCCCTGAATCTCCGTACCCTGCACCCTGATGCCAATCCCATGCTCTCAGCGCAATTTTCCACTGCCTTTCCCGATGTGAGGACCAGACAGCGTGGTCAGTGATGCCGGAGCCGGGCAGCAGCCACACAAGAGACAGCAGGCGGCAGCAGTGATGCCTCTACCATAGTCTTGTGGCAGCAGCTATGTTGAGTGTAGATGGAGCCTGACTTGGCTCCGGCAGGGTCCTGGCATGTGGTCACTTCCACCATCTTGGGGACGGGTACATGCATGGGCAGCTCTGTTCCAATCCTGCTCGCCCCTGGTCCATGGTGCACTGTGACTGCAACTCTGCTGCCCATCAAAACTGACACCCCTGGGCTGCCCCTGCCCCTGTCATTTTTCTCAGTCACCACCCCACATGGCGGCCACTCCTTGCAGTGCCAAGGCCCCCCACTTAAGCCTGGATGTGTCCCTTTGCACTCCTAACTCTCCTCCACCCCTCCTGTCTACAGACACTGCCCCGCTCGCTGCTTGCTCCCACCCCTCACCCTTCCCACACTCAGCAGCCGTGTAGCCCCTGCCGCTATCCAGCATCACCCAGCAGCGAGGGGCAGGGTGCTGGCTTCAGGGACGGCAGTACTGCTCTCTGTCCATAAGGCAGCAGCACTGTCTCCAAGTTCAGCCTGACGCTGCGACGCATTTGGGGACCAGCAGAAAACAGAGGCAAAAGTTACCAGGGCGCCCGTTCTATTCCCTTCAGCCCTGGCATCTGTCCTTGTGGTTTCAGGGCACTTGATTGGTTTACTGCTAGATAAAAACATTATGGCATTATGTTCAAAACTACTACACATTCCTAGTCAGAGTTTCCTACATTCCTCTACAATAGAGTGGATAAGAGAGAGTTTCTTTCCAAATGAATTTAGAGATAAATTTCTATTATTTGCCAATATATATAAATATTAAAAACTTGACAGATTTTAGTTTTCTACACCCACCCTCCCTGTGAATTTTCTGGCAGCTATGGGTCCCCCTGGGGGAGGGAACCCAGCATGATCCTCCCTCATCTGCTCCTCCACCGCAGCATGGCTCTCTCCCCTAGGGCCGTTGGGGTGCCTCAAATGACATCAGAGCCCCCAAGTCTCCACCCCCTCCCCCTCAGCCTTTTTCCTCACCTCCAAAGAAGGCACAGAATGAGTCAAACTGCCCTGGACAGCAGCACGGTGCTTTATTCAAGCCCTTTCCACATGTACATCCCCCTAAAAAGGGACTCTGCTACAACAAGAAAGGGCAACAGCCCCCAGAAGTGTTGAAATTCCTCCCCATGGCACAGGGGCAACGGGGCCCAGGATGGCATCATGGCTCCCACTCACGCTCCATTCCATTCCTGGGCTCCGGCCGGCAGCTCCTCCCTTCCCTACCACGCTGCTGCTGCCCTCTGGGAGACTGCAGCACAGGCATTCCGATCTGCGCTCACAGACCTGTCCACCACAGGGATGGATGCACCAGGGACATACAACAAGAGGCAGAAAGAGGGAGTGGCTGCAGAGAGGACACAGGAAGAAAAAGAGAGAACTGGGTGCAGGATAAAACTGAAAGGAAAAAAAAAAAAAGAAAACCTCGGATGGGCAGCGCGACAGAGAGGGATTAAAAAAGAACAGGAAAGACAGGAAAGGGAACTGGTGCAAGGATCCAGTGAGAAACAATGGTACAGGAAGCACCACAGAGCAACAGGGAATATAAAGGAACATGAGTGAGGCATGGAGAAGGACAGAGAAAAAGACAGAGTGCCAAACACACACCAAGGACAGAGGGTAACAGAGACAAAGAGGGAAACAAGAACTGAGAGAAGAAATGACCATGGTACATAGAGGTCGTGGAGGGAAGATGGGCAAGGCGCAGCACGGGGATTGAGACAGAGAGGCACGGCCAGCAGGATAGAGGCTTACCAAGAGAAGGGTACAATGAGGGAGGAGGACTGGGCAGCAGGTGCAGACAGGTACAGGCAAAAGGACAGTGAGAGGGACAAAGAAATACAGTCATGGTGCAAGACAAAGAAAAACGGAGAGAAAGCAAGAAGGAAAGTGTTGCAGGGCTTTGCAAGGGTTCCTCAGGGTGAGAGAGATAGACGAGAATCTTGGCTTCCTGATCAGAAGGCTGGATTTATTATTTTATGATATATAATACATTATGACTATACTAATAGGAATAGAGAGAAAAGTTCAGAAACTGCTAAGCTAATAGGAATAGCTTAAACAAGAGAGCTCTCTGTGAATCTGTTGCAGAGAAAGCTCAGTCTCTGACTGGCCCTTAACTGTAAACATGGAACATGGGCCAATCACAGATGCACCTGTTACATTCCACAGCAGCAGATAATAATTGTTTACATTCTTCTTCTGGGGCCTCAGCTTCCCAGAAGGGGAAAAATCCTAAAAGAAAGGATCTTTATGGAAGGATGTCGGTGACATTACACCCTTTTAATTGTAATAAATTAAAAAAGAAAAAATGCTGATGTGTAATGAACAGGAAATTTCTTCACCTGTAAAACATACAATACTAACATATCACTAAAACACTCTTACAATATAAGAAAATGCAAAAATCAATGCAAAGAAAATTCAAGTCCAAACAGCTGAGCTTCAGGAACAGTCCATGGGCTGAAGATCTTCCTCCTGGACATATCTGAAAGTCCTTTTTGATCCTGAAACAGACTTGCTGCAAAAAGTCCATCAATAGGTATCAAAAAACCATTGACAGTCATCAAACAATTTCAAACAATTTCAAACAATTTGAACAATTTGTGGAATGTCCTTTTCTGGCCCTTCAATGCTTCAATGCTTCAGAGCTGCTGCCAGCTATTTCAATCTTTTTTATTTAATTTAATTTTTTTTTTTTTTTTTTTTTTTTTTTTTTTTTTTTTTTTTGTGATCGAAAAGAGCAGCAGCAGAGCAGAGCCAGAGAAAGGCCCTGGGGGGTCCTGGCCCTTGAACGGACCAAGAACCCCAAAGTTGGCCCACAAAAGGCAGGCCAGGACTGGTAGGAGAAACCACAACCCCCAAAGACATCAGGAGGCCAGGCAGTGGACCTGGCCCAGAAACTTCGGCCCAACAGCCCAGGCCAAACCCATGAAGCAGGCTCTGCATTCCCACAGGCCTGCACCCTGTTGCCAGTACAATTGCAGCACAGTTGGAGAGACGCTTCCTTTCCCCAAAACCACTGAGGCATGCCAGCAGTGAGGGAATAGAAGCAGCCCCAAAAATCCTCATCTCGGATCTAGGAATGTTTGTTTCCCACAGCAAACAAGCCATAGTCTCCTCCAGCTGTGCCCTCTCCTTCTGCAATGCAAATGCATCAGGTGTGTCTCCCATCTGCCTCATGGCACAACGCCCCCCCAGGCTGGGGACCAAAGGCAGAACTTTCAGGACCCACCTGCCCCCCGCTGCTAGGGCGCAAAAAAACCGGCAGAGATGGCAACCTCCATGGGACAGCAACTGACCAAACACCCCCCAACCTGCCGAGAATGCTGATCTTGAAAGCAGGCAGGCGGGCTGCCCCCCAACCCCCCAGCTGTCTGGCCATGCCGGCTCCACGGAATGAGTGTCTGACGCCCTAGTCCCCTGTCCCAGCTTCCACCGCAGGGGCGGGCCCGGGACAGCCCAAAACACTCAGGGGGTAAATCACACTGGGTGTAGGAGCGGCCGCGGGCTGCTCCGAGGGTCCTGCGGGTTCGGCGCCGTCTTTAGCACCATCCTGAACAGGAACTGTCTCGGCTCGAGGTGGCGGGGAGGACGAGGCCGGAGAGAATGCCTCCCCTGCTGAGCCAGAAGCAGCAGATGCGTCTTTGTTGCCCAGCAACAGTGGCTCAGCTGCGGGAAACAACACTGCTGTGTCCCTTGGCTCTGAAAGTGGCAGCAGGCAGGGCGCGGGGTCGGCGCCGTCTTCTGCCGCTGACTCTGGGGTCAGCCACGGAGATGCAGTCGCCTGCAGAGTGCACACAGACAGCGACAAAACAGTCACGGGCAGCGCTGGAGCCGCCAGAAGAAGCGGCAGCGGATGATCACTGCTGCTTGGAAACATCAGCGCAAACGGGGAAGCTGGCAGAGGCGGAGTCGGGATCACCCGGGAAGGTGGCGCCTCTGTTTTCGCTGGGGGTGTCTCCTAGCCACACGGGCACAGGCGCAGGAAGCGCTGTTTCTGAATTCTGAGACGCAGGCGGGGAGGCAGGTGAAGCCGTGGGCGGGACCGCCCGGACAGGCGGCTGCAGCACTGGCAGGTGCGGGGGGGGCCTCGGGGACCGGTGCCACCCCCATCTCTGAGTGGCGTGGGGCCCAAGAGACCAGCTGGGGAGGCACCTCCCACTACGATCCCCCCAGCGAGGGAGAAGTGGGGGGAAGAAATGGTTCCATCTGTGCATGCCTTGCAGAAAGAGTAAAAAAAACTTCTTCAACCTGCGGCGGAGTTTCACTCCCCGCCGCCGCGAAGAAGGGGGGGCTGGAAAGCAGCAACTCATCCCCCACCGGGTCTTCTCCTGCTGGGGACAGGGGAAAAGGAGCAAGCCCATAGCAGTTAGAAATCCATGGAAAAACAGCTGCTCTCTCTTTCAAAACTGGGAAGAAATGCTGGGTAGACAGGTAGGAAGTTGCACCCCCTGACCCCAAATGAATCAGAAAATGGAGTCCATGCACTCCCATACAAAAACATCCAAGGCGTATAGCACATCAGTAAAGAACCCAAAAAGCTTTGCCCATTGAAAGAACTCATAGAGATGTGTTTTTGACAGGAAAAGTCCATCCTCTTCATTCCATTTTTGCCAGAGGGCAATAAGGTTCTCCTCCGAAGGAGAAAAAAGAACCTCTTCCTCCAAGGCATGTGTCCCCCATATGAACAGCCGCAAACTTCTCAGGGCTGATTCATCAGGAAGGGAAAAGACAACAGTACCTTTTGAAAGAGTCCAGCATGCTCTGGCCTGCTCCACTGTTCTGCTGCTCTTTCTGAACATCTCCTGGAGGTTTTTCAGGTTCACTTTGTGGTCAGCCTTGGCTGTGAACTCTGTCCAAGTCAGGATCTTCAGTTCTTCAGCACCTGGCTTGAATCCACTTCTGTGGTCACTTCTAAAGAAACCATCAAATGCTGCACATACAGGATTTTACCCAGTGCAGCAATTTGCTCCTCTGGTCTTATCAAATTAATTTTTGCTCAGACACGAGGGGTCACCAGATATTGCAGTGACTTGTGAGGGTTCCTCAGGGTGAGAGAGATGGACGAGAATCTTGCTTCATGATCAGAAGGCTGGATTTATTAATTAATGATATATATTACATTAAGACTATATTAAAAGGAATAGAGAGAGAAGTTGCAGAAGCTGCTAAGCTAAGAATAGAATTGGAATCTAAAAACAAGGCTCTGTGTCCAGGCAGAAAGCAGGACAGTCTCTCCTGTGAGTGGTTAGCAAATCCAAACACTCACAGAAGACCAATCACAGATGCACCTGTTACATTCCACAACAGCAGATAATAATTGTTTACATTTTTCTTCTGGGGCCTCAGCTTCCCAGAAAGGACAAATCCTAAAAGAAAGGATTTTTTTGAAAAAATGCTTGTGACGCAACTCACTAGGTCTTCCTGGCCACAATTTCCCCTTCCTGGAAAGGACACCCTTCTTGTCAGGGAGAGAGAGAGAGAGAGAGAGTGTGTGTCCCTTTCCTGCCCGTGGCAATGACCTGAGGTGGGAGTGAATGTAATGACAGGGCCATGGCCAGACCCTCATGTTTTTCAATGCCACATCATGTCATTGGGAGGGGCAGGAAAAGGGACAGCTGTCTTCCCAGCACAGATCAAAGGGAAAATGGATCCCCAGGGCTCTTCCAAATGTGGGACCTCCAATAGGGAAAGAAGCTGGGGCTGGGCATGAAGCTCTTCCTGCAGCTGGGGCACTCACTGAAATTCCCTTTTTGCTGACTCCATTGGTGTCTGGTAAAGGCTGAGCTCATGGAGAAGCTCTTCCCATGATGTGGAGAACTTGTAGGGCCTCTCCATAGTGTGGATATGCCGGGGGGCGATGAGGGTGGATTTTTACTTGAAGCCATTCCAGCAGTCAGGGCAGTGGAAGGGCCTCTCCTGGGTGTGACTCCGCTCATGCAGGTGGAGATTTGTGTGGGTCTGGAACCTCTTCCCACAGGTGGGGCACTCATAGGGCTTCTCCCCTGTGAAGAAGGTGGATGATGAGGTGGGAGTTGCGCTTAAAGCCCTTCCCACAATCAGGGCAGCAGAAGGGCCTCTCCTTGGTGTGAATCCGCTGGTGGCGGAGGTAATTGGAGCTGGTCTGAAATCTCTTCTGACACCTGGGACACTCGTAGGGCCTCTCCTCGGTGTGGATGCGTTGGTGGGTGATGAGGTGGGAGCTGCAGCTGAAGCCCTTCCCACACTCCCCAAACTCGTAGGGCCTCTCCCCAGTGTGGATGGGTTGGTGGGTGATAAGCTGGGAGCTGCAGCTGAAGCCCTTCCCACACTCCCCACACTTGTAGGCCCATTCCCTAGTGTGGATCATCTGGTGGCTGATCAAGGTGCTGCGCCATCTGAAGCTCTTCCCACACTCCAAGCACTTGTAGCGCTTCTCCCCATCATGAAGCTGCTCATGCACCACCGGTTCCAAACTCTGGCTGAAGCTCTGTCCACCTTTCTGGCTCAGGGTGGGTCTTTCCTCCTCAGAGCACCCTGGGCTGTGTTTAGAGACCCTCCCCTTGAGGGATCTCTGGGACTTTTCCACCCCATTGGATTCCTGTGCACAAGAGTTGCTCAAAACGGCCTCTTTCGCGACGTTCTGCCATGGAGATTTTTCCTCCCTGGTCTCCATCATCAGCTTCTTTTCTGGGGAAGGAGGGACAAGGACATGATGGGATTTGCCTCCGTACTAGAAGGAAGGGGAAGGCGATCCCCCCAGTGCATCCCTGGCAGGATGGCGTTGGCAGCAGGGTTGTCCTGCAGCCGGGGGCTGTGCTGAGCTGGGAGGTAGAGCAGGAGAGAGGGGGAAAGGGGCACTGACTTCCTCCTCACCTGCTCCTGTATCTCAGGGCTCCTTTCTCTTCTTCACAGCTTCCTCCTCCATCCAATCAAGGTTTGGGAATGGGAAATCCTGTTCTGGGAAGAAAAAAAAGGGTGAGCATATTGTCTTTTTTTCTGGGGGCTGTTCTGGATTGGGAGATGGAGCAGGAGAGAAGGGGGAAAGGGGCACTGACTTCCTCCTCACCTGCCTGGGTATCCCAGGGCTCCTTCCTGTTCCTCAAAGCCTCCTCCTCCATCCAATCAAGATATGGGAAATCCTGTTCTGGGAAGAAAACAAAGGGTGCACACAATGTCTTTTGTTCTGGTTTGAAGGCAAACCAGCAGGAGAGTCTAAGTCAGAATTACAATTGAAAACCAAAATGAAGATCAAGGCAATGATACAGAAACCCTGCCTTAAACTGACAGAGTCAGGATATAACCTGACACCCTGTTGGTCAGGGTGGTGGCAGCAGTCCCATTAAATGGTGGCTGCAGTCCTGTTGGTGATGAACATGATTCTGTCAGAGCAGTGATCCTGTAGAAGGGTCTGGTCTTCCTCTGAAAGTCCAGAGGTGGTTATGGAGCTCTGGTCCTCTGGGAATCCAGTAGGCAAGCTACTCCTGGTGTTTCATACCTCAGCTTATATCCAGGTAGGAATGTTCGGTTCCTCCCCCTGGGTGGACCATCCCACAATGGGATGATGGAATTTTATCAGTCCTGCAGTGACACTCAATGGCCCATTCACAGAAGATATCTCCCCTGGAGGGCGTTATCAGGAGTGAGTCATGGAAGAGATAAAGAAAACTGCCTCGCCTGTTTATAGCATTTATGAAGATGGGGATTGAAAACATGCATTTGGTTACATCTTACATTGCAACCTGAAACAGTGGGGTAATCCCTGCTCAGGGGGTGAACACCGCCCCCGTTACCCAAACTGGCTCAGGTGTAAAACACCCACCCAGGGAAGGCCACACACACAGGGGACAATTTCACACTTGGCCTGATTCAAAGGACGTCTCTGTCCCTGTCACTCCCTTGCTCTCCCCCTTTTCTTTTTCTTTCCCCCTCTCTCTCTACCTCACATTTACTGTTCAATAAAATCCACTTTGGATTTGGTCTCGTTAGCACCTTAATGGGGGCAGAGGCATCTCTCTTACAATTCCTGTAACCAGACTGTGACATTATTTTGGCACAGTGAGTTCAGGGCTCTGTGGTCTGGCCCCAAGTGCCTTTGACAACAGCATGGTTCACTCCACTCAGGAGGTTGTGTTTTTTTCTGGAAGAACTCTTGGAAACTTGGACACAGTCCCTGTTTCCTCCTGGGGAACTTATGGGAGAATTGATGAAGAAAATGGCTGTTGTGGGCTGCCAGTGAAAAAGAAATTTTTTGTTGTCCTTCTTTGGAAAGTTTGTTAAAATCACTGGAGGAGAGGGAGCAAATGATATCAGGGTGACTGATAAAGTTCATTCACTCCAAGATGAGGAACACAAGGCTGCCAAACGTCCTACAAGAAGCCCACCTCAAGTAGCTAAATTCCCAAATAACTCCAGCCAGTGGTCTCCGGGAGGGTTTTTTGGAGAGTGTTCAGAGCCGGCAGATCCCGGACTTGAGCCCCGATATCTCCAGGCTTCCTAAGAGGAGCTTTTTCGGGGGGAGAGGAGCCACGATCACCCCTCGGGATGGTCCCCGGGGCTCCATGTCGGGATGGCCCCGTACCAATCGAGCAGGACATTGCTTTTGGGGATCCCCGTGAGAGCCAGGGCTGTGGAATGGGGGACCCCCGGGGTGAGGAGAGGGGAAGGGGCGATACAGGAGCTTGGGGACCCCTGGCAGCCCGGAGATGAGGCGGGGATGGGACCCCCTGACAGGACACAGGAGTGTCCTGGGGTGACTTCATGATGCTTATACTCCCATCGGTCTGTTTAGCCCAGAAATGAGTTCTGCACCTTTAAGGCTGGTTCTGAGAGCGAAGGGGAGGAGGAAGAAGTTGCAGTTTGTTTTCATACACTGCACTCACTCCTCCACATTACGGCTCCTCGACGGACAGGAGGGACAGACACACACCGGGACAGAGCTCCCCTTTGCTTTTAGTTAGTTTTTAGCTCTCTGAGGCAGAGAAGTTCTCCCAGCTGTGGTTTTTCTTTTTCTTTGGTGCTGTTTAAACCTGCTCTGGATTGAACACCCAGAACACCACCTGCAGCTCACACCTGTGGCCCACCTTGCCAGGCCTGGGCTAAGGCTTTGGCATTTCCAGCTCTGGAAGGACTGATAAGACACTGATAAAAGACTGATAAGAGACTGATAAGAGACTGAGTGAGCTGAGCTACAGCCCAAGGAGGGACTTTTGGTGTTTGTCATCTATTTTGGAGCAGCAGGAGGTTTTATTGCTTAATATTGTTCAATTTTTTTGTGCTGGTGAATGCTTTGCCTGTTAAATAAAGTTTTTTCCACTTTTCTCCCCGGAAATATTTTCCCAAACTGGGTGAGGGTGGGGCTGCTGAATCAGCATTGTAGAGGAAACTCCTTTTGGAGGTTTTCAACCAAATTTGCCCTAAACCAGGACAGGGTGGTGGAAAGAAGGGGGAAGCCCAAGTGGCTGGATTGAGGGGAGGCTGGGGAGGGGGACCTTGGGACCCCAGAGCCTTCCAGAATCCAAAAGCAGGACCCCGGAGAGGAGGGATCCCCAGGACCCATGGGATCCCCAGCAGCCCTGAGATGGCGGACCAACCATAACCCAAGAGGGATGAGACTGGAAATTGGAAACTCCTTGTGGCTTTTTTTTATTCACTCTTGATTTTTAAAACATCAGGTGACTTCTAGAAATGGACGTAGGTTGGAGGAATCCCCAACCCAAGGCATTCACACCTTGTTTTTCCCCAAACAAGGATTTTCCCCAAACCTTCCCACAGTGACATCCTCCCTGTCCCACTCTGGGTGAGCTCAATCCCAAACCTGACCCTGATCCTGATCTCAATCTTGCTCCACGTTTAGACACACTCACAGTTCTGTCTTTATTCTCATCCCTGTCCCAGACTCATCTAGCCCCAGACCCAATCCCAACCCCAGCCCTAAAGCCAATCCCATGTCTAGCCTTAACCTCAATCCCAGCTCTAATCAAAATCTCAGCCCCAACTCCAACCTTTCTAAGGCCTCAGTCCCAAACCAAATCCCAGGTTCAGCCCCTCTGGAGGTTTGGGGGTGTCTCTGTCCCTCTGACTCAATGATGTTTGAGTGGGGTCACAGCAGGGCTGAGAGGGACAGAGACCCCCTCGGCCTCCCCATGTGGGAGAAGGTCGGAGAGCCCCCCCAGCCCCGAGCACCCTCAGCGGTGAGAGAGAGACAGAGCCCCTGGTCCCCAGCCGTGCACAGGCATTGCCTGAGGCCAGAGGGATGGAGATCCCCCGAGCATCCCCCAGGGTGAGGGGACAGAGAGACCCAAGCATCCTCTGGGCTGAGAGGGACAGAGAGTGCCCCGAGCACCCCCTGGCACAGGGATGAGAGGGAGGGAGACCCCCCAGGCTTTCCCTGGGATGAGAATGATGGAGACCCCCTGGGGAATGGTCTGGGGTGACAGAGACAGGAACAGCCCCCCCAGACCCCTCCCAAGCATCCCCCAGGGCGAGAGGCTCAGAGACCCCTTGAGCATCCTCTGGGCACTGGACAAAATAAACTTGGCAGAAATCCAACTTGACTCGGCAAAATCACTTTGAAGAATATTTGCTCTTCCCACAAGTAACTTGTGATGAAAATGCAAACAAATCTCAAAATGAATAAACTGACAATCCAAGCAGTGATGTGGCAATTCCAATATTCATTGCTTCCTGCACAGCTCCAGCTCAGCTGCTGGCAGGTTTCAATTAAAGGAAAGTGGAAATTTGGCCCAATATAGATTATTAAAAGGAAGGGAAAGCTCTGTGTAGCAGTCACAAAGGTGACAGGGATAAAGAGAAAAACGATTCTCACATTTGGTAGAGCCCCCAAGCCTGGGAATTCAGGACTTATTCGGAAATTTAGCTACTTGAGCTGGTCTTCTTGTGGGACTTTTAGCTGCCTTGCGTTCCTCACTGTGGGGTGAATGAACCTTGTCAGTCTCGCTGGTAACATTTGCTCCCTTTCAGCCAGCGATTTTAACAACTTTAAAAGGAAAGACAACAAATTATTTTCTTTACACTAGCCACCCATAAAAGCCATTTTCCTTTTCATTTCTCCCATAAGTTCCCCAGGAGGAAAGAGTGAATGTGGCCAAGTTTCCAAGAGTTCTTCCAGAAAGAACCACAACCTCGTCAGGGGAGGGAACCATGCTGTTATCAAAGGCACTTGGGGTCAGAGAACAGTGCCCTGAACTCACTGTGCCAAAACAATATTACAATATGGTTAAGAAAATTGTTAGAGAGATGCCTCTGCCCCCATTAAGGTGCTAACGAGACCAAATCCAAAGTGGATTTTATTGAATAGTAAATGTGAGGTAGAGAAATAGAAAGAAAGAGAAAAGATGAGAGTAAGGGAGTGACAAGGGACAGGGACCTCCCCTTGAAGCAGGGCAAGTGTCTCCTGTGTGTGTGGCCTTCCCTGGGTGGGGGTTTTACACCTGAGCCAGTTTGGGTAACGGGGGTGGTGTTCACCCCCTGAGCAGGGATTACCCCACTGTTTCAGGTTGCAATGTAAGATGTAACCAAATGCATGTTTTCAACCCCATCTTCATAAATGCTATAAACAGGCGAGGCAGTTTTCTTTATCTCTTCCATGACTCACTCCTGATAACGCCCTCCAGGGGAGATATCTTCTGTGAATGGGCCATTGAGTGTCACTGCAGGACTGATAAAATTCCATCATCCCATTGTGGGATGCTCCGCCCAAGGGGAGGAACCGAGCATTCCTACCGGGATATAAACTGAGGCTTGCAACACCAGGAGTAGCTTGCCTACTGGATTCCCAGAGGACCAGAGCTCCATAACCACCTCTGGACTTTCAGAGGAAGACCAGACCCTTCTACAGGATCACTGCTCTAATAGAATCACATTCATCACTCCAAGAGGACTGCAGCCACCATTTAATGGGACTGCTGCCACCACCCTGACCAACAGGGTGTCAGGTTAAATCCTGACTCTGTCAGTTTAAGGCAGGGTTTCTGTATCATTGCCTTGATCTTCATTTTGGTTTTCAATTGCAATTCTGGTTTAGACCCTCTCCAGGTTTGCCTTCAAACCAATACAAAACTCAATGTGCTCATCCCTTGTTATTCCCCCAAAACAGGATTTCCCATCCCCAAACCTTTTCCAGATGGAGGAGGAGGCTTTGAGGAACAGGAAGGATCCCCGGGACACCCAGGCAGGTGAGGAGGATGTCAGTGCCCCTTTCCCCCTCTCTCCTGCTCTATCTCCCAACCCAGCATGGCCCCCAGCTGCAGGACAATCCTGCTGCCAAACCTGTCCTTCCAGGGATGCACTGGGGGGATCTCTTTCCCTTCCCTCAGGCATGGAGGAAAATCCCATCCTCTCCTTTTCTTTCCTCCCACAGACAAGAAGCTGATGATGGAGACCAGGGAGGAAAAATCTCCATGGCAGAACGTCGCGAAAGAGGCCGTTTTGAGCAACTCTTGTGCACAGGAATCCAATGGGGAGGAAAAGTCCCAGAGATCCCTCAAGGGGAGGGTCTCCAAACCCAGCCCAGGGTGCTCTGAGGAGGAAAGACCCACCCTGAACCAGGAAGGTGAACAGAGCTTCAGACAACTCAGAGCTGGTGGTCCATGAGCAGCTTCATGATGGGGAGAAGCGCTACAAGTGCTTGGAGTGTGGGAAGAGCTTCAGGCCGAGCAGCACCCTGATCAGCCACCAGATGATCCACACTGGGGAATGGCCTACGAGTGTGGGGAGTGTGGGAAGGGCTTCAGCTGTAGGTCAGAACTCATCACCCACCAACCCATCCACACTGGGGAGAGGCCCTACGAGTGTCCCCAGGGTCAGAAGAGGTTTTGGACCAGCTCCAGTCTCCTCCTGCATGAGCAGATTCACACTGCTGAGAGGCCCTTCCGCTGCCCTGAGTGCGGGAAGGGCTTCAAGCAAAGCTCCAACCTCATCACTCACCAACGTATCCACACCGGGGAGAGGCCCTATGAGTTTCCCCAGTGTGGGAAGAGCTTCACCCATAGCTCTAACTTGACAAAACACCAACAGAGGCACCAGTAAGGGAAGCCCTGCAAATGCCCCAAGTGCAGGAGGAGCTTCGTGCACTGCTCCAGCTTCATCCCACATGGTGGTCTAACGTTGGGAAGAGCCTGGGTAATCCATGTTCCCTGTGATCTGTGCTGGAAAGACACCTGCCCCTATTCCTTCCCCTGGCAATGACATGGTGTGGAACTGAAGAACATGAGGGTCTGGCCATGTCTGTGTCATTACATTCACTCCCACCTCAGGTCATTGCCAGGGGCAGGAAAGGGACTCTCTCTCTCTCTGAGAAGAAGGGTGTCTTTTCCAGGTGGTAGAAATATGTTGCTGGGAAGAGCCAGGCAGTTGTGTTTTATTTTTCCCTGTAAACAGTTTTATTTATCCCTTCTGTTATCAATATTGTTTCTGTTCCATTTTTCCTTATCTTGTTGCTGTTATCATAAAATTGTTCTTATGCCAGCCTGGGATCTTTGCCTTTTGTGCTTTCCATGGGAGGCGGGAGGGCAGCGAGGGCAGCACAGTTTTAGCAGGGGCAGGAAATTGGGGAATCCCATTCCTGAACCCCGGCCCGTGGAAACCGAGCATTCCAGCTGGTCCCAGCCCTGGTGGCCATGGCAACAGCCTTGGGAGCGGGTCCCTGGCTGGGGCTGTGGGAACCTCTTCCCTCTGATGCCCAGGGACAGGAGTGGAGGGAACGGCTGCAGCTGAGTCGGGGCAGGCTCAGGTTGGATGTCAGGAAAAGGTTTCTGCCCAGAGGCTGCTGGGGCTCTGCCCAGGCTCCCCAGGGAAGGGTCCCAGCTCCAGGGCTCTCTGAGCTGCAGCAGTGTTTGGACAGTGCTGCCAGGCCCAGGCTGGCATTGTTGGGGTGTCCTGTGCAGGGCCAGCAGTTGGACTGGAGGATCCTGATGGGTCCCTCCCAGCTCAGCCAATTCTGTGGTTCTGGGATCCCATGAGCCTGGGGATGGGGCTGCCAATGGTTGCCATGGCAACGGGCTGTGGCTGCAGGGCTGAGCTGGTGTCCATGGCAACCACCCCTGGCATGGAGCTGCCAAGCAACAGGGGCTGGAAATGGTTGCCATGGAAACTGACCATAGCAACAGGGGGCTGGTGATTGTTGCCACGGAAACATCCCATAGCAACAGGGGTCTGGTGATGGTTGCCATGGAAACTGACCATAGCAACAGGATCCTGGTGATGGTTGCCTGCTAAGGATCAGATTTGTCACAGGCCCTCAGAGGGGTTCCATGGGGACTTTCCAAGAGTCTCCAGGCTGTTCCAGAGCTGGAATGTCACAGACAGGGGCTCCATGGAGACCTCCCAGGGCTTTCTGGGGATTGTAAAGAGCCCTGTGGTCAGAGGCAGTCACAACCTTTCCATGGTGACATCCCAGCAGACCTTGGGCTGCAAAGGCACCGATCTGTCACAGGCACTCACGGGGGCTCCATGGTGACATCCCAGGAGTCCCCAGGCTGCCAAAGAGCTGGGATGTCCCAGACACTCACAGGGGTTCCTGTCATGGACACAGAGGGAGCTTCAGGCAAAAACTTTTTTTCTTTATTGGAGTAACTCCTGCTGATACATGAGGTGGATAAATGACACTCAACAGCCACCATGGATCCTCAAACCCCTGCAGGACCCCTCGACTTCTAAAATTCCTTCTAAGAGAGGAGAGTGGGAGTGGCTGGATCCAATCCCAGCCCCAGAAAAATTATCAAAGTTGTAAATGACTGAAGAGGCGGAATTCAACTTTAACAGAATTTGTCCTGCAGGATTAATGATAGAATACCAGATTACTTTATATAAATATGTGTCTGGCTTATTCTGATCATGATCACATGGAAAGATCACTAGCACAGTTATTTACTCCACAGTTCAGGAGCTATAACAATTATTAGAATATAGTGTTCTAGGAAGCAATGTTGAAGTCAGCAGGGCCTTGCTAGAGTGGTTGGAGCCCATTGCAGGCAGAGCCTCCTGCTCCAGCAGGAACTGCCTTTCCTGTGCCATCAGCAGGGCAGGTCCCGCTGCAGGAAAAGCCCCAGGCCAGCCCTAGCACAGGGAAGGCCTTGGGCACAAGGGCAGAGTGCCGTGCTGGGAGCTGTGCCAGGGAGAGCCTGAGGCACCAAAGGCACCTTGGCAGCAGCAGCTGCTTGCAGGCCATGGCCAGAAGCGTCCCTTGGCAGCCCGGCCTGGTGGGCACCACTGCAGAGCTGCTGCCTCAGGGCTCATTCCTGGCTGGGCTTGAAAAGCCACTTCTGCTCCAGGAGCCTGACTGGGAAGCCATTGGCCCCAGCACCTTGGGGACAAGATATTAATGACAAAACTCTTCATGCCAGCAGAGCCAAGGCAGGGGCAGAGGAAAGGGGAGAGCCAGGCCCAGGGCACAGGGCTGCCATGGTGATGGCTGTGAGGCCACTGCCCCTGCAGCAGCCTGGCTGCCCTCAGCAGACATTCTGGCCAGAAGCGTTGTGAGGGCACCCAGCACATCAGAGAACACAGAGAACGGGAATTCCGTCCTTGGACTGGGTCAGGTTGCACAAAAGTCCTGATCTTGGAGTATTCCTGGGATCGGTCATCCACTTCTCTGGAAATAGACTTGCACTTTTGTGCCTTTCTCATAACTGTAAAATATTTCCTCCTTCTAACAAATTTAAATCCACCCTCATTCAGTTTGGAGATATTGACCCTTGTTCTGTCACTGCAAGATTTGGGAGAAAATAATTTGACCACTATTTTTCCATTTTCACAGATCTTGGAAAGGACCCAAAATCTCCCAAGATGGGGTTTGGAGGCCTCATCACATAAGCAGAAGGTAGAGGCTGATGGCTCTGGAGTCAGTGGTGTGCAGACTGAGGACAGAACAGGAGTAGCCTGGGAGGGATGGAAGGGTGGTTTCAGAGAGGCTGCAGCTTTTCTGCATTGTGTAAAACAGCCAGAGAAAGGGCAACTGGAGAGGCCCAGATGCAACACGAGGAGAGCAAAATTTGTCTCCCAGGGCAGGGCTGTGGTGCAGCACGTCCCCAGCAGGAGCCTGGAGCAGCCCAAGGATCTGTGTGGGCAGGCAGAGGCAGGCAGGAGGCAGAGCTGTCAGCAAAGGAAGGGCCCAGCCAGGTGGGGCAGCCGGGGGATGCCGACAGCCTGCAGGGACAGAGGCGCAGGGCAGGGACACCGTGGGACAGCCTGGGCTGCACAGGGCACAGGGATGGGCAGCAGCTGCAAGACAGCCCTGCCAGAGCCAACTTGGGCAGCACTTTGGCCACGGCTGCTGGGCCTGAGGCAGGAGCAGGAGACAATGACCCTTGCAGGGCTGGGGCCTCATTGACTCCTCATCCCTGCTCAGCAGCCTGGCAGGGGCCGCCCCATGCTCCTGCCCTTGCCATTGCACATCCCCACATGCCAGTGCCCATCCCAGGAAGAGCCCTGAGCAAGGAGGGAGGGACAGCATCTGCCTGGCCAGGGGCTGGGGCTCAGGCCTTGGCCCTTGGCATTCCTGAAACACATCCAGGTGTGCTCAGCACCAGAGACACCTTTGCCTTGCTTGTCCCCAGCTGCCATCACTGCCTCCAGTGTTCTGCTCTACCTGGAACCTGGGGAGACTTTCTCACATCCTGCCCCACAGAAGGATCTAATTTTTGTATGAGAAACTTCAGTATTTCAACCTCATCTTGAGTTCTTGAGACGTTCTTTGAGCCCTCTCTGAGTGACTGGGTCTGATGCAAAGAGCACCAAAGCCCCAGAGGCTCATTAAAGTCCCTGTGCTGTGTCTGTGCTGCTGAGTAGGGCCGGGCTCCTGGCCCAGAGGCAGCTCCTGGCAAGGGCAGCGCTGCAGAGAGACAGCTCTGGCCAGGAGCAGCTCCTGTGCACAGCCCAGCAGGGCTGGGGCACTGCCAGGGCCCCTCAGGGACACCAGCAGGGCACAGACAGAGCTCACAGGGGCTCAGCACTGGCAGGGGATGTGGGATGTCCCAGAGGGGGCTTTGTCACAGCAGCACCTCTGTGGCTGTGTCATAGAGGCACAGAGCAGCTGTGATGTCAGTAAGGGACTGTGTGACAGCACAGAGTGGGCTGTGTGAGGTCACAGGTTGGACTATGACATCAGACAGTTTGTTTTGTGAGGTCATTGAGCAGCTACAGTATCATAGAGGAGCATCAGAGAGCAGAATGGGCCCCCTGTTATCAAGGAGGAGGCAGCCAGAGAACTGCTGAGCTGCTTGGATGTTCATAAATCTCTGGGAGCAGATGGGATCCACGCCAGGGTGATGAGCAAGCTGGCAGCTGAGCTTGCCAAGCCAGTCTCCATCATTTACCAACAGTCCTGGCTCCCTGGTGAGGTTCCAGCTTCCAGCCAGGAAGCTGGCCCATGTGATGCCCATTCCCAACAAGGATGGGAAGGAGGATCCTGGTAATTCTAGGCCAGTCAGCCTGACCTCAGTACCCGGTAAGGCAATGGAACAGTTTATATGTGAGTGTCACCACCCAGCACTTCCAGGATGGCCAGGGTATCAGCCAGCCAGCAGGAGTTTAGGAAGGGTAGGTCGTGTTTGACCAGTCTGGTCTCCTTCTATGACCAGGTGACCCTCCTGGTGGATGCAGGAAAGGCTGTGGATGTTTTGTGCCTGGACTCCATCAAGGTCTTTGGCACTGTCTGCCACAGCACACTCCTGGAAAAGTGGCAGCCCAGGCCTGGGACAGGAGCACTCTGTGCTGGGTTCAGAACTGGCTGGATCAGAGAGTGGCAGTGAGCAGTGCTGCATCCAGCTGGCAGCCAGGCACCAGGGGTGCTCCTCAGGGCTCTGTGCTGGGGACAGCTCTGTTCAATATTTTTATTGACCACATGGATGAGAGGATTGAGTCTTTCATTAGTAAATCTGCAGATGACACCAAGTTGGGAGCATGTGTCCATCTCTTGGAAGGTAGGAGGGCTCTGCAGAGAGACCCGGAACAATTGGAGGGATAGGAAGAGTAAATAAGATGAAGTTTAGTAAGTCCCAGGGCCAAGTCCTGCATTTTGGCCACAATAACCCCCTACAGAGCTATAGGCTGGGGCCTGTGTGGCTGGACAGTGCCCAGGCAGCAAGGGACCTGGGGGTACTGGTCAACAGCAGCTGAACATGAGGCAGCAGTGTGCCCTGGTGGCCAAGAGGGCCAATGGCTCCTGGCCTACATCAGGAATGGCTCCTGGCCAGCAGGAATAGGGAGGTCATTCTTCCCTTGCACTTGGAACTGGTGTACCTGGCATTCTTCCCCTGTACTGTATCTTGAGTGCTGTGTCCAGTTCTGGGCCCCCCAATTTGGGAGGGACACTGAGGGGCTGGAGCATGTCCAGAGAAGGGCAACAAAGCTGGTGAGGGGTCTGGAGCACAAGTTCTGTGAGGAGCGGCTGAGGGTTTATTAGCCTGGAGAAAAGGAGACTCAGAGGTGACCTTATCCCTCTCTACAACTTCCTGAAAGGTGGAAGTAGCCAGGTGGCGGTCAGTCTCTTTCTCCAGGTAACAGCTGACAGAACCAGAGGACAGAGTTTTAAGTTGTGCCAAAGGAAATTTAGGTTGGATGTTAGGAAAAAAATTTTGGCACAAAGCGTGATAAAGTATTACATTGGCTCGCCTGGGGAGATGGTAAAGTCACCATCCCTGGATGTGTTTAAAAAAAAACGGCTCTTGGTGCCATGGTCTAGTTGAGCTGGTATTGAGGCTGGGTTGGACTCGATGATGTTGAAGGTCTCCTCCAACCCAGTAATTCTGTGATTCTGTGACTCAATGACCACAATGGGTCCCTCCCAGCTCAGCCCCTCCTGCAATTCTCACCCTTTGGCTCAGCCTTTGTGCCCCCTCGAGGTGCTGGCAGAGCTGTTGGGGACAGGGCAGGAGCGGGGCAGCCCCAGCATTGCCCTGTGTGTGTGTGACACCCCAGTGGTGACAGCCCCAGCGTTCCTGTGTGTGACACCCCAGCAGTGACAGCCCTAGGGTTCCCCTGTGTGTGTGTGACACCCCAGAGGTAACAGCCCCAGTGTCCCCTGTGTGTGTCACCCCAGTGGTGACAGCCCCAGCGTTCCCTCCCTGCAGTCGCTCCAAGGGAAGCGTCCAGAGATGCATCCAGTCCGTGGAACTGAGCGGACACTGCCCACCCCGGCTGGGCTGATGTGGATTCTGTTATAAATGAGACTAGGCCAATATTCAAGCAGCAATCAATTCATTAATTAATATAGTAAAACATGAGCAATACAGCGCTGAGTACAGTGGGTGAAGTTTTTCTTCCAACTGTACACCGATAGTTGAGGCTTACAGGTATTTATAGGGGTACTCATAAGCTTTCTCAGCAGTTTCTATTCCCAATTTTTATTCATCAGCAGTTTCTATTCTCAATTCCACATCCCAATTCTATACCTATTGTGATTTAGTTTTTCTCAGGATGTATCCCAGAAAGGAGTATCCCCAGATGGTGGTGGTTTGCTTTCTGAAAGAAGGAGGAAGTCTCCCAGATGGTGAGATCCAGCTCTCAAGATGTGGCTCCAACTTTTGATTGCAAGGTCTATAAATCTCATAACAATGATGTCCAGCTTTGCTTGGTTGAAACTATAATACCTTGAGTTGATGTTCATCTTCCTTTCTCAAGCTGCTTTTCATTGTTTCGTTAAGGTGTGAGATAAGCATGTTTCCTTTATATATATTCTAAAGCTATAGTTTCAAAGATCCTCACTACAAGCAATATTCTAAAATTATACTTCAAAAGGTTATTATTGCAAAACTCTTTAAGGCTTACCTACAAGCAAAAAGTTCCTGTCAAAGAGCAACATCCTTAAAGCTTTAATTCAAATGCTCCTAAATCAACTTAAGACTTATAAAGGTTAATTAAGAACAAAGGACAGGTTCCAAGGCCTTCTTCCATGCTTTACTTTCCTCAGTAATTATTAGAATTCATCTTTCAACTGTCCCATGGTCGGTTTCCACACATATTACAATCACAAATACCACATTGCCTGTATGTACCTGACACAAAACACAGCTTTGTATTTCACAGGGGGCACAGGGATGGCTCCTGTGAGAAGCTGCTGGAAGCTTCCACCGTGTCTAGCACAGCCAATTCCTGGTGGCTTCAAAGATGGACCTGCTGCTGACAAAGAGGTTGTGGCACAGTTTTAAATCCCTGCAGAGGAGAGCAGAGGGAGAACATGTGAGAAGAACAACTCTCAGACATCAAGGTCAGTGCAGAAGGAGGGGCAGGGGATGCTCCAGGCCCTGGAGACCCAGGCACCCTGCAGGAGAGCCATGGAGAGAGGGGCCCTGCTCCCAGGCTGGAGCAGCCTGTCCCTGGAGGAATGCACCCCCTGGAAGAGTGACCCATGCTGCAGCAGTTTGGGAAGGACTGTTGTCCCTGGCATGGACTCACACTGCAGCAGTTTGCAGAGGGCTGCTGCCCCTGAAATGGACTCACATGGGAGAAGCTCCTGCAGAACTGTCTCCCTTGGGAGGGACCCATGGTGCAGCAGGGGAACCACTCCTCTCCCTGAGCAGGGGCAGAAGCCATGGCTGATGAACTGACCATAACCCCATTCCCTGCACTGCTGGGGTAGGAGGTAGAGCTGGAAGGAGGGAGCTGAGGGGTTTATTTTATTTCCCCTTTTCCTGCTCTGACTTTGTTAGGAATAAATGAATTTCACATCTCTAAGCTAAGCCTGTTTTGCCCAGGACAGTATTTGATGAGTGATCTTGCCCAGTCCTTATCTCAACCCACGAACCCTTTATTAAATTCTCTTTGTCCAGCTGCAGAGGGGAGTGAGTGAGCAGCCCACATGGATGCCTGGCATTTGGCCTGGGTCAACCCACAACACCTTGGTACCACAGGGTCACAATGGACCCTTGATTCTATGGGGTCTCATTGGTTCCATCAGGCCCTGCAGGGACACGTAATTCAACAAGGCCCCAAAGTTTCAGAGTGGTCTCCAGGAGTCCATGAGGCCCTGCAATGTCAAAATGGACCTTTGGATCCATGGGGGCCCACAGTTTCACAATGGGCTCTTTTGGTTCTACAGCTTCACAATGGCCCCTCGATCCATGTGTCCTGCACTGTTCCATGAATCCTTAGTTCCATGGGGTCCTGTAGGGTCACAATGGTCTCCTTGGTTTTGTGGTGCCACAGTTGCCATAATTTCCATGGTATCACTACTGCCCTTGGATCCCAAGAGGCCCCAGAGTGTCACAACGGCCCCTTGCTTCCATGACGCCCTGTAGTGTCACAATGGTGTCCATGATTCCATCAGGCCCTGCAGTGTCACCATGGACAGTTGATTCAATGACACTCCACAATGTCACCACAGCCCCTTGGTTGCACAGAGCCCCACTGTGTCACTGTGGTCTCTTTGGTTCCAAGGCTCAGAAGTGCCACACTGACCCTTTGGTTCCATCAGGCCTTGAAGTTTCAAAATGGTCTCCATAGTTTCATGAGTACCCCCTGTGTCACAAGAGACTCCTGGTTCCCTGAAGTACTTCAGGGTCACAATGGGCCCTTGGTTCCACGAGGTTTGGTAGAATCACAATTGACTCCTTGGTTCCATGAAGCCCTGCTGTGTCACAATGCCCACGGTTCCATGAGTGTCCATGGTGTCACCACGGTCTCCTTGGATCCCCAGTATCACCATGGTCTCCTTGGTACCATCCAGGCCTTGTAACAAGAGACAGTGAGCTATTTTGTGCCTTACATGAAAGGCTGCAGAACTCATGGCTGTGAGACTGTGTCACTGATAAGAAACAAAAACCACCTGAATCTGAACGCCAAATATCATCTCAAGTACCTTCAATCCCAGCCTTGACAGAGGCAGAAAATACAAACAGAGATTCCCCAGTAAATCAAAAAAAAAAAAAGGACCATATTTTGAATGCAGGCAAAATGCATTCAGTGCATTCAAATGCACTTGATATGATGGGGAGGTGATAATCCCCTATTCCAAGAGAGAATTTAAGAAGGGCTGACTATTGAAGGAACTGCAGAGAACCACAATATCAGAAAAGCGGGTGGCAAAGGAAATTCTGAGATAGGGAGACCAGAAAGCAAGAGCAGATGAACCAGTGAAGTCACCACCAAGAAGATCATGTTCACATGCTGTGGGCAGCAACCCCATCAGGCCGTGCCACCATCCCCTGGTACAAGGGGGGTCACGATGGTTCGTTTCACTGATCTCAGGGTGCAAAGACACACAGCAGGGGACTTTCAGTATTAACCAAAACAAATGCACCTTTTATTGAGTGCCCACAGCAGATGCAACAGAAGGATTAGAAAGAAGATAAAGGACAGAGAGACAGAGAAAAGGAGGGGGGGAATAGCTGCCAACAGAGAGATGAAATCCTTGTGGTCTGGCCAATAGATCCATCTGGTCATGTCGGGGAGAGTCTCAAAGCCTTTGGTTAACTCAGGGCTCTTTTATAATCTACCGCCGGGAGGGGAGCAGGATGGCACATGGAGGGAACAGTGGAGAATAAATCCATTAAGAACAGGTACAGACAGTCCAGTTCTGAACAGCACAAACCGGTGCCAGCAGTGAGCGGGGCCCGTTGTTTCAGGACTGGTTCCTATGGGAAACCTCCTGCTTCCTATGGCAGACATCCCACTCCAGTCAGGCCAGCACCCCTGGGTTAAAATTTGAAGGGTTTCAGTCTCAGTCCTTGGGGAGGGCTTCAATCCCCATCCTTATTGTGAGGCAGATGAGAGATCTTTGGACCATCTCTTACAGAATGACATCCCAAAGCATAAAAAATTTATGCATTTTCCTGTAAAAAAAAGTAATGAATTATTAAATGATAACTATTTTTTCTAATTTATTTAAAATAGTGTTATTCTATATTTGTATTACTAAATTTCAATATGTATATTTAAAAATCCATACACATTTAGCAAGCAAAAAATTTCTTGGTTATTGGTTTTAAGTAACACAATTCCCTTCATTAATGCATTGACCAGTTTTGGCTATGATTTCTCCTTCTTTATGCTAATTAGTCCTATTTAAAATCTTTTTGTCATCTTTTTAATCATTTTCACAGACAGGGTAAAAGGGGCCACTTAGGGGTCCCTGGAGACAATTCTGGGGCAAATTTGGGGCAGTTTTGGGTCTGGGTAGGGAATTCATAGAAAACTTGAGGGTCTGGAGGACACTTGGGGGAGCCGGGTGGGCACTTGGAGGGACATTCAGGGATTCTGAGAGACAGTTCGGGGTCCGGGGCAGCACTTGGGGGTCCAGGGTCTCTGGGGCGTGGGGGGTGATGGGAGTTGAAGGCGCGGGTATCATACAGTTTAACAAGCCCGCGGCGAATCATGGAAGTTCTGGGCGCAGCTGCAATGGCTCTCGGTAGGGCGCGGAGCATGACGGGAGATGAAGTCCCGGCTGGAATAGCGCTAGACGTGTGCCGCGGAGCATGATGGGAGCTGTAGTCCTGGAAGTGGTTCGAACGCGATTTCGGGGAGGCACTTGGGGGACACTTTTGCGTCCGAGCCGCGACTTGAGGTCCTCGGGAGAACTTAAACAGCTCGGGAGCCCTTGGGGGGAGCTCGGGGAGCTCTAACCAGGCTCTTTAGAACGCGGGTCACGGCAGGAGTTTTAGCCACAGGACTGTGTTCTGAGGGGCTTTGGGGCCCTGGGGCATGAGAGGAGATGAATTCCCAGAAGTGGCTGTACCAGGCATCTGTGGGGTTGGGAACACTCAGGGGTTCGGAGACGCTTTTGGCAGGTCCCGAGTGGGCGCTGAGGGAGCACTGAGGGATCCTGGAGGGTCTGGGGGACACTTATGGGGCAGATGGGGGCGGATCCCGGGGTTCTGTGGAGCGCGGGCCCTGACGGGCATTTTAGTCCTGGCTCCACAGAATGGGGCTGTATCCAGCCGCGAGGCATGCAGGGAGATGTATGCAAAAATAAAAGATGGCGCAAATCAGGGCACCTCCCCCAGACCCTGATCCCTGGCGCTGATTGGCTGCAGGCTGTGATGGGCGGGAACTTCGGCAAATGGGATGCGGTGGAGGTGGGAACAGCTAAATCAGCCTTCTCCAGTCCCTCCCAGTACAGCCCAGTTCATTCCCAGTACAGAGCAGTATAACCTCAGTAAAGCCCAGTTCATCCCAAGTAGAACCCCAGTGCCCCTCCACATCCTCCCAGTACAGCCCAGCCCCTCCCAATACACCTGAGTTCATTCCCAGTCGTTCCCAGTTCCTCCGAGTGTCATCCACAGGATGCCCCAATGTCCCCGGTATTCTCTCCAATAACCCCAGTGTCCCCAGGTTGTCCCAGTCCTTCCCAGTGTCCATACCAGTATGTCCCAGTGTCTCCCACAGCCTTCTCAGTGTTCCCCAGTGTTATGAAATTCAGTTGATTTTTTTCTGTGAGAAAAAAATCAACTACTACTACTGGGCTGCTGCCCGTGTTATGGTAATTACAGGTCGTTGTTGTTAATAGTTGTTTTTGTATTAGTAAAAGCCCTGGCTGGGGCAAGTTAATGGCTCTTCTCTCAGACAGTGGAGGGTGGGGAGCTTCCCGAACAATGAGGAGAAAAGACTTTGGAGGGGAGGGATATGCAAAATAACTCTAAGGACCAGCATGCTGTGTGGGACCCCTATTCCAAATGCACGGAGAAAACCCCAAAAACAACGAGCCAAATCAGAGTTGAGAGACTGGAGTGATGTCTGGACATGAGGAGCCGAGTGCTGAGCCTGCAGAGATGCAGAACACCTTCGGAGACCCTCTTGCCCTGACCATAGGAGTCGTCCCTGGCACTGAGACCGGGCGGATGGGGCCGGGAAAAGTAACATCGGATGGGATCATCACGCTCTAAAAGGCTCCCACGAGGACCTGATCCCCAGCTCTGCCTCTAGTGGACAAAGTTGCGCATATCCTCCTCCTCTGAGTCGCCCTGGGAGAGACGATGGGGGAATGCAGCCCCGCCGAGCTGCCCTGAGCTGATCCCTTTTAATAAAGGCATTAAAAGGAGGAGAAGTCTCCTTGCCCTGTTTATTTCACCCAATATGTCCCAGTCCTCCCCAGTGTTTCCAAGGACAGTTTAATTTCTCTTGGCGGCCATGGCAGCCAAACCCAGCAGTGGGGTCAGTGCAGTGCCCATGGCCACGGCCCCTTGCAGGGGCCCCGTGCAGCTTGGGCTGATGATCCACCCTCACAGCTGGCCCAGGGCTGCTCTGCAGTGCCTTTGGTGGCACCTGGGGCTGGCACACACCTGAGCAGTGTGTCTGTTTGCAGTGGAAAAACTCTGCAGTTTCAGATTGCTTCAAAAAACCCAAAAAGTGAAAACCTCTCTTAGGCTGAGTGCAGCCAGCTCTCCAAGCACAGCAGGTCCCAGGGGAGTGAGGACAGACAGGATGAGGCTGGGCAATGTGGAGCAAGGTTGTCCACACTGGGTCAGAGCTCAAGGCACAGCTTCTGTGAGCAGGCCAGAGCTGCTGAGGAGAGACCCTGGGACAACATCAATCACAGAATGCTACAATCACCTCTACCCTAAAGAGAAATAAAATAAAATACTTCCTTTAAAATATGAATGTGTATTTTTTTACAAGGTGTTTGAAATCTTTCTCCATAACAGGACTTGGAAAATTTTAATGACCCTCTCAGGGCTTTGATGTTTTTTACATCAGACTCAGTCCCTGAGAGTGTCTTCGAAAAACTTCTCAAGAACTCAAAGTTAAATTGAAAGTCCGAAGTTTCTTGAAGTTTTTATGGGTCCCACTGAGGGACACGTCTGGAAAAGTGTCCCCAGGTTCCAGTTGGAGAAGGACACTGGAGGCAGTGATGACAGGTAGGGACAAAGAAGGCAAAGGTGTCTCTGGTGCTGAGCAAAGCTGGATGTGTTTGAGGAATGCCAAGGGCCAAGGCCTGAGCCCCAGCCCCTGGCCAGGCAGATGCTGTCCCTCCCTCCTTGCTCAGGGCTCTTGCCGGGATGGGCACTGGCATGTGGGGATGTGCAATGGCAAGGGCAGGAGCATGGGGCGGCCCCTGCCAGGCTGCTGAGCAGGGACAAGGAGGCAATGAGGCCCCAGCCCTGCAAGGGTCATTGTCTCCTGCTCCTGCCTCAGGCCCAGCAGCCGTGGCCAAAGTGCTGCCCAAGTTGGCTCTGGCAGGGCTGTCTTGCAGCTGCTGCCCATGCCTGTGCCCTGTGCAGCCCAGGCTGTCCCACGGTGTCCCTGCCCTGCGCCTCTGTCCCTGCAGGCTGTCGGCATCCCCCGGCTGCCCCACCTGGCTGGTTCCTTCTTTTGCTGACAGCTCTGCCTCCTGCCTGCCTCTGCCTGCCCACACAAAGCCTGGGGCTGATACCAAAAGGGTTCATTCCATTTTTACTGTGCCTGTGAACTTTCAGCACAGGAACAAGGCATGCAGGGGCTGCTTTCCCTGCAAGGATAGTTGGAAGAAAAGAAGACATCTGGCTCAAGGGTGCAGGGATAGAGAAAACAAGGACTGAATCTGGGAACTTTGGGTGGGTTTTATGGAAATGGGTAAATTGTAATCCACATTTAGTGACTGCATAAGCAACATACTGGTAGAATCACATGTCCATGTAAGGTTAGCAGTTATCCCTCACCAGAACTCAGGCCTGAATAAATGATTCACTCTGAAATAGCAAATCACTGTTAAGGAGCCTTATTCTGATATTTCAGAGTTTTGCTGACCGTGGTTCCTCACAGAACCAAGGAGTCAGCTGTGACACTGTGCAAACTAATGGAACAAAGGGTCCATGGTGACCCAGCAGAACCCCATGGAACCAAAATCCATTTTGGCATATTAGGGCCACATTGCACCAATGGTCCATTGTGATACTGCGGATCTAAGGAGACCATGGTGACCCTGAGAAACCTCTTGGAACCAAGGGGCCATTGTGACACAGCAAGGCCTGGTGGAACCATGGGTCCATTGTGACTCTGCAGAACCTCATGGAACCAAGGTGACCGTGTTCTACTGTGGAACCTCATGGAACAAAGGGTCCATGGTGACACTGCAGAACCAAGGAGACTGCTGCTGGCAGTGTGAAAGCTCATGGAACCAGAAGTCCATTGTGACACAGGACGGCCTGATGTAACCAAGGGTCCCTTGTTAAACTGTGTGGCCTCATGGAACCATGAGCCACTGTGACACAGCGTGGCCACACGGAGCCAAGGGGCCACTGTGATACTGCGGATCCAAGGAGACCATTGGGACTGAGGAACCTCATGGAACCAGGAGTGCATTGTTCCACTGTGGGGCCCTGTAGAACCATGGGGAGCACAGTGACATTGTGGGGCCTCATGGAACAATGGAGACGGTTCTAACACTTTAGACCCACATGGAACCAAGCGGCCATTAGAACATGGCAGGGCCTGGTGGAATCAAGGGGTTGCAGTGAACACTGTGGGTGTCCATGGGATGAAGGGTCCATTCTGATTCTGTGGGACCAAGGATACCATTGTGACACTCTGGGGCATCACGGAACCAAAGGTCCATTGTAACACAGCATGGCCTCATGGAACAATGGAGGCCATTTTTCCACTCGGAGGTCTTGTGAAGCCAAAGGGCCATTGTGGCACTTCAGAGCCTTGTGGAGCCAAGGGGATCATAGTGACACTGTGTGGCTCCATGACACCAATGGTCTGTTGTGACACTGCAAGGTCTTATGGGATCATGGGGACCATTGTGACACTACAAGGCCTCATGGAAGCAAGGAACCATTGTGACACTCTGGAGTATTGGCAGGCCAAGGGGCAGTTGTCACACTGTGTGGCACCATGGAACCCAGGAGGCCATTGTGACACTGCACGGCCCCATAGAACTAAGGATCCATGGATCAGTGCAGGACCCCATGGTACCAAAGGTCCATTGTGACATTGTGGGGCCTCATGGAATCCTGGAGGCTATTGTACACTTGGAGGCCTCATAGAACCAAGGAGACCCTTCTGATATTGTGAGTCCCCATGGAACCAAGGGTCCATTGTGATACTGCAGCACCAAGGAGACCCCTATGACACTGCAAAGCCTCATTGAAGCAAGGGACCATTGTGACACTGTGGAACCAAGGAGACCCCTGTGACACTGGAAGGGCTCATTGAAGCAAGAGACCATTGTGACACTGGAGCCCCATGGAAACCAGAGGCCAGTGTGACACATCTGGGCCTGATGGAACCAAGGATCCAATATGACACCACCACTGTGACACTGCAGGGCCCCATGGAAACAAGGGAACAGAGAACAGGTCTGGTTGGCTTGGCCTGATTTGTCCAACTGCCCTTGGCATGTCGAGGGTCTCTTCTCATGTACCACTGAAACCCTTGGGCTCTGGACTTTCCTTCAAATGGAAAAGAACTGCACTTCTCATTCAAGCATCCATGGCCAAAATGGGATTTCCCCTCCAAAATTCCCAATATCCAGGGATTTCTCCCACATAATAGCTGCCATTACCATCAAGTCTGGCTGCCCTTTTCTTCCTGAGAGCTGGGTCTCACCTGCCTTTGGACACTGGGGCTCTCTGCTTTTCTTTCTGTGGAAAAGAGCTGTCTCTCCTGCACAGGCACCCATGGCCAAAACTGGTACTTGTCCTCCAACATTCCTACATTCAAGGGTTTTTTCTCCCAGACAAGATCTCCCAGTACAGACAGGTCTGGCTGGCCTTGGCTTCTGGTGGTTGCCTGTATTCTGCCCTGAAACACTGGGGCTCTGCCCTTTCCATCCTAAGGGAAAAGAACCATCCTTCTTCTCCAGGTGCCCATGGCTAAAATTGGGATTCCACCAGCAAAAGTCCTATATCCAATTATTGCTCCTACACAAAAGCTGCCACTACAGACAGGTCTGGCTGGCCTTGGTCTCTGGTGCCTGCAGTTCATCAGCCCCTGAAGCACTGGGGTTCTGTGCTTCCCTGCCTAAGGAAAAGAATCTTCTTATTCCTCCATAGCCAAAATTGCTACTCCTCCTAAAATATTCACTACATGGAGGGTTTCTCCCAGACAAAACCTGCCAGCTCTGGCTGGCACTGTGAGTTCTGATGGCCAGCTGTCATCTACCCCTGAAACACTGGGGCTCTCTGCCTTCCTTGTGATGGAAGTAGAACAGTCTCCTCGTCCAGGGGCCGTGGCCAAATTTGAGATTTGGCCCCTAATTTTCATATATCCAAGGATAGCTCCCAATCAAAAGCTGCCAGGAGAGACAAGTTTGGCTGGCTTGGCCTCCCAGGGGCTGCTTCTCATCTACCATCAAACCCTGGGGCTCTCTGCTTTCCTTCAGATGGAAAAGAAACGGCCTTTTCATCAAGGGACCAGTGGCCAAAACTTGTATTCTACCTCCCAAATTATGTTTATCCAAGGATTTCTCTCAGGCACGGGCTGCAATTCCAGCAAGGTCTGGCTCGCCTTGGCCCTTGGTGGCTGCTGCTCATCTGCCCCTGAAACACTGGGCCTCTACTTTCCTTCCAATGGAAGAGAATCGTTGTTCACATCAAAGTGCCTATGGGCAAAACTGAAATTCGGCCTAAAAAATTCCATCTATCCAAGGATTGCTCCAAGGCAAAAGCAGCCAGGACACAAAGGTCTGACTGGTCTTGTCCTGAGGTGATTTTTTTAGACTATGAGCAGAATGTTTTCATTTGCCAATACCTTGGAGAGGGCCCAGAGATCTCTGAACGGGGGTTTGGAGGCCTCAAGCACATGAGCACAATGTAGGGACAAAGCATCTCTGTGCTCAGTGGGGTGGAGACTGAGGACAGCAGAGGAGAGCCCTGGGAGGTGGTTTCAGAGATGGTGGCTCCTTTTGACATAGTAGAGAACAGACAGAGAAAGAAAGAATTAATGCAAAGGGCAGATAGGGAGGGCCAGACAGGACTAAAGAGAAAGGAATTTCCCTCCCAGGGCATGGCTGTGGTGCAGCACATCCCCCAGAAGGAGTCTGGGTCAGCCCAATGCTTTGTGTGGGCAGGCAGAGGCAGGCAGGAGGCAGAGCTGTCAGCAAAGGAAGGGCCCAGCCAGGTGGGGCAGCCGGGGGATGCCGACAGCCTGCAGGGACAGAGGCGCAGGGCAGGGACACCGTGGGACAGCCTGGGCTGCCCAGGGCACAGGCATGGGCAGCAGCTGCAAGACAGCCCTGCCAGAGCCAACTTGGGCAGCACTTTGGCCATGGCTGCTGGGCCTGGGCCTGAGGCAGGAGCAGGAGACAATGACCCTTGCAGGCCTGGGGCCTCATTGCCTCCTTGTCCCTGCTCAGCAGCCTGGCAGGGGCCGCCCCATGCTCCTGCCCTTGCCATTGCACAGCCTCACATGCCAGCGCCCATCCCGGCAAGAGCCCTGAGCAAGGAGGGAGGGACAGCATCTGCCTGGCCAGGCCCTGGTGCTCAGGCCTTGGCCCTTTGCATGCCTCAAACACATCCAGCTTTGCTCAGCACCAGAGACACCTTTGCCTTCTTTGTCCCCAGCTGTCATCATTGCTGCCAATGTTCTGCTCCAACTGGAACCTGGGGACACATTCTGAGTTGAGTTTCTCAGTGGGACCCATAAAAACTTCAAGAAACTTCGGACTTTCAATTTAACTTTGAGTTCTTGAGAAGTTTTTTGAGCACTCTCTCAGGGACTGAGTCTGATGTAAACAACACCAAAGCCCCAAGAGGGTCATTAAAGTCCTTGTGCTGTGTCTGTGCTCCTGAGTTGGACTGGGCTTCTGGCCCAGAGGCAGCTCCTTGCAAACCAAGACGAGCTTCAAAAAGACATTTCTCCTGAGGAGCAGCTCTTCTGCCAGCCCAGCAGGGCTGGGGCACTGCCTGCAGCCACCTGGGCGCAGCACAGAGGCACAGATAGCTTCAATCAGTCCGGGCTGGGAAGGTGCTGAGAAGTGCCTGGGGCACAATCACTGCCAGCCCTTGGCACAGGAACCTCTGGCTGCAGGACAATGCAGCTGCAGCTCCTGGAGCCATCTCCTAAAGCT
This sequence comes from Melospiza melodia melodia, assembly GCF_035770615.1. Classification (NCBI taxonomy): domain Eukaryota; kingdom Metazoa; phylum Chordata; class Aves; order Passeriformes; family Passerellidae; genus Melospiza; species Melospiza melodia. The sequence goes on along the minus strand of NC_086206.1, from coordinate 1,408,494 downwards.
GGAACATCCCAATGCCTCCACACTCTGTGAGTAAAACTCTGAATATTTCTGGCGCAGGGGAGGCGAAATGCTCATGAAGCTTTGACATGCTGAGGAATGCTGGTCAGTCATAAAATATTTCCAATACAAGGATTTCATTAAAAATTAGGACATTTTCAAAGACTTTGTATTCAGTTTCCTAATATTGGAGAATGGCAGGGAGCTGGGAGATTAATATTAAAGATTGGTTATGAATTATTAATTATGAAACTTTAAAAGTTCCTGAGACATTGGAACTGTTATTTTAGTGTTCTGTAGATTCACAGGAGATCCATAATGTACTTTCAGCCACTCTGCCCATGGACACCACCAGCATCCCCTTTGGTGGACCTATCAGGCTCAGTCTGAGCTGTCCTTTGTCCCACCTGCATACAGAACCTGCCCCCAGCCAGTGCCCTGCAAACAGGCAGGGTTCTGTAGGGCCAAGGAGAGGGCACAGAGATTTAGGGTCCGTGAGTGCTGGCACAGAGAGCTCAGGCACTGGGAAACACCTGCAGGAGGAAAATCTCCAGGAAGTACAGAGAAGATCAGGCAATGAGAGAAAACAAAACCCAGCAATGCTGTGGCAGGGAGAGTTTAGAGATGCCCACAGGACCCCCTCCCTCCTGTGCCCCTCCCTCTGAACAAGCAGCCCCTCCCTCTGAACAAGCCCCCTCCCTCCTGTGCCCCAGCCCAGCCTCTGCCCTCGGAGCCGGGGCTCCAAGGCGTGCAGCCCCTCCTGTGCAGGCAGAGCTGCAGCAGAGCCGTGGGGCAGCTCTGCAGCCCCGGGCCCAGTTCCCCCTGCAGAGCACAGGGCTGGGAGCAGCTGCCCAGCCCTGGGGACGCTGGAGAGGGCACAGCTGGAAGTCTCTCTGAGATTTCAGTCCAAGCTGGAAGCTTCAATCCAGGGTGCAAACCTGTCCTAGACCATCTCTGAATTATAAGATTGATGGGGAGAGGCAGAGGTGTTCTGACACTGAAAATGCTGCTGTGTTGGTGAAATGAGCAATGTGAGTCCTTGGCTACAAATCTGGAGCTGGGCTGGGGTGCATCCATCTCTTTTCAGCAGTACCTGGTGACATTTTAGAGAAAACATGGGAAGATGATCACTCTCCACCTGAGAAAGGTTAAAGCCCAGAGAAACTCTGAATAGGTCAGAATGAGAGACCATCTCCCCTTACTCTCCTCTCATTATTTTGTCTCACAGAACTTGCTCTGTTCTCCCTGAGTGCAGAAACAATGTAGAGGGTTTTTGATATCCAAGACCACCAGGAGACAAATGGGGAGAGCTCAATCAGAAAACCTCAGAACTCTTAAACACAAAAGCCTGTTAATTAATAATTAAAATAATCTATGTGTGTTACAGTGGAGGGTGTACGGGAAATGGCTTTGATTTTGGTTACAAATATCTCCTCTAATACTTCACTGTCCTTTCTTTATGAACAGGTCCTCATAGCCAGCCACAGCAAATGTCCAACAGCAGCTCCATCAGGCACTTCCTCCCGCTGGCATTGGCAGACACGCGGCAGCTGCAGCTCCTGCACTTCTGCCTCTTGCTGGGCATCTCCCTGGCTGCCCTCCTGGGCAACGGCCTCATCATCAGCGCCGTAGCCTGCGGCCACCACCTGCACACGCCCATGTTCTTCTTCCTGCTCAACCTGGCCCTCAGCGACCTGGGCTCCATCTGCACCTCTGTCCCCAAAGCCATGCACAATTCCCTCTGGGACACCAGGAACATCTCCTACTCAGGATGTGCTGCACAGGTCTTCTTCTTTCTCTTCTTTATATCAGCAGAGTTTTTCCTCCTGACTGTCATGTGCTATGACCGCTATGTGTCCATCTGCAAACCCCTGCACTACGGGACCCTCCTGGGCAGTAGAGCTTGTGCCCACATGGCAGCAGCTGCCTGGGCCAGTGCCTTTCTCTATGCTCTGCTGCACACAGCCAATACATTTTCCCTGCCCCTGTGCCATGGCAATGCCCTGGGCCAGTTCTTCTGTGAGGTGCCCCAGATCCTCAAGCTCTCCTGCTCACATTCCACCTTCAGAAAAATTTGGATTTCACTGCTTGGTGTCTGTTTAAGTTTTGGTTGTTTTCTGTTCATGGTTTTCTCCTATGTGCAGATCTTCAGGGCTGTGCTGAGGATCCCCTCTGAGGAGGGATGGCACAAAGCCTTTTCCACCTGCCTCCCTCACCTGGCCGTGGTCTCCCTGTTTATCAGCACTGGCATATTTTCATACCTGAAGGCCCCCTCCATCTCCTCCCCATCGCTGGATCTGGCCCTGTCAGTTCTGTACTCGGTGGTGCCGCCAGCCCTGAACCCCCTCATCTATAGCCTGAGGAACCAGGAGCTCAAGGATGCAGTGTGGACACTGATGAATAGATGGTTTCAGAAGCATTAAACTGTTGGCCAGTTTCTGGAAATCACTTGTAAAAAAAGTAATCTTTGCTAGTTCTTGTTGCTTTAATTTTGGATGTTCTTTTTCACTGCTTTACTTTTTTAATATTTTCCACAAAGCAAGGGCATTTTCTGTGCAATTAATCATTTTGTTTCTCTCCATTTTCACTGTGACCCACAGACTGTGTCAATGAGGAGCTGTGCTCTTGATGGCTTCAAATGAAATGAAAGATCTCTGAGAAGAGTTTTCACCAGAGATCTCCCTTTTGTTGCCTTCTCTGCAGCTGCAGCAGCAATGTCTGTGTGCAGAGCTGGGGGCAGATCAGTGCTGGCCCAGCAGCTGTGCCCAGCAGCAGCAGCTCTTGGTGTTGCCAGTGCTGCTGCCATGGCCCTACCCTGGTAGCTCTAGTGGCCCTCGTGTTGCTGTAGGGCCTGAGTGCTCTCGGGGCCGGGCACAGCCCATGGGGTGGCAGTGCCGGGGCTGCAGCAGGGACAGGCCATGGGCACTGCTGGGGCAGTGCTGACGCCTCAGGCCAGAGCCTGGGGGCTCCAGGCTCCTTGCCCAGGCTCTCTCAAGAACACACCCAGGCCAATGCTCAGCACAGAAAAGCCCCGTGAGCAGCCCCAGGCTGGCCGTGGGCAGGCTGGGGGCAAACAGCATGGCTGGGGCTCTGCAAGGGCCCTGGGGCAGACGGGAAGAGCAGCAGAGCAGGGGCTGATCCATCCCCAGTGCGCTGCACAGCCCAGGGCAGCGTCCCAGAGCGTCCTCGTGGAGCTGCCAACAACATCCCCCCTCTGCAGCCCTGGCCTCTCCCCCAGCTCACACAGTTGCCCCATCCTTGCAGGCACAGACACGGCAGCACTGGCTCAGCAGCCCCTGTTTGCATTGCACAGAGCAGGGGGAGCACCCCCATGCTGATGGCGTGGGGACATGAACCTGAGGGAGCACAAATGCCATCAGCCCCTGAGGCCAGCAAAGGCTGGGGGACACCAGGGAAACCACTCAGCTTTGTCCTGGCCTCTGCACTCAGCCAGAAAGTTTGTTCCCATGAGCTGGTGTTACATGACTCTTGCAAGGGTCTTCAGGGGTGAAGAGAGAGACGAGAATCTTGCTTCATGATCAGAAGGCTGGATTTATTATTTTGTGATATTTAATACATTATGACTATACTAAAAGGAATAGAGAGAGAAGTTCAGAAGCTGCCAAGCTAATAGTAGAATAAGAATCCATAACCAAAGTTCTGTGTCCAGGCAGAAAACAAGGACAGACTCTCCCGTGAGTGGTCAGTAAATCCAAACACTCACAGAAGACCAATCACAGATGCACCTGTTGCATTCCACAGCAGCAGATAATTATTGTTTACATTCTCTTTCTGGGGCCTCAGCTTCCCAGAAGAGGAAAACACTTAAAGAAAGGATTTTCCACAAAAGATGTCTGTGACAAGCTGGGAGTTTCCTGTCCCTGCAAACGCTGTTACTCAGAGCCAGGGCTGCCTGGCAGCCACCCCCAAACTGCCCTGAGCATTTCCTTGGCTTCACCTTTGCTTTCTTTTCTCTTTCCTGATCCAGATTTCTTCCCATTGCCCATCCCTTTCTCCTCCCCTGCAAACAGCCCATCCCTGTTTGCCCTTTCCTCTCTGGACCCACTCCCCATTGCAGTTCCTGACTTGGCACCATGGGAACGTCCCTTGGGCAGCAGGATCACCCTACAAGTGCTGCAAGAATTGTCTGCAGGCTCCTGCAGTGCCTGGTGCTGCTCCCTTGCCAGAGGCACCCCAGGCCAGGGGGGCACATCTGGGCTGCTCTGTCTGGCTCTGGGGCTCCCTGTTCTGGGCAGTGAGGAGGAGCTGCAGAGGCTCTGCAGGACTGACAGGATGGGCTTTGGGGCGGGCAGGAGAAGCTGAGGGACCTGGGCTGCTGGAGCTTCTGAAGAAGAGGTCCAGGGCTCATCCTGCAATTGCTCCAAGGGTGGTTCCAAAGAATCACAGAATCAGCCAGGTTGGAAAAGGCCTTGGAGATCATCAAGTCCAACCTGTGCCCTGATATTGCCTTGTCTCCCTGAGCCTCCTGTTCTCCAGGATAAACAAACCCAGCTCCCTCAGCCGCTCCTCACAGGACTTGTGTTCCAGACCCCTCCCCAGCCTTGTTGCCCATCTCTGACCTGCTCCAGCCCCTCCATGGCCTTCCTAAACTGGGGGCCCAGAACTGGACACAGCACTCGAGGTGTGGCCTCACCAGTGCCGAGTGCAGGGGAAGAATCCCTGCCCTGCTCCTGCTGGCCACGCCATTCCTGATCCAGGCCAGGAGCCATTGGCCTTCTTGGCCACCTGGGCACACTGCTGGCTCATGTCCAGCCTGCTGTCCATCAGTGTGCCCAGGTCCCTTTCTGCCTGGCTACTGTCCTGCCACTCTGTCCCCAGCCTGTAGCACTGCAGGGGTTGTTGTGGCCAAAGTGCAGGACCCGGCACTTGGTCTTGTTCAGCCTCACCTTGTTGGATTTGGGCCCTGGATCCAGCCTGTCCAGGTCCCTCTGCCTGCAGAGCCCTCCAACCCTCCAGCACATCCACACTCACACCCAGCTTGGTGTCATCTGCAAATTTGCTGATGCTGGACTCAGTCCCCCCATGCAGATCATCAGTGCAGATATTGAAATCCACGCTGGCTGGCTCTGATCCCTCGGCCATCCTGTGGGTGCCCTGGGATGGCACTCAAGGTGATCTGTTCCATAACCTTGCCGGGCACCCAGGTCAGGCTGACAGGCCTGGAGTTCCCCAGCTCCTCCTTCCAGCCATTCTTAGGGATGGGCTCACATTGGCACCTCCAGTCCTCTGGGACCTCCCTGCTGAGCCAGCACTGATGGTAAATGATGGAGAGCAGCTTGGGGAGCTCATCCACAGCTCCCTCATCCCCTGGGGATGGATCCCCTCTGCTCCCAGAGACACCTGTGAGAATCTGAGTGGCTCAGCAGGTCCCCAGCTGCTTCCTCCTGGATTACAGGGGGGGGCTGTTCTGCTCCCTGTGCCCATCCACCAGCTCAGGAGAACACTTGTCCTGAGGACAACCTGTCTTACTGTTGAAAATGGAGGTAAAGAAGGCGTTAAGTACCTCAGCTTTTCCCTATATTTAGTTACTGTATTCCCCACTGCATCCAACAATGAATAGATGTTCTCCTTACACTTCCTTTTGGTATTAATTTTTTGATAAAATGTTTTTTATAATTTTTCCCCAAAGTTGCCAGGTTAACCTCTAACTGAGCTTTCACATCTCCACTTTTCTTTCTGCATGGCCTAACAACATCCTTAACCACTTCCTGAGTTGGCTGACCTTCTCTCCAAAGGTGATGCACCCTCTTTTTTTCCCTGAGTTCCCACAAAAGCTCCATGCCCAGCCAGGAGAGTAATTTTCCTAGCTTGCTCATCTTTTGGCACAGAGGGACAGGCTGCTCCTTCCCCCTTACAATTAGTTTCTTGAGGTGTGTCCATCATTCCTGGACACCTTTGTTTTTAAGGGCTGTTTCCCTTAAAAAATCAGTACCTGATTTAGTACTCTCCAAATCTGCATCCCAAATATACCAAGGTCTGCCCTCTGTAATTCCAGTGTAGACATTTTGTTGATGCCACTCCTTCTTTCACAGGATGTTGAAAACTCAATTCTTTTATGGTCGCTGTACCCCAGGCAGCCTCCAACCACCACATCTCCCACCAGCCCTTCTCTGCTTGTGACCAGCAGCAGACAGAGCTTTCCTTGGGAGTGGGATTGCTATCAAAATTTTAGCAAAATAGAAAAATCCATAATCCCAATGCAGCATTAAGAAGCAGCATTGTTTATTTGGCTGGATGCACAGAGCGGGAGCTCCTCCCAAACCTGTGCAAGCTGAGTGCAGGAAAGTTTCTGTTTATATTCTGTATTTTGCATACATATTCATTGATTGTCCTGGACTAAACACACATATGATAATCATTCCCCTAACTCATTAACATATTTCCCCTCCCCTTTTGCATGCGTTCCTCTGTCCTGGGGGTCTCTCTGGTGGTCCCTGGTGCTCATGGACCCCAATGTTCCAGTTGGCCTGGCTGAGCTTGCAGGACACGAGGCTAGTGAATTTCAGTTCCCCTTCTCACACAATGGGCATTGTGTGGTTTCCATAGGCCTGGGGTTTTGGAGAACCAGCATTGTGTGTGCTCACCTGGTGTAGACAATTTATCATCTGATAACATGAGAACACAGAGTGAGCCATGACATCACAGAGGTTCTGTGAGGTCATAAAGCAGCTACGGCATCATAGGCTGTCTCTGTGACAACACAGACCCGGCTGTGAAATCACAAGGCAGAGGTCTGACATCACAGAGGAGATTATGACATCCCAGAGTTGGCTGTGACATCAGAGACCAGCTGTGTGACATTATAGTATGAGCTGTGACATCACAGAGCAGGCTAAAATATAACCAGGGAGTGCAGGGCTCACTCCACTCTGCTGGCAGGGAGGGGCATAAGCAAAAACATGGCTGGTACTGTTCCACATTTTAAAAAAGGCAGGTTGTGTTAGCTCCTAAGCCATCCCCTTCCAAACAAGCAAACTGCGTAGCCTCACTCTATTTCTTCAGTACCAAATAAGCAAAGTGTGTAGCACCTGCTCCTCATATCCAGCACTCTTCCTCTTGGGGGCATCTAATACATTGTCCAGGCTTCTAGGCTCTCAGGTCCACCTCCTTTTTTTTCAGGCTCTCCGGTCTGCCTGGCTATAACTCATCCAGATTTTTAGGCTCTCAGGCTCTTGGTCCATCTGGCTCAGTTCCCAAGCTCGTAGTCCCCCTGGCTCCACCATTTTACTGCTCTTAAGTCCACAGTCGTCTGAATGAATCACCTCAGGATCACATCGGGGTCACCAGATGTCACTGCTGGGGATACAACTGACACCAAAGAAGGCTTCAAGTATCAGCCCGTTATTGTTCTTCAGTACAACGTTTTATACCCTTCATCTTACATGCATTGCACCTGTGTGCCCTCTGTACCCTTTTGTAGTTGGTCAGTACACCTCAGCACTCCATGTCTCATTACCTTTAATACTGTTCACCTGCACTGCATGGTTGTAGCCCTTAGTCATGAGGCTCAGGCACAGCCCCACTCCCAATTTTCACAAACTGTGTGCCTACAATTCCCATTTTTTTTCTTTTAAATAAACGCCATGTCTACAATACCTCTACAGGGCCCTTGCAGAAGAAATAGCAAACATGGTACAAGTATCCCTTGTGCAGATTCCACTAACTCCAGAATGCATCCATGTGCTGACCTTGATTTATTCCCCAAACTTACATTACCTATCATCAAAAATCCTTATACTTCAACTTCTAGACTATTGACAATACCAATAGTTGTAAAACTTTATAAGGCAACACACAAGAATAAGCTAAAGGCCATATATTAGGATAGTAACAAAATCAACAGCCACATAATTTTATCAATAGATATACAACTTGAACAACATCAGTAGCTGTACAATTTCATAAAGTAACATACAAGGATAAGAGAGAGTCTATATGTACCTATCACTCACACAATTTTGCTTATTCCAGGGAGTCAAGTGAGCCATAGCCAGGTTCATTGCTTTGAGGGGTGTCATCCAACACAAGCTGAATGCAACATGCAGGCACTCACTGAACTCCAGTACCTGTCGAGAGTACTTATGCATATGGAATATAAACTTTTACACTTATGCCTAATCAAAGATTAGTAGCTGCAATTGACAAAAAAAAAAAATACACATTTTATTAGCAAACAAATACACTGTACTGAACAGTAGAGCTACTCTGTCTCCAGCTCCCACTGCTGCTTTAATACTTCTATTCATCCTTTTACAGTTTTTTTTGCATTAATTAGTCACTGCAAGCCTCTCTTGTCTTGCTCTGTGTTCCATTCTCTTCAAGTCTCCTAAAGCAAACTCCAGGTGATAGTCAAATCTGCAGCTGCCTTGCCCTTTTTGATACCATGTCCCATAGACTTTCCCCAACTTCTTTCTGTGCTCTAACACTAAAAGCAGTACTTGCATCAGTCTCAAAATCTTGTGATTTTGCCCATTAAAAAACACTGTGAAGGGTGTAGTCAGTAGTATTACTGCCTTTTCTTTACAACAAAGCTTTCCGTGTAGACAAAACAATCTGTTCTTCCCTTGATAAGTTATTTCCCATTCTGTCCCCAGGGACTCACCTGTATCCCAGGTGTCAAAATCAGTCTGGTCCAGACCAAGCAGCATCCCCCTGCTGCTCTCAATGCTACGCCAGGCTCCATCTCTGGCTGCACCTCGCTCTACAGCCCAATCCCAAATCACATCGGATCACTGTGGAGTTGGCCACCACAGAATTTCAGAGGGCTTCTCTTATGTGCTTTCTGTGCAGTTCTGACTCTGCCTCTCAGAGTTTGACGTTGTTTTTGTTCCAGTGCTCATGCAGCAGTGACTTAGCAAGCCTCCCTCCACACTCCTCAGGGGCTGTGCTGGTGCTGAGGCACCGGCTGCTGCTGTGGCTATGCCATTTGCCACTTCCATTGCACTGTTTCTGTGTCCCACTGCACACACTGTCATTCAGGGGGAATCCAGCACCGTCCTTGGTCCCTGCCTGTCTGTGGCCATACCTTGGCAGGGGGCGCAAGGATCGATCCAACACACCTGCAGAGAGCAGCAGATGTGGCACAAGTGAAAGTGTGGCTGGTACTCTCCACTTTTTAATAAAAAAAGCAGTTTGTACATTACCTCCCTGTTGCAGTGTGTTATAATGTCCTGTTTTAAACTTCCGGGTCCCTTCCCAGGTGTGCCTATACCTCTCTCCCTTCCCCCTCGCCCCCTTGCTGAGTGAGTCCTTTCAATCAGGCTTAACATTCCAGGAAGGTCGTTGTGTGGTTGGTCAAGTTCAAAAGATGCCCCTATGCCCAGAGGTTATTGGCCTGTCTAGGTGTCACCTTCCCCTGAGACCCTGCCCCTCCCACCTGGTTGGTAACTCACCTGCCCCTTCTCTCCCCCTCCCTCGGGAGCTTAAAATCAAGCCATGCAGTCTGGATTCTGTTGGAGCTGTTGCCTACATTCAGACCTCTGTAACCATGGAATAAAGCTCTGGACATAAACCCTCCGGCAGAATCTGTCTCCTTTAACTCCTCACCATCGCCTGAAGCCTTCTCTCCTGAGGTAAATGGAGTTCCTACCAAGCCTGGACTTGCTTCAGTGCCCAGCTGCAATCTCCAGCAAGCTAAAGGTGTCTCTGGGGTGATACACCACAGTTGCCGCCTTTGGCCTAGCAGCAGGGGTCAGACTGGCCCAGGCACAATCTAACTGGTAATATTGGGATTCTTATTTCAATACCTCCCAAGCCATCTCCTTCCAAACAAGCAAAGTGCATAGCCTCACTCTATTTTTTATGTACCAAAAAAGCAAAGTGTGTAGTGCCTGTCTTCGTATACAGCACCCTTCCTCTTGGGGGTGGTGTCTCTTACATTGTACAGACTTCTAGGCTCTCAGGTCTGCCTACATTTCTTTCAGGCTCTCAGGTCTGCCTGGCTACAACTCATCTGGTTCTTAGTCCACCTGACTCACATCCCAGGCTCCTAGTCTGCCTGGCTCCATCATCTAACTGCTCTTGGGTCCGCAATGTCTGCCTAACTCACCTCGGAATCACATTAGGGTCACCAGATGTCACTGCTGGGGGATACAACTGAAACCAATAAAAGCATCAAATATCAGCCCTTTATTGCTCTTCAGTACAACCTTTTATATCCTTCATCTTACATGCATTGCACCTGCGTGCCCTCTGTACCCTTTTGTGCTTGCTCAGTACATCTCAGCACTCCATGTCTCATTGCCTTTAATACTGTTCACCTGTCCTGCATGGCTGTAGCCCCTTAGGGATGAGGCTCAGTCACAGCCCCACTCCCAATTACCACAAACTGTGTGCCTACAGTCACTGGGTTGGTCACTCTGCCCTAGCTTCCTGTCATAGATTTCACCCAGAAGTCCAAAGCTGTTCATGCCAAGCAGGGTCTCCTGGTATCTCCCTGGTCCACCTCGAGCCACAGCCTACGTCAAGAATGTTCCATAAGATCGACATAACCTGACATGGGGACAAGGGGCTGGGCTGTGTGACCAGAACATCAAGGACGTGGATTATCCAGGTCACTGGGGCCTGGTTTGGGTCCCCAGGGCAGCAAAGATGTTTGGCAGCTGGAGCAGGGTCTGGGAAGGGCCTCCAAGGTGGGGCTGGAGCCCTTGGGCTGTGAGCGGAGGCTGAGGGAGCTGGGCTGGTCCAGCCCGGAGCAGGGAAGGCTGAGGGGCTCCTCATCCCAGCCTGGCAGTGCCAGCGAGGAGGGGATGGAGAACACAGAGCCAGGCTCTTGACAGGGGGCCTGGGGGGAGACAAAAGCCAGTGGGTGGAAGGGGAAAGAGGGGAGATCAGCCAAGACAGGAGGAGTTGAAATGAGTCAGGCTGGTTTCAGCATTTCCTCAACACCAAAAGCAGCCTGACCCCCTTCTCCATCCACCACTGACAGCTTTGCAAAATATGAATTGTTCAGGCTGCTTTGCCTCTACTCCAGGATGGGCATCCTGATACAGCAACTTAATTCTATTTACATCTATCACAGAACAATACTTTTCTAAAATTAACTTTAGTATGGAAATCACTTGTGGATGGTGGACATGTCAGACACTGCTGGGACATTGCAACCAGCTTGGGAAGAGCATGGTTGTTATTGAATTGTGTCCTCTTCAACCATGGTCTGTTTGCCATGAAGAGAAACGTCCTGTGCCTCTGAGTCTCACCAGTTCCTGACCCCCAAAGGACACAAACCTGGTGTTCTGGTTCCCACTCCAGTGGTGGCACCTGCACCTCCCTCCATCCCCAGAGCAGAGCTCCCTTGTCCCAGAGAGTCCCTGGCAATGCAGGGATGAAGGAAACAGGACAGGCTGTGGGGATCAGGGGCAGGGCAGAGCCAGGGATTTAGGGTGGTTGTGAGCCCAGGGCAGGGCTTGTCCACTGGCCTTGGTGAACCTCATCCCATTGTCCGGGGCCCATGGCTCCAGCCCGGCCAGATCCCTCTGCAGAGCTTCCCGCCCTCTAGCACAGCCACACTGCCACCCAGCTTGGGCTCACCTGGGAACTGACTGAGGGTGCCCTCGATGGCCTCGTCCAGATCATCCATAAAGAGATTTCACTGACCTGGCCCCAATCCTGAGCCCTGGGGACACCCCTGGATGTGACTCCATTCCTCAGCTGCTCTGAGTGCCAGGGGTTGGATGGGGGAAATGGTGGGGAGGGGGTAGGGACAAAGTGTGCTTGATTGTCAGCCATGAAGGGTCTTGATTTTCTAGTCAAACTGCATTAGAAGGAACTGGGGGCCAATATCAACTGGGGATTGCTGATAGCAATCTATAAACAGGAAAACTAAACAGGACAAAACAATTCTCTATTCATTGTTTTTGATGTAGTAGATTCAGTTTGAATCTACTGTAGTAGATTCAGTTTAATCTGTCTAATTAACCACAGAAGGACTGAAGATTTGAATTATTCACATGGTCTTGTCTTGTTTGGGTGTTTTGAACAAATGTTTATGAGCATTTGTCACTGAATTCCTGAACTGAAGAGCTCAAGAAAGAAGAGGCCTCTGGAAAAGTAAAATTCATCACCAACCTCCAAGGTGCTGAGGATCCATTCCCATCAGAGCAGGAATGAGCAGAAATGGGCACAGCTTTGTGGCTGCCCCAGCTTTGGGATGGGCCCTGGGCCTGGAGCAGGAGCAGCTCTTGAGGGCCCCAAGGCCGGGGCTCTTGTGCTGCCCTGGGCAGATGGGATGGCAGCAGGGGCTGCAGAGCTCTCAGCATCTCCTGCAGAGGAGAGCAGGGCAGCCAGAGAGCCTCCTTTGGCCTTGGCCAGGCACGTTCCCCCATGGCTGGGGCTGAGTCCTGTGGCAGCTGCAGCTGCTGCTGTGCCCTTGCCAGGGGCTGAGGCCGTGGGGCAGTGCTCAGAGCAGCCTGGCCTGAGCAGAGCTGTGGGGCCAGAGCCGGCTGGGCTGGGCTGGGGAGAGGCCCTTGGTGCTGCCCAGAGCTCAGGGCAGCTGGCAGAGCTTGCAGAGAGCTGGGCTGGGTTCAGAGAGCCTGGCCCAGAAACCATCAGTGTCCATCTCAGCCTGGCTCAGCGTGCAGGGGCCATGAAGAGCAGCCCAGGGTCTGCAAGTTCTCTGGGTGGGAGCTGAGCTTGTGAGGCCCTGAGCCCTCCCAAGTGCTGGGGCTGCACCTCCAGCTCCAGAGGAGATGGGACAGATGGGAGCAGACACAAATCATTCCTGCTGCATTCTTTCTTGTGTCTGCTTGTACAGGTAATCTGGATCCATATGTAGAGGAGGTGATTTGTGTCAGATAACACTGGTAGAGGGAGAAGAACAATATTTTTTAGCTGAAAATAATACTTCATGCATAATACACCATGAGGAAAAAAAAGGCATATATGATCCGAAGAGCATCTGAGTTCTTCAGAGGATGAGAGACTCATTGATGTTCCAGTAGACAAACCTGTTCAAATATTTTTCTCAGGGTGTTCTTGAGATGAGAGGCGACAACAAGAGGCCAAGGCCAGCCAGAGCTCTCTGTCCTGGCAGCTTTGTCTGGGAGCAACTCTTGGATATTCAGAATTTTGAATGTGGAACCGCAATTTCAGCCATTTCTGCCTGAAGGAGAAGGCCAGTTCTTTTCCACAGAAAGGAAAGCATGGAGCCCCTGTTTTTGAAGGCAGGTGAGAGCTGGCCCTCAGGAGAACAAGGCCAGCCAGACCTGTCTGTAATGGCAGCTTTTGTGTAGGAGAAATCATTGGATATAGGACTTTTGGAGGTGGAATCCCAGTTTCAGCTGTGGGCACCTGGAGAAGAAGGATGATTCTTTTCCATAGGAAGGAAAGGGCGGAGCCCCAGTGTTTCAGGGCAGAATTCAGGCAACCACCAGAGGTCAAGGCTACCCAGGAATGTCTGCCCTGGCAGCATTTGTCTGGGAGAAACCCTTGCATAAAGAAATTTTGGAGGAAAAGTACCCATTTTGGCCTGTGCAGGAGGGACAGTTCTTGTCCATAAGAAGGAAAGCTCAGAGCCCCAGTGTTTAAAGGCAGGTCAGACCCAGTTCTCAGGAAGACAAGGTGAGCCAGGTTTCTTGTTAATGGAAGCTTTTGTCTGGCAGCAGTCCCTGGATATTGGGAATTTTGGAGGTGATACACAGACAGACACCTCTTCAACTGATTAAAGTTGAAGAGGGTATTTATTACAGTGTCAGGGCATGTCAGGAGTAGTCTCCCATAGACACATGCAAAGAATCACAGGCCCTGGTCCTCTTATTTATCTAAAAAGATTTTACATATTCAAATGGTTTCCCAGACACCTAATACATGAATACCACCTACACTGCTTAGTATGATAAAAAGCTGAATATCTATTATAGCTGGCAGTTTTCCTCTTTAATTGAGCCGGTGGTCTCTGGAAATGGGTCAGCGGGTTCTTGGGAACAAAGTGAATCATGTTCCTTATGGTAAAATCTTCATCTGTGTCAATTTGACATGGCTTCTTGACCTGCTGGTCACAATCCAAACATCTTTTCATAGTTTCATAACTCTTAGGATTCAGCTGTGTTTATGGCTCCTGCTCTAGTACAATACTTCATGTATCTACTGTCACTCCCACCTTTGCTTCAGTTGTCCCCACTTGGTATCAAGTAATTTCCTTGTTCACCTCTAATCAAGATATATCTCTTAGCTAACTTTGTTTCTAAGTTAACCTCTTAATTCATTTAAGCTTTTAAGTAAAATACATATAGTTCTCACTACCCTAGCTGCATTTCTAGCTCAACCCCTTGACTGAGATGGGGAATCCTGTTTTGGCCATGGATGCTTGAATGAGAACAGCAGTTCTGTTCCATTTGAAGGAAAGCCCAGTGTCCCAGGGTTTCAGGGGTACATGAGAAGAGACCCTCAACATGCCAAGGGCAGTTGGACCAGACAGGCCAAGCCAACCAGACCTATTCCCTGTTCCCATGGATCCATGGGGCCCTGCAGTCTCACAGTGGTGATGTCATATTGGATCCTTGGTTGCATCAGGCCCAGATGTGTCACACTGGCATCTTGTTTCCAGGGGCTCCAGAGTGTCATAATGGTCCCTTGCTTCCACGAGGCCTGGCAGTGTCACAGGAGTCTCCTTGGTGCTGCAGTACCACAATGGACCCTTGGTTCCATGGGGACTCAAAAAGTCAGAAGAGTCTCCTTGGTTCCATGAGGTCCTGCAGAGCCCCTCGATCCAACGAGGCCTCCAAGTGTCATCATGGCCTCCAGGATTCCATGAGGCCCCACAATGTCCCAATGGTCCTTTGGTTCCCTGGGGTCCTGATCTCTTCCATGGATCCATTGTTCCATGAGGCCCCACAATGTCACTGTGCTCCCCATGGTTCCACAGGTCCCCACAGTGGAACAATGCACTCCTGGTTCCATGAGGTTCCTCAGTCCCAATGGTCTCCTTGGATCCGCAGTATCACAGTGGCCCCTTGGCTCCGTGTGGCCACACTGTGTCACAGTGGCTCATGGTTCCATGAGGCCACACAGTTTAACAAGGGACCCTTGGTTACATCAGGCCGTCCTGTGTCACAATGGACTTCTGGTTCCATGAGCTTTCACACTGCCAGCAGCAGTCTCCTTGGTTCTGCAGTGTCACCATGGACCCTTTGTTCCATGAGGTTCCACAGTAGAACACGGTCACCTTGGTTCCATGAGGTTCTGCAGAGTCACAATGGACCCATGGTTCCACCAGGCCTTGCTGTGTCACAATGGCCCCTTGGTTCCAAGAGGTTTCTCAGGGTCACCATGGTCTCCTTAGATCCGCAGTATCACAATGGACCATTGGTGCAATGTGGCCCTAATATGCCAAAATGGATTTTGGTTCCATGGGGTTCTGCTGGGTCACCATGGACCCTTTGTTCCATGAGTTTGCTCAGTGTCACAGCTGACTCCTTGGGTCTGTGAGGAACCACGGTCAGCAAAACTCTGAAATATCAGAATAAGGCTCCTTAACAGTGATTTGCTATTTCAGAGTGAATCATTTATTCAGGCCTGAGGTCTGGTGAGGGATAACTGCTAACCTTACATGAACAAGTGATTCTACCAGTATGTTGCTTATGCACAGTCACTAAATGTGAATTACAATATTCTCATTTCCATAAAACCCACCCCAAGTTCCCAAATTCAGTCCTTGTTTTCTCTATCCCTGCACCCTTGAGCCAGATGTCTTCATCTTCTCTTCCAACTATCCTTGCAGGGAAAGCAGCCCCTGCATGCCTGGTTCCTGTGCTGAAAATTCACAGGCACAGTAAAAATGGAATGAACCCTTTTGGTATCAGCCCAAGGCTTTGTGTGGGCAGGCAGAGGCAGGCAGGAGGCAGAGCTGTCAGCAAAGGAAGGGCCCAGCCAGGTGGGGCAGCCGGGGGATGCCGACAGCCTGCAGGGACAGAGGCGCAGGGCAGGGACACCGTGGGACAGCCTGGGCTGCACAGGGCACAGGGATGGGCAGCAGCTGCAAGACAGCCCTGCCAGAGCCAACTTGGGCAGCACTTTGGCCATGGCTGCTGGGCGTGAGGCAGGAGCAGGAGACAAGTGACCCTTGCAGGCCTGGGGCCTCATTGCCTCCTTGTCCCCGCTCAGCAGCCTGGCAGGGGCCGCCCCATGCTCCTGCCCTTGCCATTGCACAGCCTCACATGCCAGCGCCCATCCCGGCAAGAGCCCTGAGCAAGGAGGGAGGGACAGCATCTGCCTGGCCAGGCCCTGGTGCTCAGGCCTTGGCCCTTTGCATGCCTCAAACACATCCAGCTTTGCTCAGCACCAGAGACACCTTTGCCTTCTTTGTCCCCAGCTGTCATCATTGCTGCCAATGTTCTGCTCCAACTGGAACCTGGGGACACATTCTGAGTTGAGTTTCTCAGTGGGACCCATAAAAACTTCAAGAAACTTCGGACTTTCAATTTAACTTTGAGTTCTTGAGAAGTTTTTTGAGCACTCTCTCAGGGACTGAGTCTGATGTAAACAACACCAAAGCCCCAAGAGGGTCATTAAAATTTTCCAAGTCCTGCTATGGAGAAAGATTTCAAACACCTTGTAAAAAAATTCACATTCGTATTTTAAAGGAAGTATTTTATTTTATTTCTCTTTAGTGTTATGAACAAAAACTCGGTTAATATTTTTTTATGAGAAAAAGTTTCAAAAAGGCAGCCAGACCACTGGCCCTGCCCAAGTTCTGTGTGTTTTGTTATTGTAATCACGGGTCGTTGTCGTTAATGGTTGTTTTTGTATTAGTAAAAGCCCTGGCTGGGGCGAGGTAATGGCCCTTCTCCTGGGTGGGGACCTTGCCCGAAGCTAAGTTGTACCTTTCCCAGAATAGTGAAGACACCTGAGAAGGTGGGGGGGGGTTATGCAAAGTGACTCGCAAGACCAGAATGCTTTGTGAGACCCCCATCTCCAAACTCATGGAGAAACCCCAAAAACAACGAGCCACCTAAGAGTTGAGAGACTAGAGTGATGTCTGGACGTGAGGAACCGAGTGCCGAGCCTGCAGAGATGCGGAACACCTTCGGAGCCTCTCGCCCTGACCATGGGAGTTGACCCCGGAGCTGAGACCAGGCCGACTGAGTGGGAGGGGCAACATCTGACGACACCATCTTATGGGATCAGGAGACCCAAAAGGCTCCCAAGAGGATCTGATCCCCAGCTCTGCCCCTGGTGGACAGAGCTGCGCATATCCTCCTCCTCTGAGTCGCCCTGGGAGACGACGGACGCTGCAGTCCCGTCGAGCCGCCCAATCCTGAGCTGATCACTTTTTAATAAAGGCATAAAAAAGGAGAAGAAGTCTCCTGGCCCTGTTTATTTCAGCTGGGGGCTCTCGTCCGGGATAGCCACGCCGCAAGAGGACTCAGGACTGGCCATCTTGGATCTTCAGAGGACAGCTGGCTACCAGGACCAGAGAGACCGGCTCAGGACAGCGACGCAGAGGAGCACCGGAGCACCGGATTGGTGAGAAACTCGGTGGCGGGAGCGGGAGACGTGCGCATGTGTGTGTGAGTGAGACGAGGGCCGGCAGCCGGACCTTCGAAGCGAGAGTGGACCCCTCATTACTGCAGTTCCGTCTTTTCGCGAGAAAAGCGGCCAGGAACAGGGGGACGCGAGTGGAATTAGTGTGAGTGAGTCGTCTCCCAAGGGGGAATAAAGGGCCCCCCCACTCCGGGCGTGCGGAGTGAATTACTGTGTATGAGTGGCACGCACCCCAAAGTCCTGACAAAGGGAGGTCAGGCACTTTTGTAAGTCTCGAGAAGGATTCGAGTAAGATTTGTCAGTCCCGAGAAGGATTCGGGTGGTTCACAAGCCCTGCAGGCAAAGTAAGTCCTGACAAAGGGAGGTCAGGCACTTTTGTAAGTCTCGAGAAGGATTCGAGTAAGATTTGTCAGTCCCGAGAAGGATTCGGGTGGTTCACAAGCCCTGCAGGCAAAGTAAGTCCTGACGAAGGGAGATCAGGCACTTTTGTAAGTCTCGAGAAGGATTCGAGTAAGATTTGTCAGTCCCGAGAAGGATTCGGGTGTTTCACAAGCCCTGCAGGCAAAGTAAGTCCTGACAAAGGAGTCAGGCACAAACCCCAGCGAAGGAGGCTGCGGTTTGCTTTTAAGTCCTGATACGGTGAAGCCTAAAAATTGGCAGGTTAGGCAAACTAAAAATCAGGCAGTTGTTTCTCCTGACTGAGGGTGTCAGGCACGACCCGGATTCTTGGCCGTGGCTTCGTGTGTTTAAGTCCCGATAGATGTAAGACCTGACGTTGGGAAGTTGGGCAATCAAGAGATTGGGCAGTTGTTTCAGTATAAAGTCCTGGGCATCAGGCAGTAAATTTGAAGTTCAGTGGAGGAGGCTGGAGCTCCTCAAGGAAGGTTTTTTTTGAAATTCCCGGTCAGTAGAGGCACCTTCGGGATTTTTTTTATTGAGACTTGAAAAATGGGATGTTGTAGTAGTAAAAAGACTGGCAAGAGACTGAGGTATATACATCCCAATAGTCCCTTAGGAGAACTGTTAGTAAAATGGGATTCTATAGAGGCCACGAAGGGATTAGATAAAGTGAAAATGATCCATTATTGTATGGAAGTCTGGCCAGAATTAGAGGTGCAAGGAGGATGGCCTTGGTGTGGGACAAAGGATAAGTGGATGTGCCAACAATTAAATAATTATCTGACAGCTCGAGGGGATACTGATCCTGAGCAATTATTGTATGTGGCTTGCTGGTTAAAGAGTGCTGTTGGGGATGAAGGGGTGCGAATTTGTAAGGTACAGAGGAAGAAAGAGGGGAATGAAGGAGGGGATGATAGAACTAGTAAAAGATGGGACCCCCTGGATTATTTGCCTCCTTCTGCCCCTCCACCTTATAATCCTCTCCTTCAAGCACCTCAAATGGCAGGTCCGGTTCCTCCCCCGGCTGCCATCTCATTACCACCTGCTCAAACTCCTCCTTCTACCTCTTCAGCTTCTGCTATGATGAACCCAGTATCTCCTCCAGTTCCTTCTGCACCACCACAAGTGCCTACTCCACCTGCTGCATTCTCCACCCCTTCTCCAGCTCCGATTAATATCTACTCAGGTCCCTCTCCCCCTCCTATTGCTGTCCCTTTACCTCCTTCTACCTGGGACACAAATGCCTCCTCGCCCAGTAGACAGCTATCAGCAAATACACCTGCTGATGGGCAGAAAGTTCAGGGTAACCCAGAGAACCCTCAAAGTAGTTTGGCATCTGAAGATGGGCCATACTGTAGCACCAGATCCAAGACCTCCAAGGCAGAGAGACTCTTTCCCCTCAGAGAGGTTCCTATGGGAGGAGTGGCGGGAGGTGTTGGCTTTGTGAATGCTCCCCTAACTGCTTCTGAGGTGAGGGGATTCAAGAAAGAGTTGAGGCATTTAGTTGAGGACCCAGTGGGCATAGCCAAACAAGTGGATCAATTTCTAGGTCCAAATATCTACACTTGGGGGGAAATGAATTCCATCCTGAGTATATTATTTTCTCCAGAAGAGGTCCAGATGATAAGGGCGGCTGGCATAAAAATTTGGGAGAAAGATAACAGTCCAGGACCCCAGGTGCCAACAGGTGAACAGAAATTGCCACTAACGGAGCCCAACTGGAACCCTAACCAGGAGGAGGGGAGGAAGGCCATGAGGGAATATAGGTCTTTGATAATACGGGGGATCAAAGAGTCAGTTCCCAAAGGAACTAATACCCAATTGGCATTTGAGGGTGCACAGGAGAAAGATGAAGCTCCTGCTGCCTGGCTTAATCGCCTAAGGCGGAACTTTCAGTTGTACTCCAGAATAGACCCAGACACCCCGGAAGGTCAAATGCTACTAAAAGTCCAATTTGTTACCAAATCTTGGCCTGATATACGGAGAAAATTGGAAAAGATGGAAGATTGGCAAGAGAAGGACATTAATGAGTTATTAAAAGAGGCACTGAAGGTGTATTTAAGGAGGGAGGAAGATAAAGCAAAGGCCAAGGCTAAGATCATGGTTGCTGTAGCTAGAGAAAGTGTAGGGTGGGCGGGTCCACCACCAGGAGGAGGCAAGGATAAGTCAGTACTGTCAGGTACAAGAGGGATGGAGACACCTCAAGGCCCTTTGAGAGAGCGACATTGCTCTTACTGTGGAAAGGCAGGACACGTCAGGAGGTTTTGTAGAAAACTCAGTCTTGATGAGGCAATAGCCAGGGAACAAGATAATTTAGGGAAGATCCTTAAAGGTGACGATTAGAGGGTCAGGAGCTTTACACTATAGGGGACCTGATGTAACATCTAGAAGAGCCCTTGGTAAACTTTGAAGTGGGACCCTTAAATGAAGAATTAGAATTTTTGAGTAGATACAGGAGCAGATAAGTCCTGTCTCAACAAAGTACTAAGAAGTATAGTATAGTATAGTATAGTATAGTATAGTATAGTATAGTATAGTATAGTATAGTATAGTATAGTGAAAAACATCTGGATTTAGACAAAAAACAACTAGGTAGAAAGGATATCCAATAGCACCAAAACTGGCCAGTAATACTTAACTTGTAATAAGTGATGTGAAAGTAAAAGGTACCTTATTGTTGTCTTGTTGTGTGCGTGAGAGTGAGTCACAAAGTCAGCCTCAACTTCCTGGGCAGGTGGGAAGGGGGCAGTGGAAGTGTGTGTATGTGTGACCTGCAAACCAGGCTTGTGTCCCCCAGGCGGGTGGGGGCTGTGGCCAAAGTGTGTGTGTGACCTACAAACTAGACTAGTGCTCCTCAGGTGTGTGAGGGAGCCGTAGCTGCGAGAGTGTGAGTGACACGCAGACAGCCTCACAGGTGAATGTGCACAAGAGGCAGCCAGAGCCAGGGCCCTTCCAAGAGGCCCAGGGATACTGAGACCTGTGGGCCAACCCCAAGGTGAGGGGAGCCACAGTGATTTTCTAGCAATAATGATCCAGTTTGTGTCTTGAGGGTGTGAAGGAATGTGTGAGAATAAATATAGACAAATTAGAATAGAGGTAATGTAGATTGTGCATTATAAGTTTTACCACATCTCCTTAGAGGGAAGTGTATTGTGTAGAAGAATGGCGTAGGGAAAAAAAAAAAGAGAAAAAAATTCAAGTGTAAGGGGTTGAAAGAAGTATTTAAGCTGTAAGTGAAAGTGAGAAACAGAAGCAAGAGATAAATAGATAAGATCTTGAAAAATAGAACAGAAAAACTAGTGAATTAAATACACAGAAAAATAGGGGAATAAAAATACTTTGGGAGTTAAGTTAGCTGAGAAATACAACTCCTTGCAAAATACAGAGTATGTAGAAGTTGATGAGAGAAACATGCAAGCTATGGAAAAAGAGAAATTAACCAATAACATTAAACAGAGAAACTGAGTTTTGATAAAATCATTAAATTGCAGACCATTAATGCCTGTGTTTGAAAGCCCGTTTCAGGTACTCTTCATTACTAATTCGACTGTGCAGACCAAAAGAAAAAGGTTGGACTCACATCACTCTCACCTCCTGGCATTGGACCAGGATTCAACACCAGTTTTTTTTTTCCCTCTGGCATTCTAGCATTGGATCGGACTCCACCCCTTTGTCTTTCTGGCATTGGGCCAGAGTCCCAGTTTTTCCCTCTGGCATTGGACCAGAGTCCACATCACTCTCACCCCCCGGCGCTGGACAAGATTCATCTGCTTCACAAGCTAAATCACCTGAGTACACTGTGGTAAAAGGACCAAAGGATTTAAAGTTGACTCTCAGAAGGAAGAGTCAAAAAGACTGAACTGTGTGGGAAAAAAAAATTGTTAAGAGTTCTAATATTGCTTAAAATGTTTTAAGACTGTTCTGTGTAAACTATGTTGGTAAAAAGTTTAAGATTGTAAATAAGTAATTCTAGTTAAGTTCCCCAATTTATTTCTAAAGACTCCAGGTTAATCCTCTACAGAACACTCCCCTGGGAGGGGAAACCAAAATTGGTAGGGAACAGACCAAGAGAGGTTTAACCAGAGAAACGGGTAGAAGGGACTCTAAAGAGCTTGGAAGCTTCTCCTCAGTAAAATTCCCCAAGAGGCAAGGCCGGGTGGGCAGGCTGTGCAAGATGACCCATACCGGACTCTTGGGAAGGGTAGTGCTGATGGCTCTGATTGCTGGTGGTGCTCTGGGGAGCCCAGCTGAGCCGTGCAATGAATGCTACCAAGCCCGCTGTGAGGAGGAAGTGAGCTCCTTGTCGAGAGTCCACATCAGTTCTAACCCTGATTGTGTTAACCTCTCCCAATTGGTCTTTTATCAAAAAAATAAGAGAGTGTATTGGATAATATACAATACTGCCACTTTTAGGCAGCCACTCCTAGGAGAGTGCCCTATAGGGGAAGCCTGGTTGTGCTTTAAATGGGATGCTGCTGAAACAAGCTCAGCAGATATAGTAAAAAGCAAAGAAATGGTGAAAATGGTAAGAAAAATTGTTTGTTACAAGTATTTATATGAGTGTACTGGAAAAGAGATAAACCCCTTTAGGAACACATTTCAGGGGAGGCTTAAACCCCTAGATTTGATCTCGTCTGGCAGCTGCACCGCTGGAGTGATAAAACCAATTTTCTTATTACCCAAAGAAACTGGATCAAGTTTGGGAGTTCCTATATATAATTTGAGAGAAATTAAACAGAACAGGCACAGTGAAATAGAAATTGAGAAAATCCAAAATTGTAAAAGCCAAATTCGGATCCCAATATCTATGTTAAACAAAGTTATCCGGCTCCAGGCAGTATTAAAAATTAAGAATTCAATTATTAGGAACATTTCAAACAAAATAAAAAGGTTAGCATGTGTAAATAATGAAGATCAAACTCCTACACTTGATCCCAGTGGGTGGGAGAACCTGGAGATTTTCAAAAAGGATGTGTGGGAAAAGGTAGTTTTTCTCGCTGTGTGTGCACTTGGAGGATTGCTATTTTTACTATGCTTATTTATCTGTTTCAGTAAAATAGTGTTTGCCGTGAAGACAAACCTGAAGAAACCAAGGAAAGTAACAAGGTTAAGTAACCGTGATTACCAAAGTGCACAAGAGATTTATAGTAGATTCAAAACAAAAATTAAGAGTTGATGCGAGCTTAGAGTTTAAGCTCGATCAAAGAAAAAGAGGGGGGACTGTTATGAACAAAAACTCGGTTAATATTTTTTTATGAGAAAAAGTTTCAAAAAGGCAGCCAGACCACTGGCCCTGCCCAAGTTCTGTGTGTTTTGTTATTGTAATCACGGGTCGTTGTCGTTAATGGTTGTTTTTGTATTAGTAAAAGCCCTGGCTGGGGCGAGGTAATGGCCCTTCTCCTGGGTGGGGACCTTGCCCGAAGCTAAGTTGTACCTTTCCCAGAATAGTGAAGACACCTGAGAAGGTGGGGGGGGGTTATGCAAAGTGACTCGCAAGACCAGAATGCTTTGTGAGACCCCCATCTCCAAACTCATGGAGAAACCCCAAAAACAACGAGCCACCTAAGAGTTGAGAGACTAGAGTGATGTCTGGACGTGAGGAACCGAGTGCCGAGCCTGCAGAGATGCGGAACACCTTCGGAGCCTCTCGCCCTGACCATGGGAGTTGACCCCGGAGCTGAGACCAGGCCGACTGAGTGGGAGGGGCAACATCTGACGACACCATCTTATGGGATCAGGAGACCCAAAAGGCTCCCAAGAGGATCTGATCCCCAGCTCTGCCCCTGGTGGACAGAGCTGCGCATATCCTCCTCCTCTGAGTCGCCCTGGGAGACGACGGACGCTGCAGACCCGTCGAGCCGCCCAATCCTGAGCTGATCACTTTTAATAAAGGCATAAAAAAGGAGAAGAAGTCTCCTGGCCCTGTTTATTTCATTTAGGGTAGAGGTGATTGTAGCATTCTGTGATTGATGTTGTCCCAGGTTCTCTACTCAGCAGCTCTGGCTTGCTCACAGAAGCTGTGCCTTGAGCTCTGACCCAGTGTGGACAACCTTGCTCCACATTGCCCAGCCTCATCCTGTCTGTCCTCACTCCCCTGGGACCTGCTGTGCTTGGAGAGCTGGCTGCACTCAGCCTAAGAGAGGTTTTCACTTTTTGGGTTTTTTGAAGCAATCTGAAACTGCAGAGTTTTTCCACTGCAAACAGACACACTGCTCAGGTGTGTGCCAGCCCCAGGTGCCACCAAAGCCACTGCAGAGCAGCCCTGGGCCAGCTGTGAGGGTGGATCATCAGCCCAAGCTGCACGGGGCCCCTGCAAGGGGCCGTGGCCATGGGCACTGCACTGACCCCACTGCTGACCCACTGCACTGACCCCATGCTGGGGAACACTGGGAATGCTGTGGGAGACACTGGGACATACTGGGAGTGAAACTGGGGACGACTGGGACAAACTGGGTACACTGGGGTTATTGCAGAGAAGGCTTAGTACACTGGGGTACCTGTGGATGATATTGGGAGGAACTGGGAACAACTGGGAATGAACTCAGGTGTATTGAACGGACTGGGCTGCACTGGAAGGAGCTGGAAGGGCACTGGGGTTGTACTGGGTTCTACTTGGGATGAACTGGGCTTTACTGAGGTTATACTGCTCTGTACTGGGAATGAACTGGGCTGTAGTGGAAGGGACTGGAGGAGGGCGAATGGGCTGTTCCTGCCTACACCGCATCCCATTTGCCGAGGCTCCCGTCTATCACCGCCAGCAGCTAATCAGCACCAGGAATCCGTGTCTGCGGCGCTGCTTAGATGGGATCCATATTTTCTTTTTGCCTACAAGTCCCTGCATGCCCCGCGGCCCTAATGAGCCCCATTGGAGCCAGGATTACAATGCCCATCATGCCCTGCGCTCCACAGAACCCCGAGATCCGCCCCCATCTGTCTCATACGTATCCCTCAGACCCTCCAGGATCCCTCAGTGCCCCCTCAGCGCCCATTCGGGACCCCCGAAAAGCGTCCCCGGATCCCCTGAGTGCTCCCAACCCCACAGATGCCCGGTACAGCCACTCCTGGGAATTCATCTCCTCTCATCCCCCGTGGCATCAGAGCCCCTCAGAACACAGTCCCGCGCCTAAAACTCCTGCCGTGCCCCGTGACCTAGAGAGCCTGGTTAGAGCTCCCTGAGCTCCCCCCAAGGGCTCCCGAACCATTTAAGTTCTCCGGAGGACCTCAAGTGTCGGCTCGGACGCAAAAGTGTCCCCCAAGTGCCTTCCCGGACCACAAACATCGCGTTTGTGCCACTTCTGGGACTACAGCTCCCATCATGCTCCGCGGCGCACGTCCAGCGCTATTCCAGCCGGGACTTCATCTCCCGTCATGCCCCGCGCCTCACCAAGAGCCATTGCAGCTGCGCTCAGAACTCCCGTGATGCTCCGCGGCCGCGTTAAACCGTATGATCCTCCCGCCTTCAACTCCCATCACCCCCCACGCCCCTTGCAGCCCCGTTCGAGCCCCTCAAGGGCCTGCTCAGACCCCGAAGGGCCCCAAATTCCCCTCCTTGACTTCCAAGGGCCCCCCTGGACCCCCAAGTCCTGCCCCGGACCCCGATCTGTCCCTCAGGATCCCTGAGTGCCCCTCCAAGTGACAACCCGGCTCGCCCAAGTGTCCTCCAGACCCTCAAGTTCTCTCTGAATTCCTTCCGAAGACCCAAAACTGCCCCAAATGTGCCCCAGAAATGTCACCATAGGCAGAGTGGTCCCTTTTACCCTGTGTGAGAAATATATTATAAAAAAAGATTACAAAAGGACTGCAAATACTACTAATTATTATAAAGAAGAAGAAATACATAGCCAATGGAACTTAATTAATTAATGGAGGGAATTATGTTACTTGGAACCAATGACCAACTACTTTTTGCTTGCTAAAAATGTATAGGTTTTTAAAGAACAGCATAAAAGTTAGGTAATAAAACTCCAGAAAAAGATTTTTATATATAAGTAAAAGATAATTATAATTTTATTCATTAATTACATTTTATTTTTAGAGGAAAATGAATGTTTTTTAAAAGCATTTTAAGATTTGAGTCTCAGGTGTGCGATGTCAGACATGGTGAGGCTGGAGGTGAGGAGCAGGTTGTCCAAACAGGCTCAACCTGCAAGGGGCTCATTCTTCTCCATGCCCAGACCTCCTTAGGAGGCATTCAGCATCAAGATCACCTGGGGAATGCTTCTGTCCCCTCTTCTCTGAAATGAAAATAAAAAAATATTTCCTTGACTAAAACCAAAATCCTGATGTGCACTTTGAAAACTTCCTGCTAAAGAGAGCTCAAGGTCAGGAGCGTTGACCATCTGTTCCAGTGGTAGTTGTGCCTTTCCACAGGAAGGAGGCTGCAGTAGATGATATTTCAGGGCTATTCCAATTTAAAAATCAGAAGATAAATAAGGAAAAGTAAGGAAAGTTCTGACACCTCCTCATGAATGACTCACCAAGGGGGTCAATGGCAGAGCTTTCCAGCTTGACCTCCCCAGCTGAGCATGGAGGGTTCTGCATCAGGTCTGAGATTCATGATGGAAGTCCACAAAGGGCATTTGGGGAATGTGCAAGATTTCCCATGGGAAGCCTAAGAAAGGACCACAGGAAGGGAAAGAGTGGCATCATGGTGGTTTGTGGCAGAACAAACATGAATCAACAGAGAAAAGGGGATGAAAGAGCTGGTCATGTGTGAACATGATGGTCAGTGCCCGTCCCTGGCCATGCCCTACAGCTGCTCCCTGCAGCCTGTGGCATTCCCTAAACACTCCATTGCCAGGAACTGTCTGGGACAAGGGAGCTCTCTTTGCTCTGGGTACCTAGGGATGTCCAAGTGTCACATACTGGAGTGGGGACCACAAATCATCAGGTCCTGTGTCCTTTGGGGACCCAGGCACTGGTGAGACTGGTGTGTGTGCACCCAGCACTGGTGTGTGTGGGGCTGGGTATAACCACCAGAGAACATCAAACCAGAGCAACCAATGAGCAGCAGAGGTCTGGGAACTGCTGTGTGAGATGACCTCCTGCAGGGATCCACATGGTCTGCATGTCTCTGCAGCTCTGCCTCTCCTCCTGCCATGGCAGAGCACACAAACAGCCCATCCCTGTGTCCCTTCTCCACTGACTGTGTTTTGGCCTGGCCTGGAGGAGTCCCTGTGCGTTTCCCTCCCCCACGGCTCTGCCATTCCTGATCCAGCAGCTGTGGGGCAACAGAGCTGGGGCAGTGCAGGGACAGGGCTGGCTCTGACAGGTCTTTTGTGGTTTAGGAATGGTGGTCTCCAATTTGCTACTCCCACTACAAAGACCATGTGCCTCCCCAGATTTATATTCCCACCATCATCCCCCACACCACAGGGGCTTTGCCTGCCTGGCCCAGCTTGATCTCAGCCTACGTTTCACAGTCAGGGATAACCTGGAGATGGTGTCCATGGTTATATCCACCCCTCTCTCACGAGCCCATCTAGAGGTTGCATCTCTTTCCTGATGACCTGAGGTGTCCAGAAATAACTCACCCTTGTGGAGCCAGTCCAGACCCCCCTGAGACACTTTAATCCTGGCAGCCCCATCCTCCTGTCCATTGTTGTGATGCTCTTCAGGGCCCAACTCTTGGGCACATGAGCATCCAGAGGAGGGACTTCCACAGCCAAATTTTCCCCCAGAGAGAGATGTCTTGCCCCAGTCCAGCAGCCCCACTGGGTTTCCCTCCGTGCTCCCAACTTCCCTTTTTCCATGGTTCCAGCCACCCCACAGAGCATTTCCCACCATCCCGAAGTCAGTGCAGAGGTGCAACTCTGGCCATTTCTCTCGCTCAGAGCTCCAGGGATGGTCCCAGTGCTGGAGTGATTGCAGGAAAGGGGACCCCACAATGGGACATTTCTCGGTCAAATACAGACAGGAAGAGCGACAAACTGTCTGTGACTCGGGTTTTGGCCTGGCAGCCCCCGCCATGGTTTGCAGGGAGCTGCAGTGTGGCTCGGCCCTGGCTGTGCCAGGCAGTGCTGGCCTGGGAGAGGGTGTTGGTGCCAGCTGGCCCAGGGAGCTGCAGTGTGTGGGAAACGAATCCCTCCTGGCCTCCTGCCCCAGGGTGACACTGCAGGGCCTCATGGAGCCAAGGGGCCATTGTAGCTCTTCAGGGCCCCATGGAATTAAGGGGACTCTGGACATTGTGGGGCCTTGTGGGACTGAGGCCATTGTGACACTTCAGAACCAAGGGGTCACTGGGAAACTATTGGGCCTTGCCGAACTGATACTGAAATCACCCAAATAGAAACTTTCTAACACAGTTTGAGTATTAGAAAGCAGCCATTCTTTATTGCAGCACTGATCACTTGGAGGATCCTTCCTCCATTCGAGTGCCCCAAGCGTCAGGTGAGCAGAGGTTTTATCACATACGCTGATTACATATTCCTGAGATATTCCTCTGTGGTGGCCTACAGCTGGCCTGTATGCCTCACAGTATAAATAATTTCAACTTTATAACTTAAATAAACTATTTATTGTGTAATTACCTTACTTATGTAATTCAACCAGTAGGAGCAGGCCATGGCCGTTGGAGACTTAGGCTGCTATTGGCTGGTTAGCTGAGTAGTAACTGGCTCGGCCAATGAGGATTAACCTCATGGGCCTTCTTATCTATATAAGGAAGTGAGATCTCAATAAAGCTGCCTGTTGCTGCATGAACACGTACAGTCAAATCACCTGTCTCTGAAACTGTGACCCCATTGGTGACCCCGATGTGATCACAACAGCTGCTACTGATAGAGTGAGGAGGTGGACGGGGCAGACAAGAGGAGCTGCCCACAGCCTTTGAGCTGTGAAGAGCAGTGTCCAGTGCTGCAGGGCAACCAGGAAGATTTTCCTGCAGCCTTTGAGCTGCAAATAATGCCGGAAAGAGCTGTGATCGGTCTGGACTCTCCTTTTTTTTCCCCTTACGATTTTTCTTTTTGTAAGTGGAAGACACCACCGGCATGGGAGTAGGGGCTTTGAAACTGGAGAACCCCTCCTGTAAGTATGGACTCCTATTTTAAAGAAAATATTTGAAAAATATGATGAATGGGCTTTATTAGTCCTAATAATGTGGTATGAGAGCCACAGACTGGATCTGTTGGAAGGGGCTGCCCTAGATTTAAAAATTTTGGAGTGGGCTCGTAGAAGAATTCTTGACAGAACAAGGGCATGCTATACTCCTACCGGAGCTGGATAACCCTGGCCTCCACATTATGGAGTTTCTTTGAAGAATGATAGTGGAGCCCTGGAAAAAGTTAAAGATAGAATCTAAAATGTTAAGCTTTGTGTTTTCCCAGATCAACTGCACCTGCGTAAGCAGTATGATAAATGATATAATTGTTAGATGTGATGATTGTTTAGTAATTAAATATAATTATTATATAACCATAGAATAATCATGAGAAACTATATTGGAAATTTAAAGGAGGGGCTATGCTGAGCTGAAATCTATGTATACAATAGAACAATATAAGTTTAATAATTAACATGGAAGTTATATAACAATAGACTATAAAAACATGATCATCTCATATGTATGGTCGGAATCCAATTTGGGTAATACGCCGATTCCCAGAGCTCTTAAATAAAAAGCACCGCATTTAATCGCTACGTGATTATGCGTTTTTTAATACTAACAAGACCATGTACCATCCTCAGAACAAGATAGATCATGCACTGTCCTTGAATAGATACAACAACGAAGAATAAGCATTGTGCAAGGACGAAGCCAGATGCGAAACACTATATGAGAACTGCTAATTTAGCACACCTTAGCTAAAACGCTTACAGCGTGGCAACCAATCAACAAGTAACATGTATGTATGAATATCGCCACTTAATCAATAAGCATTAAGCAGTGGTGGTGTGAGACAAGTGTATAGAACCATAATTATGACAAAATTGCTAAATAACGGAAGACGACATGTAGCCACATTAGTGTGATTGTCGTGACTCGGCTGACTCTCCATGGGACCCTCTTCATACTGGTGCCACGAACAGGGACCCTCTGAGACACTTGAATGCGATTTGCCTAAATGTGGAAGACTGGAGTATCAGGCAAGAACCTGATTTGGGAGCCGGAGAGTCGGAGGCAGAATAGACCTGGTGGGCAAATGCAGACACCAGAGTCCGGAGCTTGAGTGGCCGAACAAGCCCCTGCCAAGGTAAGACTGCAATGGAATTAGACGCGGCAATAAGACTGCTCACAAGTATCCTCTATAAGAGAGGCGAGGACATAAAAGAAGTCCTAGTGAAAGAGGCACGAAAAAGAAAAAAAATTTCTTGAACCTTTCCTGCTATTTAGTACAACTGAGTGGAAAGAGTAGGAAACCATCTTTGGAATAGCACAATAGAAGGAAGAAAAGATGGAAAAGAAGCAAAAGAGTTAGGAGCCACCTGGAAATCTATTATTAACACTTTAGAAACTATGAAAGCTAAGAAAAAAGTGGCTGCTGCAGCCATTGAAGCCTTAGGAGGGTATGTTAGTGAAAGGCAACAAGAGAGAGAAAACACAACCTCGTAAACCATCACGTCTTGCTACCTTCTTTGGGGTAAGAAATACTCAACCTATGGAAGCAATTACTTCTCCTGTTTGCTCTACTTTGCAAGAAGTGATAGGTAGTGTATCACAAAAAGAAGTTTCCCTGCAGGAATTTGTTACAGGTGACCAAAGCCAAAATGAAGTACTTGATCCCCCTCTTGTGGGAGAAGAGCAGAAGGATACATCACTCAGAGCAATTAGTGGTGTGAGACCAAAAAGAGCAGTTACAGCTCGCAAGCAAGATAAAAAGAAAATAGAATATTGTTCTCCATATTGTTCTCGTTCTTCGTGTCATTCTCTCTGCCGCTCCCCTTTGTATCCCCCCTTGCCTGAAACATCGTCAGATGAATTCTAGGAAGAAGAAGAAAGAAATCAAACTCATAAATAAAAATGCCCTGAACTTAATGGTCCACTTCAAGAAATACTAAAGAAAATAGCAGAATTATCCACCTGGCAAGAACAATTAGAAAAACAAACAGAAAACGTGAAAAAACCAGAAGTTATACCTACACCCCTTTCCACTTCAATGCCTATCACTCCTACTGCTCCACGAGTCCCTGGGTGGCTTGTGCCACCTCCACAGGCTCCCAAGCCAGAAAAAGATTCAATACAGCAACGCTGGTCAGGAGTTGTTCATGATGCTATCTTAGACAGAGAATGGCACACAGCAAGTACTCTCACCTGTGCTGTATTAGTTACCAATAATCAGGCAAATTGGGAGCCACATGATCGGAAATTACTGCAACAAGCAAAACAAACAGTTGCCACTCACGGTCTCTGGTCAGAAGCTGCTCGTCAAATCATTCAATTTATTTTTACAACAGATGTCCTTTCTCCTGCAGATTGTTCTGAAGTTTCCTCATTGCTACTTACACCATCTCAATATTTAATGTTTGAGAAAGAATGGAAAAGATTAGCAGTAGGAGAAGCAAACAGACATCAAGTTGTAGGAGACCCCCTTTATGGATTGCAAGCAGACCTGTTAACAGGACAAGGACCTTATTCTACCATGCAAGTTCAACTACAATACCTCACACAGATGCAACAGATTGCTCAAGCTTTATCTCATTGAGCCTTTTTGTCTGTACCAGATAAGAAAAAGCCTGCATCTTACACCACTGTCTGGCAGGGGGTGACAGAGCCCTATGGACAGCGTGTGGACCGCTTGTAAGCAGCAATAAAAGATGCTTCAGATTTACCACCCAAACTTCAAGAGCAAATATTCTGCGCTCTTGCTTTCAAAGGAGCTAATCCCAAACCAAGAGCAATCCTAGCAACACTACCTCTAGGAAGTCCAGTAGATGAAATACTTGTGAGAGCCACCCAAGCAGAACAAAATAATCAAGCAGCTGCATTCACTGCAGCAATGAGAGGAGCAATAAAGGAGAAAGAGCATATAATTGCAGCAGCACTATCTGGAAGTGGAGATAAGCAAGCTAAAATGAAAAATCAAAATAACAATAACATCAAAGCCAACAATTGTTTTTGCTGCAGTGAACAAGGACAAGTGTGACAAAACTGCTCCAAAACTGTTTGGTGTCACACGTGCAACTCTGATACTCATGCTACAGGGACAGAGGCGCAGTGCAGGGACACCGTAGCACAGCCTGGGCTGCACAAGGCACAGGGATGGGCAGCAGCTGCAAGACAGCCCTGCCAGAGCCAACTTGGGCAGCACTTTGGCCATGGCTGCTGGCCCTGGGCCTGAGGCAGGAGCAGGAGACAAGTGACCCTTGCAGGGCTGGGGCCTCATTGCCTCCTTGTCCCCGCTCAGCAGCCTGGCAGAGGCCGCCCCATTGCTCCTGCCCTTGGCATTGCCCATCCCCACATGCCAGTGCCCATCCTGGGAAGAGCCCTGAGCAAGGAGGGAGGGACAGGATTTCCCTGGCCAGGGGCTGGGGCTCAGGCCTTGGCCCTTTGCATGCCTCAAACACATCCAGGTGTGCTTGGCACCAGAGACACCTTTGCCTTGTTTGTCCCCAGCTGTCATCACAGCCTCCAGTGTTCTGCTCTAACTGGAACCTGGTGACACTTTCTCAGTGGGACCCATTAAAACTTCAAGAAACTTCAGAGTTTTTATTGTAGTTTGAGTTCTTGAGAAGTTTTTGAAGACACTCTCAGGGACTGAGTCTGATGTAAACAACACCAAATCCCCAAGAGGCTCATTAAAGTCCTTGTGCTGTGTCTGTGCTGCCGAGCTTTAAAGGAACAGCTCTTGCCAGGGCCAACTTCTCTCCCAGCCCAGCAGGGCTGCGGGCTTTGCCTGCAGGCACTGAGGGGATAGGAGCCAGGCAGAGACAGGCTGTTCTTTAATCCCTGCAGGGCCGAGCCGCTGCAGGGCAGGGCTGGCCCAGGGGCTGGGCTGGGCTCTGGCAGCTCTGGCAGGGAAGGAGCCCGGGGCCACAGGAACAGCTGGGGCTGGGACAGCTCCAGCAGCAGAGCCGTGGGCAGGCAGGGAGGGAGGCAGTGCTGAGGGAAGCCCTGCTGCAGGGCAGATGTGGCATCTGCCGGGCCTGCCCTGCAGGGCAGACACTGCCCTGAGCAGCACAGCTCTTGTGTCCCCTCGCAGACAGCACAGCCCTCAGCCCAGGGGCTCGGGGCCCTCAGTCCCTCCTGGGCCGGCAGAGCAGCCCCAGAGATGAAGGGCATCTCTGCGGCCATGTGCTCATTCCCTGCTGACCAGGGCCTGAGGGCCACTGTCCTGCCCTGCTGCTGCCTGGCAGGGGCTGGGCAGGGCTGGCCAAGGAAAGGCTTTTCCTAAGGCCCGTCTCTCTCTCTCTCCTTGCCTTGCCCAGGTGCTGCTGGCATTGCTGAGGGGCTCTCTGCAATGGCAGTTCCAGCTGCAGGGCCAGGCCCAGCCCTTGGGCTCCTCCTGGTCAGGCTGAGCACAGCAATGGGGGTGTCCCAGCACCCTGTGCCCGGCGAGCTCTGGGCAGGGCAGCCTGGGAGGCTGGCAATGAGCCCACTCTCCTGACTCTGGGAAAAGCAGGAACCACTTTGTGTGCCAGGGATCCCTCTGCTCTCAGCTGTGTCTCCTGGCTGTCCAGGGTAACATGGGAGTGGGTCTCAGAAAGGTGCAAGTCCAGGGAAGCTGGAACAGGAGAGAGGGACAGAGCAGCCACCCTCATTCTCCACTAAGCCTCAAAAAACCTTTCTGCCTCTCTGGAGTCTCTGTTCTCGCCAGGTGCAGCAGAATGTCTTGTTCTGCCTCCTGCAATACCCATCCCATCACCCAGGCAGCTCTTCTCCTTTAGGAGGTGATTCTTTGTCCAAGTCCAAACACCAGGACTGACCCCTGCCATCACTGTTCCTCTGCACTGATTGGGATCCGGGCTTACTCCCAGGTGTCCTGCAGGTCAAGGTCCATCTCCTCACACAACATTGGCCAGCAGCAATCAGGGCCCCAGCACAAAAGGTGAAGGAAGATCTCTGAGACATGGACAGGGGGAGATGTTTAGTTGCAGGAAAGGGTCTATGAGAAAGGGCTTGGAGTATTCTGGAGAAATCTCCTCTCAGTTATCACTGTCATTCTTTCTTCAAAAGGTTCCAATGACCGGAGACAGCAAATGTCCAACAGCAGCTCCATCAGCCATTTCCTCCTGCTGGCATTGGCAGACATGCGGCAGCTGCAGCTCCTGCACTTCTGCCTCTTGCTGGGCATCTCCCTGGCTGCCCTCCTGGGCAACGGCCTCATCATCAGCGCCGTAGCCTGCGGCCACCACCTGCACACGCCCATGTTCTTCTTCCTGCTCAACCTGGCCCTCAGCGACCTGGGCTCCATCTGCACCACTGTCCCCAAAGCCATGCACAATTCCCTCTGGGAGACCAGCACCATCTCCTACTCAGGATGTACTGCTCAGGTTTTCTTCTTTCTCTTCTTTATGGGAGCAGAGCTTTCCCTCCTGACCGTCATGTGCTATGACCGCTATGTGTCCATCTGCAAACCCCTGCACTACGGGACCCTCCTGGGCAGTAGAGCTTGTGCCCACATGGCAGCAGCTGCCTGGGCCAGTGGCTTTGTTCTTTCTCTGCTGCACGCAGCCAATACATTTTCCCTACCCCTGTGCCATGGCAATGCCCTGGGCCAGTTCTTCTGTGAGGTGCCCCAGATCCTCAAGCTCTCCTGCTCACACTCATCTTCAGAAAAATGTGGATTTCATTGATTGCTTTCTCTTTAGGTTCTGGCTGTTTTGTGTTCATTGTTTTCTCCTATGTGCAGATCTTCAGGGCTGGGCTGAGAATCCCCTCTGAGCAGGGACGGCACAATGCCTTTTCCACCTGCCTCCCTCACCTGGCTGTGGTCTCCCTTTTTCTCAGCACAGGCTTTTTTGCCTACCTGAAGCCCCCCTCCATCTCCTCCCCATCCCTGGATCTGGCTCTTTCAATTCTGTACTCGGTGGTGCCTGCAGCCCTGAACCCCCTCATCCACAGCCTGAGGAATCAGGAGCTCATGGCTGCAATCCGGAGAGTGATGACTGGATGCTTTCAGAAACATTGAAATGCTTGACAATTTCTGCTAGTCACATGTAATAAAAGTCATCTTTGATACTTCTTGTTGGTTTGGCTGTGGTTTCTTTTTCTTTGTTTTAGCTTTTAATATTGTCCACAAAGAAATGTCATTGTTTGTGCCCATTTTCATTTTTTTTCTATTTCCGCTGTGACCCCACACTGTGTCAATGGTGGGCTGTGTTCTCAGTAGCATTAAACAAAATAAAGGTACTTGCAGCAGAGTTTTCTCTAATGATCCCCCTTGTGTTGCCTTCTCTGGAGCTGCGGCAGCAATGTCTGTGTGCAGAGCTGGGGGCAGATCAGTGCTGGCACAGCAGTAGCAGCAGCTCTTGGTGTTGCCAGTGCTGCTGCCATGGCCCTACCCTGGTAGCTCTGGTGGCCTTGGTGTTGCTGTAGGGCCTGAGTGCTCTCGGGGCCGGGCACAGTCCTGGGGATGGCAGTGCCGGGGCTGCAGCAGGGACAGGCCATGGGCACTGCTGGGGCAGTGCTGACGCCTCAGGCCAGGGCCTGGGGGCTCCAGGCTCCTTGCCCAGGCTCTCTCAAGAACACGGCCAGGCCAATGCTCAGCACAGAAAAGTCCCATGAGCAGCCCATTGCTGTTGGTGTGGAGACATGGTCCAGAAGCACAAATGCCATCAGCCGCTGGGGCCAGCAAGGCCTGGGGGACACCAGGGAAACCACTCAGCTTTGTCCTGGCCTCTGCAGGCAGCCAGAAAGTTTGTTCCCATCAGCTGGGAATTTCCTGTCCCACTGCAGACACTGTTGCTGAGAGCCAGGGCTGCCTGGCAGCCACCCCCAAACTGCCCTGAGCATGTCCTTGGCTTCATCTTTGCTTTCTTTACTCTTCCTTGGTCCAGATTTCTTCCCATTACACTCCTGTTCCCTCCCCTGCAAACAGCCCATCCCTGTTTGCCCTTTCCTCTCTGGACCCACTCCCCATTGCAGTTCCTGACTTGGCACCATGGGAACGTCCCTTGGGCAGCAGGATCATCCTACAAGTGCTGTAGGAATTGTCTGCAGGCTCCTGCAGTGCCTGGTGCTGCTCCCTTGCCAGAGGCACCCCAGGCCAGGGGGGCACATCTGGGCTGCTGTGTCTGGCTCTGGGGCTCCCTGTTCTGGGCAGTGAGGAGGAGCTGCAGAGGCTCTGCAGGACTGACAGGATGGGCTTTGGGGTGGCAGGAGAAGCTGAGAGACCTGGGCTGCTGGAGCTTCTGAAGAGGAGGCCCAGGGCTCATTGTGCAACTGCTCCAAGGGTGGTTTCAGAGAATCACAAAATCACCATGGTTTAAAAAGACCTTGGAGATCATCAAGTCCAACCTGTGCCCTGATATTGCCTTGTCTCCCTGAGTCTCCTGTTCTCCAGGATAAACAACCCCAGATCCCTCAGCCTCCTCACAGGACTTGTGCTCCAGACCCCTCACCAGCCTTGTTGCACTTCTCTGAAAACTCTCCAGCCCCTCCATGGCCTTCTTAAATTGGGGGCCCAGTACTGGACGCAGCACTCAAGGTGCTGCCCAACCTGTTCCCAGCACAGGGGAAGAATCCCTGCCCTGCTCCTGCTGGCCACGCCATTCTGTATCCAGGCCAGGAGCCACTGGCCTTCTTGGCCACCCAGGCACAGTACTGGCTCATGTCCAGCCTGTTGTCCATCAGTCCCTGCAGGTCCCTTTCTGCCTGGCTGCTGTCCAGCCACTCTGTTTCCAGCCTGTAGTGCTGCAGGGCTTGTTTTGGCCAAAGTGCACAACCCAGCACTTGGACTTGTTAAACCTCACCTTGTTGGATTTGGTCCCTGGATCCAGCCTGTCCAGGGTCCTGTGCAGAGCCCTCCTACCTTCCAGCAGATCAACACTCCCAGCCAACTTGGTGTCACCACAGTTCCATGAGGCCCCAGAGTGTCCCAGTGGTCTCCATGATTCCATGAGGCCTCTCAGTGTCACCATGTTCCTTTGGTTCCACGGGACCCCTTGGTGTCACAAAGTCCCTTGGATCCCTGGGCCCTGCAGTGTCACAATGGCCTCTGTATTCCACCAAGGCCCTGCAGTCACAATGGATCCTTGGTTCCATGAGGTCTGCCAGGGCAGCAATACTCTCCTCGGTTCCACAGTGTCACAATGGCCTCTTGGTCCCAAGGGCCACCATGATGTCAAACATATTTCCTTCATTCCAGTGGTCCCTGAGGAGCAGCACTGGACCCTTGGTTCCATGGAGCCCTGCAGTGTCGCAATGACCCCATCATGACACCAGGTGCAGCTCTGTCACAATGCTCGGCATGGTTCCACAAGGCCCTGCAGGGTCACAGTGGCCTCTTGGTTCCATGAGGCCTTAAGGTTCCACAATGAATTTCTTGGTCTTGCAGCGTCACGATGGAGCTCTGGTGACTAAAGATCCTGCAGTGTCAGCAGGGACCCTTGGTTCAATGGGGCACCACAGTGCCACAATTGTCCCCTCAGTTCCCAGAGTCCTTGCAACGGAACAATGGCCCCTTGATTCCATTGTCCCCAGGCTCTCCGAAGGGTCTCCTTCATTCTGCAATGACACAATGGCCCCTTGGTTTCACAGTGTCACAGTGGCCCCTGTGGTTCCACCAGGACCCAATGGACTCCTTGTTTCCATTCAGCCCCACAGTGTCACAATGGCCCCTTGGCTCTGTGCTGCCATGTTGTACACACTGTCACCATGGTCCTCTTAGTGCCACTGATAGTGGAACCCTGGAAAAAGTTAAAGATAGAATCTAAAATGTTAGGCTTTGTGCTTTCCCAGATCAACTGCACTTGTGTAAGCAGTATGATAAATTATATAATTGTTAGATGTGATGATTGTTTAGTAATTAAATGTAATTATTATATAACCATAAGAAGAATAGTGAGAAACTATGTTGGAAATTCAGAGAGGGGCTAAATTTTTGTATACAATAGAACAATATAAGTTTAATAATTAACATGAAAGTTATGTAACGATAGAGTATAAAACATGATCATTTTGGATGTATGGTCGGAGTCAGATTTGGGTTGAATATACCCCGATTCCCAGAGCTCTTAATAAAAAGCACCGCATATAATCACTCCGTGATGATGTGTTTTTGATCGCTAACATTTTGGCGACCTGCAGATGGGACCCTTGTGAGTGCTGCTGAGTGAGTTCACGATTCAATCATGCTCCAGCCAGCACCGAGGGATTCTCGGGGAGCCCATCGGCCGCAATCGCTTCCACCGCTCACAAGCGTCCCCGGGAGAAAGGTAAGGTGCTTTTTACTTTGGTTTTGGATGCCTGCCAATAAGACGCAGCGAAAGCTATGCTTGGTTGGGCTAAAGGAATTCCTGTTGGTGTAAGCCTAGGCGCCGTTCCGTAAGACAATCGCGAAAGCGTTGCGGGTTTGGCATTTGTGGTATTTTTGAAATGGAGAAACTTCAAGGGATTTTGGGCAGTAACACCCCTATCCCGCAAAATTCTCCTTTGGGGTGCTTATTAGCACATTGGAAACAAGGTAACTTTGGGGAAGGATTATGTAAAACTAAGTTGATTGATTATTGTAATTCATGGTGGCCAGAATATGCCTTGGAGAATGGTGAAAAATGGCCAAAATACGGTACTCTGCAATATAACACTATTTCGCAGTTAATGTCGTTTTGTAAACAAGAAGGAAAATGGGATGAAGTCCCATATGTTGATCTGTTTTTCTACTTACGGGGAAAGCCAGAATGGCAGAATGAATGTGGATTATTAATGGTTAAAACATCTGCAAAGTGTGGGGTTTGTGAGGAATGTTGTTTAGAACATTTGGCGTTAAGAGAAAGCTTGAGTAGAGAAAATTATACAGATATTGATTTACAAGTAGCTCCAATAGGAACAAGAGAACCTAACCCTATCCCACCTGTTTCATCTGTCCCTGTCCCACTACCTGCTCCTCACCCACCTAGCCCTGAACCTGTTTCATCTAGTACACCTTTCCCTCTTTATCCTCCTCTCCCATCGTCACCCTATCCCTCTTCCTCGGAAGATGAGCAAAACCTAACTGTGATAGAAAGGGGAAAGAGGTATGCGAGTGAAAAAGATAGCAATGGTAATGAATCAGTGACCCCAATAGCTCATAGAACCCGGGGTCGGGCAAAGCTTGCTCCAGTTGTGCATAGAGATGGCATAAGGAAACAAAAACAGACTGTGATTGCCCCCTTGCGACAAGGTGTCGGAGTGGAAGGGCCAGTATTTGTAAAAGTGCCTTTTTCCCTGGCAGACTTAGTCATTTGGAAACAGTCAGCCGGAACTTATAGAGAAAATCCTGATAAAGTGGCACGCGTAGTAAAAATGGTTATGAAAACGCAAAATCCTGACTGGGATGACATACAAGTGATATTAGATACTCTGATGGATTCTACTGAAAAAGAAATGGTACGTAAGGCAGCCAAAGAGAGGGCAAGAGAAGATATTAGAAATGGGCTGGTAACAGGGAATTTAGATGTGAATTTCCCAATTGAGGATCCAAATTGGGACCCTAATTTATTGTGTGATATGAGGAGGTTACGGAAATATCAAGAGTGGATCCAAATAGGAGTTCAGAATGCTGTGCCCAAAACTATAAATTGGTCCAAACTATATGAGGTTCGACAGGAAAAGAAGGAATCTCCCACTGCGTTTTTGGAGAGGCTTAAGGAGGTAGCAAGGAAATATACAGACCTCCAAATGGATACAGAGCAAGCAAAGGTTCAGCTCGCTCTCATATTCTTGGGTCAATCACAGGATGACATTCGTAGAAAATTGCAAAAATTAGAAGGGGAAGAATTAAGGAATTTGGATAAGTTACTCGAGGTCTCTTGGAAGGTATATAACAATCGGGAAAAAAAAGCTAGTAAAAGGCAGCAGCAGAATCTTTTGGCAGTAATACAGGGGAGAGGGAACCCAAATTTCAGGGGGCGTAACAGGAATGGTCGGGGTAGGAGACAAGTTACCCAGGGGTTAAGCCTGAATCAATGTGCATATTGTAAGCAGGAGGGGCATTGGAAGCGAAATTGTCCAAGTTTGAATAACCAGTTTGACGAGGGCAATCAGTTCCAGCAGGCTACCCAGGAGATGGTCCTGGGGGAGTATACCAGCTGACTAGACGTAGAACCGGTAGAACAAGTTAAGGAACCTGTTGTAAATATACAGTTAGGGCATAAAGAGGTCAGATTTCTAATAGATAGGGGAGCTAGTTTTTCTGTATTGAATGATTTGCAAGGACAAATTGGGGACAAGGAAATGACAATAGTCGGCGCTACAGGGAAAGAGGAAAAACGGCCTTTCCTACAACGCCTAGATTTGTGTTTTGGAAACAAGATTATAACACACGAATTTTTATATGTATCTGAGTGTCCAATTCTGCTTTTAGGGAGAGCTTTGCTAGCAAAAGTTGATGCAGTAATAACCTTTGAAAATGGAGAGCTTATAATGAAAATACCTGAATCAAAGACGGGACAGATATTAATGATCAAAGAAAAACCTGTCCCCTCTATCCCTAGGGAGGTAGAAGATGCAGTGATTCCCTCTGTATGGGAGACAGATATACCAGGGAAATCTAAATTGGCACAACCAGTGCATGTAGAGTTAAAAGAAGGGGCAAGGGCTGTACAAGTCAAACAATATCCCATAAAATCAGAAGCACGGCAAGGAATAGTAAAGATTATTGAGAAATTCTTGAAATACCGAATTTTAGAAGAATGTGAATCAGAATTTAATACACCAATATTTCCAGTAAAGAAGCCAAATGGTGAATATAGATTAGTGCAGGACTTGACAGCAATAAATAAAATAACAAAGGACATTTATCCAGTGGTAACAAATCCTTATACATTGCTAACATCCGTAAAGAAGATATATAAATGGTTTACCGTAATTGATTTAAAAGATGATTTTTTCTACATCCCCCTTGACAAAGAAAGTAGGAAACTGTTTGCTTTTGAGTGGGAAAACCCAGGGAACGGAAGAAAGACCCAGCTCACCTGGACACGATTACCATAAGGGTACAAGAACAGTCCCACCCTATTCAGAAACCAACTGGCAAAGGAACTGGAGATTTGGACTGAAAATGGGCAAGTACCAAGAGACCAATACTTATTGTTGCAGTATGTTGATGATATACTGATAGCTACAGAAGAAAGAGCAACCTGTATAAAGGTAACGATTGAGATTTTAAATTCACTGGGGATGGGAGGCTATAAAGTATCCAGAGGAAAGGCACAAATTGCACAACAGACTGTGATTTACCTGGGATGTGATATTCACAAGGGCAATGAAAACTGGGTACTAATTGTATCCAAGCTATTTGTACAATTCCAGAGCCCCAGAATTTACATGAGCTGCGAGTCTTCCTCAGGATGGCAGGATGGTGTCGCTTGTGGATCATGGACTATGGACTGATTGCGAAACCCCTGTATGAAGCTCAGAAGATGCAGCCATCCAGCTGGGGCAAACCACAGAAAGAAGCCTTCCTAAAATTGAAGGAAGCACTGACAACTGCTCCAGCACTAGGGTTACCTGATCTGTCTAAAGATTTTTAGCTGTTTGTACATGAAAGGCTGCGCCTAGCACTAGGAGTCCTGACCCAACGTCTGGGAAGCTGGAAAAGGCCGGTGGGCTACTTTTCCAAACAACTCGACAACATAAGTGCCGGGTGGCCCCCATGTCTGCGGGCAGTCGCAGCTCCTGTGATCCTGATACAAGAAGCCAGGAAACTTACTATGGGAAGGCACATAGATGTCTATGTACCACACATGGTAACCACTGTCTTAGAACAAAAGGGGGGCCATTGGCTATCTCCCAGCAGGATGATGAAATTCCAGGTAGTCCTGACTGAGCAGGATGATGTCACATTAAAAACAACTA
Organism: Melospiza melodia melodia; assembly: GCF_035770615.1. NCBI lineage: Eukaryota > Metazoa > Chordata > Aves > Passeriformes > Passerellidae > Melospiza > Melospiza melodia. Next base: position 1,366,667 of record NC_086206.1, on the reverse strand, counting down.
ACCTTTTGAATCCAGCTTTGTTCCTAGGTACCACAACTGAAGAAGGCCCATTAGAACACAACTGTGTAGAAGTAATAGAGTACACCTATTCAGCAAGAGAAGACCTGAAAGATGTCCCACTAGAGCAGCCGGAATGGGAGCTGTTTACAGATGGGAGCAGCCTTGTGGAAAACAGAACTAGATACGCTGGATATGCATAACAATAGTCAATACAGTAGTGGAGGCAAAGGCATTACCACCAAATACATCTGCCCAGAAGGCAGAACTGGTTGCTTTAACCAGGGCACTAGAATTAAGTGAAGGGAAAAAGGTAAATATCTGGACTGACTCAAAATATGCTTTTGGAGTGGTGCATGTACACGGAGCACTGTGGAAAGAAAGAGGACTGTTATCTTCTCGGGGTACGCACATTAAACATCAGGATGCAGTCCTGCAATTGATAAAGGCAGTACAAAAACCTGAACAAGTAGCAATCATACACTGCAAAGCACACCAATCAGGAAACTCCAAAATCTGTGAGGGAAATTGAAAGGCAGACTGGGCAGCCCGACAGATTGCTCGAGAGGTATAAACAACAATGACATTGATACCTTTTAAGCTTAATGTGTCCCAACTCAATTTGCCTCCAAAACCAAAATATTCAGTAGAAGATGAGAGAGTGGCATGTTTGCTAAATGCACAAAAGAATTCAGAGGGATGGTATGTAACTGCACAAGGACAAATAGTGGTACCCCCCTTGATAATGAGAGAAGTTCTACAAATTAAACATAACGAATGTCACTGGGGAGCAGAGGCATTGGTAAAATTGCTAAAGCAGAGCTTAATTTCAGTACGGATGTTAACAATGGCAAAATCAGTAATGTCAAAATGTGATATCTGCTTGAAAAACAACCCAGTGGCCAGGCGACAGGCACAGCTAGGAAGAATTCGGATAGGAATAGAGCCAGGAGACTATCGGCAGGTAGATTTTGTAGAGCTACCAAGGACTCGAGGATACAAATACCTGTTAGTGGGGGTTCACACATTCTCTGGGTGGCCAGAAGCCCTTCCCTGTCGCACGAACCAAGCAAAGGAAACAGTTAAGTGGTTACTACAGGAGATTATTCCCATGTTTGGGGTACCCCTAGGGGTATCATCAGATAGGGGACCCCATTTCATAGCTATAGTAGTAAGAGAGGTAAGTAGATTGCTGGGGATAAATTGGGACCTCCACACACCGTAGAGACCCCAGTCAAGTGGACAGGTAGAGAGGATGAATCAGACACTAAAAAGCCAAATCAGTAAAATATGCCAAGAAGCCAAATTGCAGTGGCCCCAGGCTTTGCCAATAGCACTGTTGAGGATTCGGCTAAAGCCTAGGAGTGGGATGTCAGTCAGTCCTTATGAGATATTGTATGGGAAACCATATGAATCTCCTGAGCCTAACCCTAATGTACATGTCACAGGAAAGCAGGAAGTGTATAATTATGTTCTGTCTCTTGGGAAAACTTTAGCTTGGCTCCGGAGTATCCTCGTGTGGAATAGACCACTGACTCTCGAGAACCCAGTTCATAACATACATCCAGGAGATGAGGTGTACATCAAGAATTGGAATGAGGAACCACTGAAAGAAAAGTGGAGTGGACCCCATCAGGTACTACTGACCACCTTTACAGCAGTCAAAGTAGCCGGCGTGGACCCCTGGATCCACTATACCTGAGTGAAGAAAGTCCATCCTGGATCACAGACTGTATAAACTCTGGAATGAACAAAGGCTGCAGATAAGACGTGTTTAATTGCTTTCAGAATGTTATCAGTAATTATGCTAATGTTATGGTTATTACTATCTTTGGGATGTGGAATGCAAAATGATCAACCAACCACTCTTCATTCTAGAGTGAAGAGAGAGGTACAGACGGAAACACAGGTGATAAAGTTTTCTAATGCAGTTCGGGCTGAGAATGTAATGATCGGATTAGTCAAAGATTTTGCCAAAATGCAAAACACCAGCCGAATAACTGCCTGTCTGCCAATACCAAAGGCAGCAGGAGACCCAGTAAATTGGGGAATCATAACATCAAAACTACCTGAAATACAAAAGAACAAAACAATTACATGTAAACTGGCACCCGAATTGAGGCAAGTTACAGAAAGAGCTCTGGTATGGGAATGTGAGGCCAAGGATAGGAAAGATCAGATAGAACCTTGGGACAGTGCGTGGTCTGTGAGTATTCTTCAAAGATTCCAATATATGGCAAACACCCCTTGGTGTATTAAGTGGGAAGGCCCCGAGAATGAAACAGATCCAGCAAAAACAAATACTGATACTAGCAGCACAATGAGGGCAGACAAAGTAAGTTGGTGGGCATGTAATAAAACTTACGACTGCACTTCAGATGATGAAGAGATAAAACAGATGCCACCCCTGGCAATAGCCCTACAAATTGGTTGTGCTTGCAGAGGGATCAAACATAAACAAGGCAGAGTGAATTATAAAGCAGTTATAGGGTGTACCAGGATTACAATCCGAGGTCCAGGACAATTTGTATGGGCAGCAAGTGGTGGTACCTGGACAACACATCTGCCTGTAGACAGGAAAGTAAAGGAGATTACTTTAGGCCTCCCAACCTTATGTCCAATTTGGAAAAAGTCCCCATTTAATGGAAAACATGAACTTCTGCAGATAAGAGCAAGACGAGAAGTTCTAGACAATGAAAATCCAGATGACACTTGGCAAGAACCCTCTAGTGGAGTGAAATTTGGATGGGCCTCAGAGTCATTGCTTGGTCCTATAGCAAACTATCAGAGTAGAGACATGCTGTACAAACTTACAGGTCAGGTAGATAGACTGGCAAAAGTCATCCGGGAAGGATTTAAAGAATTAAATATGCAGTTACAAGCCACCACAAAAATGACTTTACAAAATCGATTGGCCCTAGATATGTTACCCCTGAAAGAGCATGGAGTATGTGGATTTTTAAAGGGACAAGTTGATCATTGCTGCGTTCATATCCCAAATGTAACTGCAGATGTAGAATATGACATCAATCAATTGAAACAAATAGATCAAGAAGCACAAGAAGAGCAAAAGGATTTGGCTACAAGCTGGTTAGGAAAAATCTTTAAAGGATTAGGGTGGAATGTGAGTTCATGGATTAAATCTATCATTGAGAGTGTGATAATCTTACTAATTGTATTCTTAGCAATTTGGTTAGTTTACAGCATCTTAAAGGGAGAGATACAGAAGAAAACATCCTGGAACCAGAGGATAATAAAGCCACTAACACGAGATCCACACCCACCATCTTCTGGTTCTCCAGTTCGTAACAGCATCCACGACAACATTTACATCAACCCTGGATTTGAAGAACCAAGTACGAACTGAGGAATAAAGGACTGTATCAAGTGAAAACATTTACACCTATAGTGAAGTGAAAATGCTTTCAAAGCGGGGAGAATGATAGTGGAACCCTGGAAAAAGTTAAAGATAGAATCCAAAATGTTAGGCTTTGTGCTTTCCCAGATCAACTGCACCTGCGTAAGCAGTATGATAAATTACATAATTGTTAGATGTGATGATTGTTTAGTAATTAAATGTAATTATTATATAACCATAAGAAGAATAGTGAGAAACTATGTTGGAAATTCAGAGAGGGGCTAAATTTATGTATACAATAGAACAATAGAAGTTTAATAATTAACATGAAAGTTATGTAACGATAGATTATAAAACGCGATCATTTTGGATGTATGGTCGGAGTCAGATTTGGGTTGAATATACCCCGATTCCCAGAGCTCTTAATAAAAAGCACTGCATATAATCCCCCATGATTATGTGTTTTTGAATGCTAACAAAGTTTGCAACTAAAAGTTTGTTCTCCACTCTCCTGAGAAGTTTGTTGTTTTCCCCCCTTGGCCATCTGTCCTGCAGGCTGTGCCCCCTGGGCGTGCTGCTCCTCTGCCCTGGCCGGCTGCACTCGCCCATCTCGCTGTGCCCCAGCATTTCTCACCCAGCGTTTCTGTGCCCTCCCTGGGCTCCCTGCACCCAGCGCTGCTGGGTCCTGGCACACAGAGCCAGGGCAGGAGCCCACCCTGCCAAGGGGCTCTGGAGCAGGGCAGGGGCTGCAATGGCTTCTGAGCTCAGCAGCTGCTCCTGGCAAGGTTCCATGGAGACCGAGCACAGCAACACTGCTGAGCATTGTCCCTGCTGAGGGTTACACACTGCTGGGGCACATTGCCTGCCTGCAGGATTGCTGAGCATTGTCCCTGCTGAGGGTCACACAATGCCAGGGCACATTCCCTGCCTGCAGGATTGCTGAGCATTGTACCTGCTGAGGGTCACACACTGCCAGGGCACATTCCCTGCCTGCAGAATTCATGCCCGACCCAAGCACTGCACTGATGGCTCCAGCATTGCTTTCCAAAAAAACAGGGGAAGGCAAACTGTGTGCAACTCATGGTATTTTAGAGTGTCTAAAACTCACTAAGTCATTGATCTTAGAGGTGAGATCCATTTGAAATTCATGGCATGGAGAAGTAGTGCAAGATGGAAAAGGGGAGCATAGAAATAAATAGAGGAAAACATTTCAGATGGTTTCTTTCCATTTTCATTGCACTTCTGGAAAGCTGGTTCAGTTTTCCAGGAATCTTTTCCACAGTCCTGTCTGCTCATTTCAAGGATGTTTCTTGGAGAATGAGGTCGAGCTCCTGTCACAAGATGTGCCACCAACTCCAGCTTCTCTTGGCTTTCCACACTGTGCCTGCAGCAGGACTCTTGCAGCAAAGCAGGACAAATGTTTGGAGAGCTTGACAGCTTGTTCTTTCTTTTCCTGTTGGACTTGGGAGTTGTGCCATTGGTGAGGTTTTCATTGTGACTGTTCCAACCTTGGAAAACAGGAGGTGGTACCAAGACTTGTTGGGGAAGGCAACCCTGACTGAATTCAGAGAAAGAATTTCCAGAACCTGCAGCCAGAAAAGGAGAGTTATGTGATAATCATTCATGCATCTCCATAGACACCTGGAAAGTGATTTAGAACATGAAAATTGGTTGTCAGAGGCAGTTTCTTTCTGTTTTCAGTTTAGATGATTGTACATCTCTCGTGCTGGTATAAATCAAGAGTGCAAACAGTTCATGATGAGCAGCAGAACAAGCTGCATCTCCCAGAGTAGAAGACTGAAAGAATCTTTAAAAGAGAAATGCAGGGAATGACTTGGTGAACTTTAACTGTAAGAAGGGTATATTTTTCTAAGAGTTTCTAATCCATTTCCTCTGCTTTTCTCCTTCTTAATATCCCCATTTCCATCCCAGATTCCTCATGAAATAAGAAGTCTGAGCTTGCAGACGTGCATGAAACATGCCCTGTTCCTCTGCAGGGACAGTCAGGGTGAAACAGGAAGCAGTTTCGAAATAATTGTGTGATAGATCAGTAATGTGATGGTTGATGCCTCTCACAAAAGGCAGATGTTATGGATATGTTAAGATAAGTTTTATAGATTTACAGGTTTGTTTTACTCCCGCTTGTTTTGTTGTTATCACAGGCTTTCCTGGTAGTTGGGGTTTCTGGAAGGGTTGGCTTGTTGTTATGGCAACACCTGACCTCCAATCAAGATGTAAGGAAGTGACCTCCACCACTGGACAACAAAGAAAGAGTTGATTAACAAGATTTTGAGAGAGGCTAAAGGGTTAAAAGGTGAAACATCCATTGTGTGGATGAGCACAAGGTGGGAAAAAATCCTTTGCTCAAGGTGCCATAATATTTTCTCTATTCAGTCTTCTGTTGTATTTTTTGATAAGGTTTTAATAATCCTTTTGAATTTTTGGAAGTGAGCATCATTTCTCACAAATTGGGACTCATCTGGAAAATACACCCGGTGTGCTTAGGAGTTTTGAAAAGGGGCGCCCCCTGCCACAGATTTGGCAGAGTCTGTCGGACTCTCCCAGCTCCACCAGTGGCTGCGGGTTGGAAGCCCAAAGACACCAGGAGACTGGATAAAGAAAAGAGGGGAAGAGGGGTGAGCACATCCACATAACTATTTTTGGCCAGATTGTGACTCTGTAATTTCAGTGTCTGAAAGTGATCTTCACATTAGTAATATACTGGATCCATCCTGGTCCCTTGAAGCATCAGGATATTGGATGGTAGAAAGGAGAAAGAAACAGTGGCACGCATAGGGGGGAGGAAAGTGGGGATCCCATAGACAAGGACCCCATGGCTGGCAGGACATGTAGGATTGAAGGGTTTGTGGGGACTTGGGAACTGGGTTCGCCCATCGAGGAAACTGTGTGCCAGGATGGGGACCCACAGCAGGATTCCCATCCAGCACACACCAAGGGAGCCGGTGAGCTCCACACGGCGCGACGGATCGTGCAGCGCTCAGAGCGGGGGCAGCCTCTGGGGCGCAGCCAGTGCTGTAATTAACAGGGCCAGCCGAAGCCAGGCTGAAAGCGGGGTGACTGCCGAGGGGTTTGCTGCAGGGGGTCACCCAGGAGCCGGTGCAGCAGCTCATGTGCTGCCGAGCCAAGGGGGTCAGGGCAGTCTGGCCGCCAAGCCAAGTCACGTCAGGGCGGAGCTGCCGAACCAAGGGGATCAGGCTGGGCCAGCTGCTGAGCCAAACCACATCAGGGCAGGCAGAGCTGCTGAGGCTGAGACGAGTCAGGCAAGGAGTAGAAACTCCTGAACTGGGGCAGGCTGAGCCTCTGAATTGAATTGTGGTGAGCGGAGCCACCGAAGCCAAATCAAGTTGGGTCAGAAGTTGGATGGAAGCCGCATAGTCGAATCGGGGCCTGCGGAGCTGCCGAAGCCAAGCCAGGTTGGGCCAGGGGTGGGACTGCAGCTGCCCAGGTGAATTGGGCCGGGGCAGGCCACAGCTGAGCTGAGCCAGGCCGGACAGAGAGCAGAGTGCGACCGTGGGACCAGAGCATTGAACCAAGGAGAGGAAGGGCAGGGACCAATCCAGTGATATGGAAGGCCCTGGATCATAAGATTTTTTTTATTTTTACTTGTCAAAAGAGAAGTACATTTTTTTTTGTTTTTTCTCTCTCTTCCCTTTCCTTCTCTTTTCTCTTTTCCTTGTTTCTTTTTTTCCCACTCCCCCTTCCCTTTTCCCTTTTGAGAGAGGCAGGCTCTGTCCAGAGGGCCTGTGGTTGGAAAGGTGGGCTCTGTCAGAGGAGGGCCTGTGATCGGCCGGTCAGGATGGGACAATGGGCAAATCCCCAAGGAGAGGAGTAGAAATTGAGGCAGTACCAGTAGTTATACCCCTAGATGGCCCACTGGGAAGGAATCTAGACCTGTGGAAATATGACCAGAGGTAAGGATGAGGTGAAAATGATTCAGTATTGCATGGTAGAATGGACCAGAAGGGAATTAGGAGCAATCATGTATACTGGCCGAGATATGGGTCAGATGAAGGATGGATGTGTCAGGCATTAAACATCCATGTAAGAGCTAAGAAACCATTCAATCTGGAAGAGAATGACTACCCTGCCTGCTGGGAGGGGGAGACCTCACCCTCAAAGGTGAGCATGTTTAAGGTATCAGAAAATAAAGAATGGGACCCATTAGAACACTTAACCCCTCCACCTCCAATAGCCCCAGATGCACCTCTCCTACCCCCGATGGGCCTAGTCAAAAAACCACAAACAGGGTGGCACAATGAGAGGAAAGCAGATCAGGGGATGGGAACCAAGCAGCAGGATTATATCCCCTGAGGGAATGTGTACCCCACTGTGTGGGGTGCGGGGAGGAATTAGATTTGTAACCGTGCCTCTCAGCTCTTCTGATGTGAGAATGTTCAAGAAATAATTGAAAGGATTACTAGAGGACCTCACTGGATTAGTGGAACAGTTAGACCAGTTTCTGGGGCCCAATATTTATACATGGGAAGAGATGCAATCAATAATGACCATTCACACCAGAAGAAAGACAGATGATCTGAGTGGCTGAGATATGGATATGGGAAAGAAAGCATGTGCAGGGACCTCCTGGGGATCTGACAATGCCCATAGTGCACCCCACCTGGGACCACAACAGCACTGGGAGGAGGCAAGACATGGAGGAATATAGAACACTGATTTTAAGAGGTAGCAAAGAGGCAGCTCCATGTAATTAAAATCTCATAAAGCTTTTGATGAGCAGCAAAGGAAGTAAGAAACCAGGACAGAGTGGCTAGAAAGATTGAGAAGGAATATGAGGCAATATTCAGGATTTGACCCTGATACAGTTGCTGAACAGATCTTACTAAAGATAAATTCTGTCACTCACATTTGGCCAGATATATGGAGAAAGTTAGAAAAGTTAGATGGTTGGCAAGAAGAGAGGGTAGAGGATCTTTTAAGGGATGCACAGAAGGAGTATGTAAAAAGGGACTAAGAGAAGGCCAAGGCAAAAGCCAAAGTAATAGTAACTGCCATTAGAGAAGGAAACCATCATGTAAAGAACAACCCAGTTAAGGCAGAAGGATTCCGAGTACAGGAAGATAGATGGAGGGAGGATGCAGCTCCTTGGGACTGGGCACAAAAAGGAGAGTTTGGGAAACAGGGGAACCTATGACCAGTTTGGTTTTACTGTAAAGAGAGTGGGCATATCAGAAAGAATTTCCCCCAGAGGGAAAAGGAGCTGACGGTCTATGAGACTGAGCAAAAAGGAGAAGCGGAAGACTAGGGATGTCAAAGGTTCTACCTCCTGGGGACAGGGATACCATCAGGAGCCCTTGATAACTTTAAAAATAAATCCCCAGGAGGAAGCATTTGAATTCTTAGTAGAGATGGGGGCTGAAAGAACTTGTGTTTGTAGAATCCTAAGGGGTGCAAAAAGGGTCAAGATACTGTGCAAGTAGTAGGTGCTAAAGGGGAAGGGTTCAAAGCCTCAGTTATAAAGCAAATAAAGTTTGAAGGAACAAATAAAATAGGAATTGGGGATGTTCCATTAGTTCCAGAAGCAGGGTGAAAATTATTAGGACGGGATTTACAGGTGCAGTTTGACATTGGAGTGCTTCCAGAGGAAGGGAAAATGGTAGTTAAGCTTCTCCAATTAAGGGAAGAGGATGAGGACAAAATTAATGAGATGGTGTGGGCAAAACCAAAAAAAACTGGTAAACAGAACATGAAACCTATAGTATTAAAAATAGTTAATGTGAACCATCTGGTTCAGGTACGACAATATCCACTCTCCCTGGAAGGGAGACAAGGATTGCAGCCACTGATCCAGGACCTACTTGAGGATAGGACCTTAGAACCATCTATATCCCCCATAAGACACCCATATTACCAGTAAAGAAGTCAGATGGGACTTACAGGCTTGTTCAAGATTTGAGAGAAGTGAACAAAAGAATTGTGAATCCGTACCCAGTAGTGCCTAACTCCTCTACACTGCTGAGTAATATCCCCCTAGCACAGCAGTGGTTCAGTGTGATAGACCTAAAAGATGCTTTTTAGGCATGTCTACTGGCAGAGAAAAGTGGGATATATTTACCTTTGAATGGGAGGACCCTGATTCTGGGAGGAAGCAACAGCTTCGGTGGACTAGGTTACCCCAAGGGTTTTCCGACTCCCCTAACCTCTTCGCTCAAGCCCTAGGAGAAGTAATACAGCTCTTCTCCATCAAACCTGAGATAAAATTCTAGGTTGGAAGGGACCTTTAAGATCATCGAGTCCATCCCATGTTCTAACACCTCAACTAGATCATGGCACCAAGTGCCACATCCAGTCTTTTATTAAACACATCGAGGGATGGTGACTCCACCAGCTCCCTGGGTAGATGATTCCAGTATTACCACTCTTTCTGTGAAAAACTTCCTTCTGAATTCTAGCCTGTGTCTCCCCTGGCGCAGCTTGAGACTGTGTCCTCTTGTTCTGTCTGTTGTTGCCCGGAGAAAGAGACCGACCCCCAGCTCACCACAGCCACCCTTAAGCAAGTTGGAGAAGGTGATAAGGTCACCTCTGAGTCTCCTTTCCTCCAGGCTGAACAACCCCATCTCCCTCAGTCCTTAATTATACGGCTTGTGTTCCAAGCCCCTCACCAGCCTTGTTGCTCTCCTTTGGACATGCTCAAGCATCTCAACGTCCCTCCTAAACTGAGGGGCCCAGAACTGGACGCAATACTCCAGGTGAGGCCTCACCAGTGCCGAGTACAGCAGAAGAATGACCTCCCTGTTCCTGATGGCCACACCATTCCTGATACTGGCCAGGATGCCATTGGCCTTCTTGGCCACCTGGGCACACTGCTGGCTCATGTTCAGCCAACTGTCAACCAGCACCCCCAGGTCCCTTTCCACCTGAGCACTGTCCAGCCACACCGTCCCAAGCTTGGAACATTGTAGGGGGGTTATTGTGGCCAAAGTGCAGGCCTCAGCACTTGGACTAATTGAACTTCATCCCATTAGATTCTGCCCATACATCCAACTGTTCCAAGTCCCTCTGCAAAACCCTCTGTCCCTCTAACAGATCAACACACACTCCCAGCTTAGTGTCATCTGCAAATTTGCTAATGAAAGCCTCTAAACCCTCATCCATGTCATCAATAAAAATATTAAACAGAACTGGCCCCAGCACAGATCCCTGAGGGACATGACTGGTGACTGGCCACCAGCTGGATGCAGCACCATTCACCATCACTCTCTGAGCCCAGCCATGCAGCCAGTTCCCAACCCAGCAAAGAGTGCTCCTGTCCAAGCCATGGGCTGCCAGCTTGTCTAGGAGTATGCTGTGGGAGACAGTGTCAAAGGCCTTGCTGAAATCCAAATAAACAACATCTGCAGCCTTCCCTGCATCCACTGGATGGGTTACCTGGTCATAGAAGGTGACCAGGTTGGTTAAACATGACCTACCCCTCCTAAACCCATGCTGGCTGGGTCTGATACCCTGGCCATCCTGTAAATTCTGTGTGATGGCACTTAATATAAACTGATCCATTATTTTGCCAGGTACTGAAGTCAGGCTGACTGGTCTATAATTACCAGGATCCTCCTTTGCACCCTTTTTGTGAATGGGTATCACATTGGCCAGCTTCCAGTCATCCGGAACCTCACCAGTGAGCCAGGACTGTTGGTAAGTGATGGAGAGTGGCTTTGCAATCTCATTTGCCAGCTCTCTCATTACCCGTCTGGTCCCATAGATTTATGAACATCCAAGCATTTCAGTAGTTGTATGACTGCCTCCTTTCAGATAATGTGGGGACCATTCTGCTCCCTGACACCATCAACCAGCCCAGGCGGGCAGGTGTCTTGAGGGCAAGTCATCTTCCCACTAAGAACTGAGGCAAAGTAGGCATTAAGCACTTCTGCCTTCTCCTCATCTGCAGATACTAAGTTCCCTCCCTTGTCCAATAAAGAACAAAGGCTGGTCTTACCCTTCCTTCTAGCATTAATGTATTTGTAAAAACATTTTTTATTATCCTTTACAGAAATCACCACTCTAAGCTCAAACTGAGCTTTGGCCTCCCTGATTTTTTGTCTGCATGCTCTAGCTGCCTTCTTGAACACTTCCTTAGAGACCTGACACTCCTTCCAATGCTGATACATCCTCTTTTTATTACTAAGTTCCTCCAAAACCTTCTTGCCCAGCCAGACTGGACATTTACCCCATCGACTGATCTTTCGGCACACAGGGACAGTCTGTTCTTGTCACGTGTCTTGTCACAATCTTCTGCCACATTTCCCCAGCACAGGCACTCCTGTGTGCTCACAGACACAAGAGCCAGTGTAAGGCACCTGTGAGTAATTCCCCTGAGGGCAAGCAATGCTCCCTGTGGATCCTTTGGCATCTCCCCAGTGAGTGAAGGAGGAGTGGGGGGATCAGCCCAGGCTCCGTTGTTTGAGATCCCCGAGTGCAGCAAACGGGAGAGTTCCTGGCTGGGAAAGGCCCCAGTCAGAGGGAGTGGCTGGCCCAAGGGCTCCTTTTGGAGCGCTGTTTGCAGGGCCCCAAGAGAGGGGCTTCAGTCCCAGCAATGGTTCATCCTGGACGCACTTGGCATCAGCAGCTTTCCTTGGCAGTGTGAGAACAGGGATGTTGTGCCACTGAGGGAACAAAAACAGTTCCCAGGGCTGCTCCTAGAGAAAGCAGGAGCTGGTTGGGCAGCAGCAGTGCCTGGAGCAGACAGTGTTTGTGATGAGCTGCAGAGGAGCTGAGCCCAGGGGCTGTTGGCCAAGGCCGAGGCCCAAGGAGCATTTCTCAGCTGGCAGGGCGGCCTGAGAAGGGGAGGGGGGAATGCAGCAGCACAGAGCCATAGAACCAAGGGACCATTGTGACACTGTGGGGCCCTGTGAGACCAAGGGACTATTGTGACACTGTGGGGCCTCATGGAATCATGGAGACCACTGTGACATTGCTGGGTCTCAGGCAACCAAGGGAACTGTACTGACTATGTGGCTCCACGAAATGTAGGGATCATTGTGACACATAGAGGCCCTATCAGACCAAGGGTCCATTGTGACACTGCGGGGCCTCATGGAACAGTGAAGACCATTATGACACTTTGGGGTGTCATAGAACCAAGGAGCCATTTTGACACTTCGAGACTCCATGGAGCCAAAGGTCCATTGTGACATTGCAAGGACTCATGGAACCATGGAGACACCATTAGGACACTTCACAGCCTCATGGAACCATGGGGCCATTGTGACACTGAGGGGACTCATGGAATCATGGAGACCATTGGGATGCTATGAGGATCCAGGGAATAAGAAAAGCATTGTGACTCTGTGAGGCCTCATGGTACCAGTGAGAACATTGTGACCCTGGGGGTCCTCACAGGGTCCTCCAAGAGGACCATTGTGATCCTGTGGGGCCTCATGAAAACAAGAGGCCTTTGTGACACTGCAGGGCTGCGTGGAACCAAAGGTCCATTGTGACATTGCAGGGCTCATGAAACAGAGGAATCCTGTGACATTGTGAGGCCTTCTGAAACATTGGGGCCACTGTGACATTGTGGGACGCCATTTAACCAAGGGTCCATTGTGACACTATGGGACCCCATGGAAACAAGTGAACATTATGGCACTGTGGGGCCTCATGGATCCAAGACACCATTGTGACACTATGTGGCCCCACAAAACCAAGGGAATGTGAAACAAGTCTGGCTGGTTTGGCCTCCCAAGGGCTGCCTGAAAAATCCTCTTGGCATACTGAGAGTCTTTTCTCATCTCCTATTCAAACAATGGGGCTCCGTGCTTTCCTTCCCTATTGAAACGAGCTTTCCTTCTCCTCCAGGCACCCGTGGACAGAACTGGGATTTCACCTCCAAACTTCCTTAAATCCAGGGATTGTTCCCATAAGAATATTGCCAGGACAAGTCTGGATGGCAATGGCTTCATGCAGCTCACCTCCCATCTATCCCCAAAACCCTGGGGAAGGCTCTGTGCTTTCCTTCCCATGGGAGAAAACTGTCCTGCTTCTCCAGGTGCCCATGGCTGAGATTGTGTTTCCACCACCAAAATTCCCAGTCGCTCTGTGGCCGGCACAAAGGCTTCAGCAGAACCACCAAAGGCCAAGGGGCTTCTGGCTATTTTCCCTGCAACACTGCACACCTGGGCAGCTGGCTGAGCACAAGCACCCTTTTCCCCCTCTTCTCCTATGCCCTACTGACCCTGTGCAGGAAAAGAAAGATCCTGGGACTCTGTGTATTGTAAGATATTCTATTCTATTCTACTCTAAGATATTCTATACTCAACAAAACAGAAAATACAAACAGAAAAATCTCAAAGAACAGAAAGAAAATCCCTGCTGGCTCAAATGGCTCCAGCAGACAGTCTTGCAGATCATCTCTCTGCAGAGCTCCAGCAGAACAGCAAAGCAGTGCCGCACAGACGAGGCCGTTTCCTCCACGCACTGCGGAACTGATCTCGCAGCTTACGCCATGGGGAGTAGGAAGCTCTCTGTACGGCCCGGAGAACTAAACAAGATTCAATGGCAGCATCTCTGATTGCAGGACTGCTGTCATAGGCCATTTCTTCAAGGGCTGCAAGAGAGAGGAACAGAGGCAAGGTCAGATCCCGCATGTGCAGGGAGCCAAGGAGATCCCCCTGCCAGGGCCGTCCCGGTCGGCTCTCGCCATGGCCCGCAGGGAGCAGGGAGCAAGGGGATCAGCCCGAAGGTGCTGGACACGAATGGCACACGTGGCCCTGAAATCTCTGTGTGCTCTGCCCACGGGTGCAGATCCCTCCGCAGCCGGAGCAGGGCTTGCAGCTGCCCCCTCCAGCCCCCGCGGTCAGCCCGCTGCCCTCACACACTCACCAGTGCAGATCAGCTGCAGCTCTTGCTGCTGCCCCCTCAGGTGCCGCCCGGCCATGCCTGTGAACACAGAGCCTGTCACGGCGCCAGCGGCACAGCTCCCTGCCAGCGGCGCTGCCGGCGCCGTGGCCACACGGGCTGCTGGCCGGGCAGGGCTCAGCCCGGGCCCTTGCCGCACGCTGCCGCCCCAGGGCACGGCTGCCAGAGGGCGGCAGCAGCAACGCCCAGGCCAGGCGGGGCTCCACGGCGCCGGGCCGGGCTGGCGCTGCCGGGGCAGCAGGCGGGGCCGGGGCCGAGCTGCGGCGGGCCGGGGAGGAGCCCGGGCTCGGGACTCACCCATGAACCTGCCGGCCGCCTCTCGCAGGGGCTCCTGTGGGCTCTGCAGGTAGCGCAGAGCCCGGCGCAGGTGCTCGGCCGCTCGGCTCCTGTCCGCTGCCAGCTGGAGAGAGCGGCAGGAAGGAAGGGTTGGCGCGGGCTCAGCTCCTGGGCCGGGCGCTGCCTGCGCCCAGCGCCAGCCTCCCCTGCCCGCACAGCCCTGAGGCGCGGCCAGCAGCCGCTGGCCAAGGGCTCCCGAGGGGAGGGGGCGGAGGGCCGGCTGCTGCCCGGGGAGCCGCGGTGCCGGCCCGCAGCCCTGCCGGACCGGGGCTCCATGGGCACCCGGCTCGGGCCCACGGGAGCCTGGAGCAGAGCCCGCGCGGCCTCTGGCTGCAGCAGCGGGCACAGCTGCCAGCCCCGCACACTGAGCACCGCCCCCAGGGACCTTCGCCATGCTGAGGCTGGGGGTTCTCGGCTGCTCTTACCAGGCACTCGCCAAAGCTCTGATCCAGGTGTAGCATTTGTTCGATGTCCCTCCTCTTCAGGAATCTGGCTGAGGAATGCAGCGTTTCCCGGGAGGCCTGGAGAGCAGCAGAGATGCAGAGATGGCCCCACAGTCCCGGGCACAGGAGCATCCCAGTGGCACAGGCTGGAGGAGGCTGCAGCCCGCAAGGTGCCGGGGCAGCAGGCAGCCCAAGCCCCTGCCGGGGGGACAGCAGGTGGCCGCAAGTGCTCACCTCAGCAACAATCTGATTCTCATCATGGCAGTGGAAGTAGAGAGGGAGCAGGCTCTGGCGCACGTGGGACTTGAGGGCCTTTCTTCCCTCTTCTGTTGATAAGTCCAGCATCTCTTGAAAGACAGCCATGGAGCTCAGCTGCACCTGGATATCATCCTGGATGAAAGGAAAGGGCAAAAGACCTGAGCATCAGCTGCTTCAGGCCCCCAGGGCACAGGCCTGCATCTGCACAGGGCACCAAGGGTCCGGACAGCAGCCAGTGGCCGTGGCTGTGGGCACAGAGCCTTACGCTGTCAAAGAGTGGCAGGAGCGCCTCAGCCAGCTGCAGGGCGATGGGGGTGGCTATTGGGGCACCATTATCCAGGAGCAAATATCTCAGTAAAAGAATGCTCATCCTGATCATGTCGCTGTCATTTTCTTCCAGGAGCTCCACAAGACTTCTGGTCAGGCTCCGCAGTTTTTCGGCCTGTGCGGAACACCACTTTGTGAAAGGCCGCCCTGCTGCCGCAGGGCCCAGAGGCCAAAGGCCTGTCCCGAAGCACTGGGGCAGCTGAAGCGGGAGGCAGGAGAGCTGGGAGCAGCTGACCTAGCGGCCGAAGCCCATGCAAGGCCAAGCGACTGCGTTGCCCAGCCCCACACTGCCTGCACAGCTTCAGCCACTGCCCCCTTCTCACCATCAAGGGATTCTTGCCCAGCACTACGAGGCCTCGGAGTGCCAAGTAACGCCTGGCCATGTGCTCGCTCTGCAGGTTCTGTGCCAGGATCTCCAGAACACTGTCACTGCATTCGCTCAAGTCCAGGCACTCGAGGACCTGAAGGGCACAGGGCAGTGACAGGGGAGCCGGCCGGCAGGAGCCCGGAGCTGCACAGGGCCGGGCCCAGGCAGCAGCACAGGGCACGGGCACTGTCCTGGCAGCTGTGGCTGCGAGAGGCCAGAGGGCTGGGAGGCAGCTCAGCCAGGCAGCGCTGGCCTTGAGGCTCACCTCCACAAGGAATGCCAGGGCAGGGAAATCCCAGTATGGCATCTCTTCACCGAGCATGGCGAGCAGGTAGAATGCAACCGCGGAACAAAAGTGGATGGCTAAGCGGCAAATTTCTCTGAAGAGGGGAAAAAGGAAACAAGACCCTGAGCTAGTGAGGCAAACCTCTCCCAGGCGTGACTCATCCAATTCTCGTCTTTCCACAGCACCCTTCCAGCAAGGGGGCGTGGGCCATTTGGCAGTTGGTTGCTCATGGGCACCCTCCTCTGCCAGCCTTTTCCAGTCCGCTTGGCCGTTCCTTTAGTGACAAGGCCCTCTGGCCCATGGCCACCACGGACACTTTGTGGGCCATCTGGGCACAGAGCAGCAATGTCAAAGGCAGTGGGGAGAAGGGGGTCTCACCTGGCAAGCAGAGCCACGGCAAAGTGGTGAGTGTCAAGAGAGAGCAGCGTGTCCCAGGCACACCTGCGCTCCATTGCCACCACCACATCCTCGCAGCGGAGAAGGCAGAGCAGGGACTTCAGGGTGCGCACTGCAAATCTGTGTGCAGAGCAAAGCCCAGGTCACACTGGCAGCACTGGCTCCTTGGCAGGCCACGTGGCAGGGACAGGAGGAGTGGCATGGAGCACCTGTTGGGGCTGGTGGCAAGGTCGTGCTCTTCCTGGCATCCCTTCCAGAAGGTGTCCACCGCCTCTGGCATATCCAGAGTGCTGAAGAACACTTGGAATAGCAGATGCACAAATAGGCGGGGGAAATACACCTTCAATATCCGTGGCAGACAGGGCACCTGGAGGATCTTCCACATCACCACGGTTGCCTGCAAAGGACAAAGCCCACCGAGACAGCGCTCAGTGCCGAGGCGTGAGTGTGGCAGGGAGAGGCCCGGAGAGACCTTGGCAGGGGGAGCACGGGGCCTGGTGGGCCTGAAGCTGCCCCTGGGCCAGGTTTCAGGCCAGCGCCTGAGGCAGGGAGATGCAGTGGGGGAAGGAGGATGGAGAGCTGCTGGAGAGGCAGCCTTGGGGCCAGCAAAGGCCAGTTGCAGAAACTCACAGCCAGGGCAAAGACACCCGTTTCATCCCCATCGGAGGTGCAGGTGCTGTACTCTGGCCAGCTCCCCAGCACATCCAGGAGGATCAGCTGCGCCAGCTCCACAGTCCTGGCTGAGCCCATGATGGTCTTCCACATGGCCATGGCAGCTCTGCAGGGTTAGAGCTGTGTCTCAGGAGCGTCTCAGACAAAGCACCGGGGGCAGCTGAGCTGGCTGCCATATCTGCCTGGGCCCACTGCCCCCCTGCCAGCAGCAGCCCGACAGCCCAGCCCTGTGGGGACAGAGCCCTGAGAGGCGGCAAGGGAGCATGGCAGCAGGCTCAGGGGCTGACATGGCAGGGCTGGGAAAGGGAGCAGCCAGAGGGCCCTGGAACTCTCTGTTGCTCAGACACCTGGGCAGGCTGTACAGGGTGATGGGCTGGGGAGGCCTGAGCCCTGTGGGCAGGTGGGCCCCATACCTGTCACAGGACGGGGCCACTCGCAGGAGCGTCATGACTGCGTCATTTGGCTGTGCTTCGGTGAGATCCAGCAGGGTCTTGTCCAGCCTGTGCTCAGCAGAATCGTTGGCCATGAGCCACTGGTGGATGTAGCTCACCATGGCAGGCACCTGGAGAAGGCACAGGGAGACTTGGAAAGCTGCCAGAGGGAGCAATGTTCCCAGCTTCCCCAGAGAAGTGCTTCCCTTCCCACCCCACTGCCATGTGGCCTGAAAGGCTCACAGCAACCAGCATGCGTGGCTGGGGAGGCCAAGCAATTGCTGGGAGGATCAAAGCCTGGCCACAGGCTGCTTACTTGCTTTGGAGTGTATAAATGTTCCTCTACAAGCATAGAGAGCAAGGCAGCACTGGTCTTGCTTTGGAAGATGGGCGAGTACGGTCTGAGGCCTCTGCCCGTAGCGATGGTCTCTTCCTCCTCGATTCTCTTGAGGAAGAGGCAAACGAACTGTAGGAGAAGGGCAGGAAGCCGGGGATGTTGCATGGAGTGCTCCACACACGGTGCTGGGCTGAGCAGGGACAGCAGGCCCAGCCCAGGTGGGGGTGGCTGCAGGTACCTGCGCTGTTCTGCGGAAGCGGCCACGGCTGGACTCCTGCTCTTGTGTGCGCTCCAGGGCTGCATCTGGCAAAGAGCGAGCGCAGCCAGAGATGAGGGACTGTGGGAGAGGCCGGAGAGCACGGCCCAGCCCTGCGCTCCCCAGGCAGGGAGAGCCCCGGGATGCCCCAGGGGATGGAGCACAGCCACTGCGGGGTGTCTGCCCGGCCCCTCTTCCGTCCTGTCTGTGGGCATGCCCCAGGGGATAGCATGGCACAGCACGGCATGGCATGGTGTGGGGCCAAGCTGGCAGCAGGCTCCAGTCCTGTGGCCCAGCCGTGCCACTCACCCTCCTGCGGTGGCTGGAACGGCACCACCGCTTCAGTCTGCTGTGCCGGGGCAGCTCCAGGGCCTTCTTCCTCCTCCTCCACCCAGGCCAGCTCAGGCACGGCCAGGTGTCTCTGCAACATGTCTCTGCCTGGATTTGTGGCTACTTGCAGGAGAGATGCCCTGGAAAAGCTCCAAGTCACCAAATCAGGCAGGGTGCCTGGAAGGCACCTTCAAGTAAGAAGCCTCAGGAAGGCTACAGGACAGCAAGTCCTGCACTCGGTCTCAAGGGCTCCTGCCACAAGGACAGGAGACTCCTGTCAAGAACTGTGGTCTGGCCTCAAGGGCACCTGCAGAAGAGAAGCCTCAGGGAGACCACAGGTCAGCAAGTCCTGTGGTCTGGCCTCGAGCTCAGCTGCAGGAACAAGGCTTCAGAAAAGCTCCGGGTGGGACGCGAACGAGCGCGCTGTGCGGGGGCTCCTCACGGCACCGCTCAGTCTCGTCCTGTCCTGTCGCGTGCTCTGAGCACTGTGGCGTGCTCTTGTCACAGCCAGCTCCTATGTCACCAGGTGTCACAGAGGGCCCTTGGACACCCGGTTCCATGTCACAATGACTGTGTGGCACCGTGTCACCAAGGGCCCTTGCACACACTGCCGCCTGCCTTGGCGCCAGCCCCAGCCCACCCAAAGTGGCCCCGGTTGGAAGGAATGGCTGGCGCCAGGAGTCTAAGCCAGGCCGACAGGATCTTTAGGAAGGGCTCAGAGCACCAGTGAACGCTGCCCTGCTCTGTGGGCTCAGGGCAGCAGAAGGAGCCCCCAGGGCTGCCGTCGCAGCCGTTCTGGGAAGGGCACAGGGCCTTGCAGGGAAGCTGGCACGGCCTCCCTGGGACACGTCCCGGCTGGTGGCCGTCCTGGTGTGACACCGCACAAGGAACGTGTGGGCCCGAGCATGAATGCTGCTCTGAGGCCTGGGGCCCGGGGAGCGCTGACATCAGCAGGTGTGGCAGAGTCCCTGGCCAAGCAGACCTGCCACCGCCCGAGCCCTGGCAGCACTGGTGCCTGTCTCCTGCCCCAGAGACCTGTGCCCCTGGGGGGCTTCTGTGCCAGAAGGAGCCAAAGCCCACGTGCATGGTGGGCTGTGCTCCTAGCTGCAGGGGCTGATGGCAGAAGCACCTGCAGCAACTGCTGGCACACTTGGTCTCTGTCAGATGATGTTGCTCCTTCCTGAAATGAATTTTTCTCATGGAAGGCATTGGCAGTAGCACCAGAGCACCATCCATTGCTGAGTTTTGCAGGGCAATTAGAATGCAAAGTTAACAGTCTGAAATTTCCTTGTGCTTTTCTCACTCTCTTCCCCACATCCTGGAAAAAATAGAATCTGCCCAGCCTCTGCTATTCTCAGCTTCAGTTGCTGCATGTCTTGCTCTGGCAGCTCATGTCCAGACAAAACTGTGTCCCTGCTGAGCACAGCAAGAAGCGGCCACAAAGTGGCAAGTTCCCCAGTGAACATCAAGGCAGATATGTGGAAGTGCAGAGCATAAGGACAACTCTGGGAGGAGAAGCTCTTCTGTGTCTCTGATGATGGTGCCCACACCCTGAAGCAGCAGCCAAGAGAAGCGCTGGAAGCAGACGGGCGCAGTTTTGGGGCAGCACAATATCAAAAGTTATGAAACCATTAGCCAGAATGCAAAGGAGGACTGCAAGGCTGGAGTGTGGCCTGGAGGGGAAGCCCTAGATGCAGCTGAGGCCACTTTGTTCAGCCTGGAGGAGAGTAAAGGGCGTCATTGTGGTCTTCAACCTCCTCCTGAGGGGAATCAGAGGGTGTCGACGGAAGGGAACCAGGACATCAGTTTGATCATCACAGGCTCGATTTTATTGATCAGTACAGCGGGTTAAATACAGTTAATAATGAGCTTCATACATATTGCAAAAGTTGAGCTCAGGATTGGTCAGCTTACATATCAGCACCTACGCCTACTTCTACATTCCTATGGTTCTACTTTTGATACTTTCTACATATTCTTAGGATATATCCAGGACTAATCTCAACTCCCTATCCTCATGTTGCAGCAAGGTCACTGCTGACTCTTCCTTTCAGCTTGCTGACTGCTGACTTTTCTCCTTCAGTTTAACCAGTGGCATTATATCAGTGTGGCCTTTCTCAGCTAACCAATTATTAATAATGCTCTCCACATTTCTCCCGTTTTCTTCTTGTGCAAGGAGATTAGTTTGCCATGTTTTTGCTATTGTACAGCTGACCATGTTTTGGATACAGTTAAAGATACAAGGCAAAATAAGCAAAAACAGTAAAATTACACCCAGCAGTCCTATAGCATAGATCACAAGGTTCCTCAGCCACGGTCCGATTCCTAAGCCTTTAAGCCATTCGTCAATTCCTAAACCGTCCTCTTCCTTAAGTTTGTGAAGTCCCTGTTGTAATTCTTTTGTCTTAGTGTGAATGGACACCGAATGATCAGACAGATTCATGCAACACATTCCCTCGAACTCTTCACATCCATGCCCTTGTGCTAAGAGCAAAAAATCTACAGCAGCTCTATTTTGCAAAACAGCATGGTTAACACTTTGCACATCTGCAGTTAGCATGTCTAGAATTTGTGATGTCTTGTTCAGCTCATCCCTTGCCCAGCATCCTAATTGTTTTGCTAAATTCATGGCTTTATTGGCAGATCCTCCTGGTAAGATAGTTGAAACCACCACCTGTTTGAATGTGCCCCAAAACCGTGGATCTCCTATCTTGCTGCAGTCTAAGTCATGTATGCTACGTTTTCTCCTGTTTGAATTTTGACTCAGCTGCATTAGCAAGGACACATTAGGATGAAACAATGACAATTTTCCCAAAAAACAGGGTCCACCCTATGGTTTAGCTGGTATACCATTCCATGCCCTGTCTCCACAAATCAAAAATATTCCTGTGGGTAATTTCATTGGTGCTGTGATATTTGTGCCGTTACATTGACTGTAATGCTGTGGAGAGAATTCACTTACATTTAGGGATGAATCTAGGGTGGCCCATGTTTCTTTAGGTTGGTTTAAATTCTGAGCACCCGAAAGTTTGAAGCTAAACCATCCACCAGCTGTAGTGTTAGATATGCTGGCATTTGTACTTCCAAAAAGATCCAATTCCTCAGGAGGAGAATGCAAAGAGGTGTTAAGTGATTGGATTAGTAAGCATTGACGATAGCCATCACTCTGACCTGCAGTATACCCTTGTTGCACCGGCAATGTGATGCTTGACATGTTAGACATACATAAGGTTTGATTGTTTATCAAACTGCAAAATTCTCCAGGAGACCACACCGGAAGTCCCACCAGGCATGTTCGAAATGGGTTAGTGACTCCTCCAAGACTAAGACAAAGTGATGATTGGTTAGTTTGATTAGCAAGTGTTACCCATAAATTTTCCCTTGGTTGACTAAAGTGTGTTACTCCTACTGCTTCACTTGCTACAGCATTGAGCAGTATAACAAAAACAAACCTCATTTTTCTTTCTGCTTGCTTTGCTTCTCCTTTTCTTCCTTCTGCTTACGTTGTTTTTCCTTTCTTCGCTGTCTTTTCCCTGGTTTGCTAGATTGTCTATTGTAAGGCTGAGTCAATTCTTGAATATACTGATCTAATTCTAAATCAGCATCCTTGCTCACAAGTATAGCACGAGGTAAGTTTGAAGGCAAATCAGCTTTGCAGCGAGCTGATATGATGCGTGAGGCTCTAGTAATTTCAAATATTCTAAGGTTTTCCTGTAACTTCCACCTAAGATATGCTATAACCACTTGTTCTGCACTCTCAAAGAGCTGTAATCCTGTCCGTCCTGGCAGGCCAGTACTTTGTTCAAGAGCTCTAACCCAGATATGATTTCGAATCCACTTTCCAAAACAAGATGTACACCATAAATATCCCAATGACCTCTGTGAATACCAATAAACCTGATTACAATCTGCACAATGCAAAGCTACCCATGCATAGCATTTATCTTTATCCTTTTTGCAAACATAACAAGGAAGCGAATGT
Organism: Melospiza melodia melodia; assembly: GCF_035770615.1. NCBI lineage: Eukaryota > Metazoa > Chordata > Aves > Passeriformes > Passerellidae > Melospiza > Melospiza melodia. Next base: position 1,344,004 of record NC_086206.1, on the reverse strand, counting down.
AAGTAAGGACCAGTATAAAATTGTGTTTCTTCAACCCAATGCAACCAATTCAATGGTGGTGATCGCAAAGCCTCTTCAGCCTTTTTACTATATGAGGCTAACAGCTCAAGGTCTTTCTTTAACACAAGGTGTATCTTATTTCGTAATCGTAGTTCTTGTTCGTTATCCTCCTCAACAACTATATCCTCCCGAGGGTCCCACAACAGTAAAATTGTTCTAATCATAGAAAATTAATTAGCAATCACTGATACCCCTATTCAAATGAGACCGTTCCCTTTTTTGCCTTCTTTTTCTTATCTGTCTTCAATCTTGCTGCTCCTAATTTCACTGGTCCTGCCACTTTCAAACTTAATTTTTGCAACTTATCAATGCAGCAATCTAATGCTCTATCAGGATCCCCTTGGAAGGGTCCTACAACTGAATGCTGTGTTAAAGGCACTAATTTCCTACACCTTATAGAAACTATACGTGATTTACTTTGAACCTTAATTCTATTTACAATACATTGTATTTCCCATCGATAATAAGCAAGAACCTTCTGTTCAGGAGACTCATAAAGATTTAAAGCTATATATGCGTTTTGCCCTGTTTGTCTCCTTAATTCATCTTGCCAGCTTTTTCCCCACGTATGCTCGTGTTCACAAGTATGACACCACAAATCCCGTAATAATGATTGTTCTATCCAAAAAGTTCTTTTACAACCCCCACAACGTAGAGCTATCCAGGCAGCACAATGTGGATTGTGACAGTCAAGGCAATGTAGTTTCGCTGGATCTGTTAAGGGAAAAGTTGATAATGAGTCAATGAAACGAATCAACTCCTGGGCCGTCCGGTAGTGACGTGTCAGTGCTCTGTCCACCGCTTCTGAGTACCCCTTCAATTGAAACAGTAGTGGTTGTAGGACTAGAAGCAGTTTCTTCCCCAGTCGCTCCTTGTCCTCCTCCGTAAGGCAATCCACCAGAGGCTGCGACAAAAACAGGTTTAGTCCACTTAGCAGGCACCCACAAAGGCCCTGTAGGTGAGGAAACACAAAGATACCCCCGACCCCAATATAATATTTTTGCAGGTTTTTCCCATAATCCTGTACTTGGGTTCTTATACTTAACCCAGACCTCTGTTTCCTTAGTATTTTCCTGACCTGACCTCGGATGATGTTTCATTGCAGGGGGGGTATCATCTTCCCCAAAAATGCATAAATGATTAATCACATACAAAACCTTAGCCAAACATGCTTGTGGATCTGTCAAATCTTGATGTTTTTCAATATACTGCTTAAGGGTACCGTTTGCTCTTTCCACTATTGCCTGTCCAGTAGAAGAGTGTGGAATACCTGTCACGTGCTTAACAGACCACTGATTCAAAAATTTCCGGACCCTAGCACTTACATAACCTCGACCATTATCTGTTTTGATACTCTTTGGAACTCCCATAACAGCGAAAAAACTTAACAGATGTCTGATAACCTGTATAGCTTTCTGTCCTGCCTGAGCCGTAGCCCATATGTAATGACTGTATGTATCTATGGTGACATGCACATGCTTGACTTTACCGAATCTAGCTATGTGTGTAACATCCATTTGCCATATCTCATTTATTTTTAAACCTCGAGGATTAACTCCAATGCCTAGACCTATCCCACCATTATGATAACTACATGTTGGACATGCTCTGACAATGGCCTTGGCTTCTGACAAACTCAGCTCAAAGTGTTTTGCTAAACCTCTTGCATTTTGATGATATCTACTATGTGCTTCTCTGGCCAATGTGTGCTTGTCAATAGGACAAGAATTATCAATGGGTAGGGTAGCCAATTTATCTGCACGTTCATTCCCTTCTCCTAAACCTTCAGACCACTTATGGCTCCTAATATGAATCACAGAATATGCTGCCTTTCTTTCTCGTAAAGCCTTCCTTAACTGTATCAGTAACTCATACAATCGTTTATTATTCACTTCCTTAATTGCTGCTTCCTCTATTCGTTTGACTACTCCTGAAACATACATAGAGTCTGTGACCACATTTAAAGGCTCCTGTAAGTTAGACACCGCCCATACTACTGCTAACAATTCCAAAGTTTGTAAGCTATCTGCAGGGTCTGCTGTGAGGAGTTGATGCTTCCATTGTCCTTTTTCTTGCCAGGTAACAGCAGCACGCCTTGATTTCTTTCCTGCATCTGTAAAAACTGTAATAGCTCCTTCTATGGGGTTTTCTTCTCTTAAAGGTCGAGTAATCCAGTTCCATTCTGTCATCCATTGCAAAACTCTAGGCACTAATTTACTAGTCTCTACTTTAGCAGGTGACATCAATAATGCTTCTTGTAAATTCTTTGAATTTATCAAGTACCAGTCCAAGGTTTCTATTTCCATAGGTAATCTAATAGTAGCAGGTTCTCTACCATCCACTTCAAGAATTCTGAGACGCCCCTTTTTGATTAATGCAGCCAATTGTTCAATTTTTTGATATTGTTTTCTTATGCTGTAGTGGTGGTGATAACCATTCCAACACCCGTATCTCCCCCGTTTTCTTTTGTTGTTGAGAGAGAGCACCAAGCAAGTGGCAAGGGCTATTCCAGATAGTAAGGTCAATGGGGTGGTCGAGTTGTCGACGAGACACATACCCTTGCTGTACACAGTTACTAATTTGCTGCAAGGCAAGATGATGCTCCCTTGTCAGGTGTACAGGAGTAGTAGGGTCCACACCTTTTAACAAAGGCTGTAGGGCTTCTAATAAGTGATTTGGTATTCCCACAATAGGCTTCAGCCACTGTAAGTCTCCCAGCAACTTCTGTGCATCATGTAGAGTTTTAATGTCCAATTGTAATTCCAATTTTTGTGGTATCACTATTTGATCCGTCAAAGTCCATCCCAAATATTTCCAGGGCTTTGTAGTCTGAATTTTCTCTGCAGCAATAACAAGTGAATATGCAGAAAGAGTATTTATAATGGTGTTAATCTGTAAAGAGGAGAATGGCTGTTGCTGTGCAAACAAAATATCGTCCATGTAATGATATATTATAGTTGCTGGCCATTTACGACGTAGTGGCTGTAATGCTGCATCAACATAAAGCTGACATAAAGTGGGAGAGTTGCGCATGCCCTGCAGAAGAGATGTCCATTCAAATCTTTTATCTGGTTCCCCACGATTTATTGCTGGTAAAGTAAAAGCAAATCTCTTCATGTCATCAGGATGCAGGCCAATAGTGAAAAAACAATCCTTTAGGTCAATAATTAAAAGTGGCCAGTGTTCTGGAATCATAGCTGGATTTGGAAGACCAGGCTGTAAGGCCCCCATTGGTTCCATTTGGTCATTTACAGCCCTCAAATCATGTATCAAACGATATTTCCCTGATTTCTTTTTGATTACAAAAATAGGTGTATTCCAAGGGCTTGTGGATAGTCGAAGGTGTCCCTTTGTATATTGTTCCTGTACCAATTCATGGGCATGCATAAGACTCTCCCCTTTTAATGGCCATTGCTTAACCATCACCGGTGTATCCGTTTTCCAGGTGAGTGGAATGGGGAAAGTCCAAGCAATGGCAATTACCCCAAAGGGTGCTGATTAGTTAACACCACTCCCAATTGTGTTAAAATGTCCCTTCCAATTAAGCAGGAAACTGTAGGAGGCAGTTGAACAATTGAAAACACAGCAGATATTTGTTGATTCTCAATGCACACAGACAAAGCCGGCGATCTACTTGCCAATGTAAATCCTCCTACTCCTGTAAGCATGTTTGATGAGGGAAATAGAGGCCAATGTTGTGGCCATGCTTCTGGAGAAATGATGCTAGTATCTGCTCCTGTATCCAATAATCCATAAAGGGTTATGCTTTGATGCCCATAGGTAATTTCAACCTTTTGTTTTGGTCTATTTTGTAAATCCACAGTTAAAAGTGTAACACCAGTAGAGCCAAAACCTTTCTCATCCCGTGTTTGACCAGTAAATGATTGTATTCCTGATGTCATTTGTGACAGTGGTACCAATTGTGCAATGCGTTGTCCTTTTGTAATTTTAATCGGAGGATAAAGGGTGTAAGCCATAATTTGTATTTCCCCTGTAAAGTCCGCATCGATAACACCAGGCAAAACAAATAATCCCAACATAGTTATAGAGGAACGTCCCAGCAATAATGCTCCACATGTTTGTCCATTTAGTATAAGAGGACCCTTTATTCCAGTGGGTATCTTCGCAGGCCGGTTCGTCATTAGTGTGACGTCTACTGCTGCTGATAAGTCCAAGCCGAAGCTCCGTGTTGTTGTGGGTTGCAGACAGGAGGTAGCAACGATGTTATGGCAGGAGCTGGTGTCTCCGATGTCACGGCAGTAACTTGTATCTGTCCCTCATTGCCGCATCGGTAACACTTGATGAATGGTCTCGAGCCTCTTTACGTGACTGCCAGTGAGCCGCTTTGGAGAGGAGCAAGAGCAGCTAACACCTGATTTTGAGTAGACTATGCTTTTGCAACCCTAATCCTAATTCCTTTAAGGCTTCTGCTATAAATGCCTGTGAAGCTGTTGGCATTAATGCCATTCGTTCTAATGCTTCCTCAATAGTCTAATTTGCCCCTAAAGTAGCTAACACTCTTTGGGTTGCTGGATTGCTATTTTGCAAGGCACACCTGCTTCAATAGCGCCCTGCAACACCAGCCCGATCTATAGCAGTAGCTGTTCTATCGATAAAATTTCCAAATGATTCTTCCCTTCCTTGCTTAATACCCATATAAGCCGGTAACCCTCCTGGCTCTTTAACCATATCTATTGCAGCACGCACTAACCACATAGACTCTGTAAGTTTATCAGCTCCCAATATCATCTGTGCCTCTGTACGCAAATATGCCTCTAAGCCCATCAGCTCCTTTACTGTTACTCCATGTAATGGGTCATGTGCATTAAACAATAACTGCTGATGCTGAGTGAATATCAACCGAACTATTCCTCTTAAATCATTAGGACATAAAACCTGAGTATTAAAAAGATAATCTAACATTTGCTTAACAGGTTCACTTTTTACTCCAAACTGACTAACCGTAGAACGTAGCTGAGTTAACAGCTTCCAATCTAAGGGAGTATATTCTGCTATATTATGCGTAAGGTTCCCCTGTGCATCATACTGTGGTGTGTATGTAACTGGACATGCAAGACTAGAAGCTATTTCCACCGCTTCACCATCCCCCATTTGCATTACTTCCTTTGCCAAAGCAGCCCAAGCTTCCCTCCTCTGTTTAGCCATCTCCCCCCATGGATCACGGTGTGCCCCTGGGATGGGATCTGGCCCTTTAAGGGTGCTATGCTGCTGGCGCTTCGGTGCAGACACCGAGGTTTCGCGCGGGGGGGGCAGTGAAGCAGGGGCTGGCTCGTGCGGGGGAAGCGGGAGCCCCCCCTCCCCCGCTGGAGCTGACAGTGAAACCGGAGCCGACTCACGCGGAGCCAGCCTGCGAGGGGGAACCAGCCCCCCCGCTGGAGCCGGCTCTGGCGGGGAAATGGGCCCTTCCCCCACCGAAGCTGTAACCTGAGCCGGCTCGCTGAGGGGAAGCGACGGAGCAAGGCTGGCAGCGGAGGCGAAGCTGGCTTGCTCCCACCCCCACCATCCAACCCGCCTGAAGCTGGTGGCGGAGGCAAAGCTGGTTTGCTCTTACCCCCACCATCCGACTCGCCCTCCCCCTCTGACAGGAAAGGTGCAGATGGTTCCACTGCGCCTATAGAGAAATCCTCCACACCACTTTGCTGGGGACTCTTAGGCATAAGTACCTTAGTTACAGAAGGTGCCAGGGGATCATCTTCACGACCATACCCTATATTCCTCTTATGAGCTTCTGTTGCCCTTTCTGCTGCCTTTCTCTCAGAGACCTGCTGAAGTAACGTGTTATACACCACCCGCCATAACTTCCCGAATTTCTTTGCTGACTTATCATAGTCTAGTACTGTATCCCACAATATTTCCCCAAACTTTCTCCACTCTGCTAGCTCATGAACTGTATGAGGATTAGAAAAGATACCCTTAGCATGGCCATAAGCTAATAACCCTGGTAACTCCTTTTTTAAATCTATCCCTTTTATCCCACGCCGCTCTAAATAGGCGGTAAATAAAGCATATGCCGCTTGCCTATCCATACCTATTAATCAGCGCGCGCTGTTGCAGCTCTCCAGGCTCCAGCGGACACGTATTGGCTTAAGTCACAGTTGTGAACCTTAAGGGTGCTTCAAATTCCGGCACCGTCCCGGCTGCTGGGACCCAAACCCAACTTCCGGACCGTGGCGTAATCCCTTTTTCTTTTAATCCGAGAAAAAGGGCAGAGATTCGGTTATGCCCGCATTCTCCACCATTTGTCGATGGAAGGGAACCAGGACATCAGTTTGATCATCACAGGCTCAATTTTATTGATCAGTACGGCGGGTTAAATACAGTTAATAATGAGCTTCATACATATTGCAAAAGTTGAGCTCAGGATTGGTCAGCTCACATATCAGCACCTACGCCTACTTCTACATTCCTATGGCTCTACTTTTGATACTTTCTACATATTCTTAGGATATATTCAGGACTAATCTCAACTCCCTATCCTCATGTTGCAACAAGGTCACTGCTGACTCTTCCTTTCAGCTTGCTGACTGCTGACTTTTCTCTTTCAGTTTAACCAGTGGCATTATATCAGTGTGGCCTTTCTCAGCTAACCAATTATTAATAATGCTCTCCACAAGAGGGGCTGCTGCAGCTCTCGTCACTGTTGGGACCAGTGACAGGACTGGAGAAAAGGGCAGGGAGCTGGGACGGGGCAAGTTTCATTTCCGTCTCAGGAAAAGGTTTTTCACCCAGAGCACGGTCAGGCACTGGGACGGGTTCCCCATGGACGCAGCCCAGCGGAGCCCGGGCTGGCTCTTGGGAAAACTGCGGCGCTGCGCCAGGAGTGGGGAACGGCCAAGGCGTGGGTTCTGCCTGCGGCTGAACCTGCTGAGCCACTGCTCAGTGGTTCAGGATCTACTAATTGCAGCACGGAGCAGGCCAAAGAGAAGGAGGAGGCTCCTCCATGGTGAGGTTCCACAGGCAAAGGTTTATTCCAAGGGAAGGATTCAGCAGCATAGAGCCGCCAGCACTTCTGTGCATGAGATTTTATCGGGGTACAACTCGGGGGGTGGATACAAAGGATTGAGCAAGAAGGAATCTGCAGGGGAGGAGCGAGGGGATTCCATCAGTTGCTTGGGACTAATTAGGACAGATGAGAGGAGAGGGTAGGACACGTGGGCCAGAGGGGCTTCCAGCAATAGGGGATTCCAAAGGGGTGGTGCAGTCAGGGGTTGGTGCAAGGCAAAAGTGACAGGGAAGGTTCAGGAATAAAGAGCTGGATTATCTTGAGAGGCAGGGAAGGAGCTGGAACAAAGAGCGGGGAATGGCATGAGGGACAGCTTTGAGGGAGGGAAAAACCTAGGGGTAAACCAACTTGGGGAAAATACGGGGTACATGAAAAGAAACCATTCTACGATAACTGATAAATAAACACGAACCGGAACACCCCAGGGAAATGGGCACAGCATCAATCCCGTCTGAGTTTGAGAAGTGTTTGAACAACTTGGAGCAGTCACCCAAGCTTTTAGACACTACATCCAAAGTCAAGGGTTGTGACCTCTGGGTTTACATGAGTATATACTCCTGAGTATGACTTTAGGCAGTGTTTTAAGAAACTCGTTTTATGTCCGATCATACCCCAATTCCTTGTAGATTGTGTGGAATGTGGAATGCTTTTGTTTTCACTTCTTGTTAGGACTATAAAAAAGAATATTCGTGCTGGGTGACTCAGAGACAGCCTGTGTATGTTAAGTGTAGTCTACAGGGGATAAAGAGAAGGAAACAAGAAGTACTAATAGATCCGGCTAAGTTTGGAAATTTAGAAGAATGAATAACACAAGAAGTAAAGATGGTATTAAAAAGAGTGCACTAGAATGTAATTTAGCAGATGAGAAAGATTTGGGAGGAGTCCCAGAGGGTAATTTTTCATGTAAGGTAATGTGATGAAATACTCTTACCCAATGGTAGGCTTAGTATCAATTAGAAAGTGGTGAAAAGTGACCCCCTAATGGAACGTTATGATCCATTGTTACAGTTGATGTTATTTTTAAGACAAGGAGAAAAATGGATCCAGTGATATATGCAGACATGGTTTTTACCCTGAAGAATAAACCCAAGTGTCAGAAAGAATGTGGCTTTGATTTGGCCCCACGGGACCTTTAGTCCTAACTTTGGAAAGAGATAAGAGGCAGAAAAGAAAGAGATGTCATTTAGCACACAGCATAAGGCAGAGATGTTTGAAATTGGCTCAAATTCACCAGGAAGACTGTGTTCTAGGTGTCCAAGACTTAGAGCTGAGTTAGCCCAGGCCAGCACGGGTACACTCCACCTCACGCAACCACTCCGGCCCCTGAATGAAAGCCAAATGAAGGCCGTGAGGATGAGATGAATAATCCAGGCGAGGGGACAATTTCAGGGACCTCCAGTGACAACCAACACAAGGAATAAAACCAAGAAAGCTTGGCCTTTAGTCACCCCCTTAAGGCAAGTCTTGAGTCCCCCAGGAGAAGCCATGTGGGTGAACATCTGCTTTTCTACTAGTGACCTCAAGAGTTGGTGGCAAAAAGTTAAAATGGATAGAGAAAACGCTAGCAAAGCAGCAAAAAGATTGGAGTTGATAGTCAAGAGTCAAGAGCCAGACTGAGGTGATAGTGATTTCATATTGACAGAGCTAACCAAACCAGCAGAAGAGTTGGTGATCAAGGTGGCCAGAGCACGTGTGCAGGGACAAATTGCTAGCGGAGCCTTGCAAGGTACAATGGACCAGCTGTGTCCTACTGCAAGCCCTTTGTGGGACGCAAACCATGCAGGCAGCTGTGCAATGTTAACCAGGTACCAGGACATAGTCACATTGGAATTAAAAAATGCCATTCCAAAACTTGGAATAACTTGATCAGTAATAGATAACGTTACACAGGGACAGCACAAGTCACCCACTGACTTTGTGGACAGGCTGTGAGCAGCTGCATGTAAATGCGCAGCCCTGCATCCCTGGTCAGATATGGGAAAGCAGCAGTGGGTTTCCCTGATGCCAGGGCAATCTAGCCCAGATGTCAGGCAGAAATTTCAGAAGCTGAAAGAGCCTGTCAAGAGAGACTTAAAGGCATGAATGAGAAAAGCATAGAAAGTGTATGATAATCAAGAGAGAGCAAATAAAGAAGAGCTCCCTGCAGCCATGGTGGCAGCTCTGGATCGGCACCAGGGAGAGGCCGGACGTGGGCGTGGATGAAGCAGTGGCAGGGACGAAAAGAGCAGAGGCAGAGGAGGTTCAAAGCAGCCACAGACCAAGCTGGGGCCAAATCAATGTGCATCTTGTAAGAAATCAGGACACTGGAAGTAAGGCCAGTGCCCAGAGTTGGCAGACAAAGTACACAAAACTCTTGCAGCCACTCTAGATGATAAGAAATGACCGAGACTGGCAATTCTTACCCTAGCAGGTTACCGGTTAAAATACAGCTAGAGAATAATAAAGAAGTTGAATTTTTAACTAATTGTGGAGACACATTTTCACTCTTGAATCAAGCACTGATACCCAAAAGTGAAAACTATCTTCAAGCACTAGGAGCCACTGGCCAGCCACAAAATGCATTCTTCCTGAAACCACTTCAGTGTAAAATCAAGAAGAAAATGGGAATACATCAGTTTCTGTATTTACCAAACTCACCCAAATCTGTCCTATGCAGGGATTTGCTTGAAAATTTGGAAGCAACAGTTCCGTTTAGAAAAAGAAAACTTCAATGGAAGGTACCTGAACACAAATGAGTGGTTTCAGCAGTAGGACTGACAACTGACACCAGACCAACAAACAAGAAGAACTAGTTAGAGGAAGTATTGAATCAGGTATACCCAAGAGTATGGGATACTGATAGCCCAGGAAAATCAAAACGAGCAGACCCTATGAAAACTGAGCTACAGACAAGAGTTAAGGCAGTCGTCAGAAAGCAATACCCTTGAAGATTAGAAGCTAGGAAAGGAATATAGCCAACACTCAATTAAATCCCTGACATCAGGACTATTGGAAGAATGGCAGCCAAAATTTAATACTGCTACATCAGCAATAAAGAAACCTAATGGAACTTAGAGACTGGTGCCAGATTTCCAGGCAATTAATGGTTTATACCTTACTAGCTTACTAGCTAAGCTTGGAGACGATTTTATTTGGTGCGGGGAAGGTCCATGGGCAGGTGCTGTCGAGAGCCGTTCCCTCTTGGTCTGAGAGACCAGCTCCCCCAGCCCACCCTGCTCTCAGGCCCGGAGGTTGTAATGTGCGCTCGACCGGCAGCCGAAGGAGGGCTCTTGACACCGTGTCTGATGCAACAGGGTTTATTGAAGGTAGGTCAGAGGGTGCAGGTTGGGTGAGGGTGAGAAGAGGGACAGGAAGAGGCAGGAGCACAAGCACTGTAACATGACACATAAGGCACCTGCAAGCTGCTGGGGAAGCCTCAAGTCGGCTCAGTGAGCCACATGTGCTCTCAGCATTGGGACAGCCACCTTTCCCTCAGTGAGCCTCACATCCCAGGGTCAGCAAATCAAGAGGCACCAGGCATGCTGTAGGTGACTCAGAGCGAGTGCAGAGGGTCATGGTGGCCAGGGGCCAGAAGCAGGCAGAAAGCCATCGGGGCTGGGGAAAAGGCTCTGCTCTGCTTACGGCGTGGGCTGAGGGCTGGGAGAGCTCCATTTCCCCCTTGAGATGTTGGAGACGGGGCCCTTCACCCTCCTGATAGGGCTGCAGGCAGCCAAAGGAGTACGACGACACAAGGCCGAGAGCAGCAAAGCAAAGAGCCAGCTGTGCGCAGCACAGGGAGGTGGCCCAGTGCAAAGCCAGCATGGCACCCTGAAGGTGCCCGCTGCACTCTCATGTGTGCCTGGCCTGGGAAGGACAGGAATGTCCGTGGTCCAAGAGGGCCTTTCTGTGGCCCCTTTGGGCTCAAAGCTGCTGCTCTTCTGGCTCCATGGGGCCTAAAGCCACAGAGCTCGGCCTCCCCCACAGCAACAGGAACAAGACTTGGATATCAGGCAGTGGAGCTCAATGCCTAAAGCTCAGGGGCAGGGGCCTCCAGTCTGGAGCACAGGGAGGGCACACGCCCAGCCCCACAACTGCTGGCCTCACAGCCCTGAAAGGTAAGGACCAGGGTTCCACGCCTGATTCCAGGGGATCCCTCCCACTTGCCACTGACCTTGAAGCACCAGAGCAGCCGGCTGTCAGCATCAAGGCGGCTGCCAGGGGGCTGCTTATGGCCTCTGACAGCCAATTGCTCAGGGCTTAGCAGTGCCTCAACCCCTCAGGGTCTCCCCCAGCCTGGCCAAGCTGCCCGGCAGCAGCGCCACAGTCCCACAGCAGCTCCAGAGCAGCCCCATCCAGAGGCACCTGGGAGCCCTCAGCACTGCAGCCAGCAGCACACGGCCAGGAGGGCACGGATGGCCCTTCCTGCCCGGCACAGGGCTTGAGGCCATCTCCAGGCACCGCTCTGGCAGGGATCCCCACAGCTCCGGCCCCTGCCCAGTCGCTCTGTGGCCGGCACAAAGGCTTCAGCAGAACCACCAAAGGCCAAGGGGCTTCTGGCTATTTTCCCTGCAACACTGCACACCTGGGCAGCTGGCTGAGCACAAGCACCCTTTTCCCCCTCTTCTCCTATGCCCTACTGACCCTGTGCAGGAAAAGAAAGATCCTGGGACTCTGTGTATTGTAAGATATTCTATTCTATTCTACTCTAAGATATTCTATACTCAACAAAACAGAAAATACAAACAGAAAAATCTCAAAGAACAAAAAGAAAATCCCTGCTGGCTCAAATGGCTCCAGCAGACAGTCTTGCAGATCATCTCTCAGCGGAGCTCCAGCAGAACAGCAAAGCAGTGCCGCACAGACGAGGCCGTTTCCTCCACGCACTGCGGAACTGATCTTGCAGCTTACGCCATGGGGAGTAGGAAGCTCTCTGTACGGCCCGGAGAACTAAACAAGATTCAATGGCAGCATCTCTGATTGCAGGACTGCTGTCATAGGCCATTTCTTCAAGGGCTGCAAGAGAGAGGAACAGAGGCAAGGTCAGATCCCGCATGTGCAGGGAGCCAAGGAGATCCCCCTGCCAGGGCCGTCCCGGTCGGCTCTCGCCATGGCCCGCAGGGAGCAGGGAGCAAGGGGATCAGCCCGAAGGTGCTGGACACGAATGGCACACGTGGCCCTGAAATCTCTGTGTGCTCTGCCCACGGGTGCAGATCCCTCCGCAGCCGGAGCAGGGCTTGCAGCTGCCCCCTCCAGCCCCCGCGGTCAGCCCGCTGCCCTCACTCACTCACCAGTGCAGATCAGCTGGAGCTCTTGCTGCTGCCCCCTCAGGTGCCGCCCGGCCATGCCTGTGAACACAGAGCCTGTCACGGCGCCAGCGGCACAGCTCCCTGCCAGCGGCGCTGCCGGCGCTGTGGCCACACGGGCTGCTGGCCGGGCAGGGCTCAGCCCGGGCCCTTGCCGCACGCTGCCGCCCCAGGGCACGGCTGCCAGAGGGCGGCAGCAGCAACGCCCAGGCCAGGCGGGGCTCCACGGCGCCGGGCCGGGCTGGCGCTGCCGGGGCAGCAGGCGGGGCCGGGGCCGAGCTGCGGCGGGCCGGGGAGGAGCCCGGGCTCGGGACTCACCCATGAACCTGCTGGCCGCCTCTCGCAGGGGCTCCTGTGGGCTCTGCAGGTAGCGCAGAGCCCGGCGCAGGTGCTCGGCCGCTCGGCTCCTGTCCGCTGCCAGCTGGAGAGAGCGGCAGGAAGGAAGGGTTGGCGCGGGCTCAGCTCCTGGGCCGGGCGCTGCCTGCGCCCAGCGCCAGCCTCCCCTGCCCGCACAGCCCTGAGGCGCGGCCAGCAGCCGCTGGCCAAGGGCTCCCGAGGGGAGGGGGCGGAGGGCCGGCTGCTGCCCGGGGAGCCGCGGTGCCGGCCCGCAGCCCTGCCGGACCGGGGCTCCATGGGCACCCGGCTCGGGCCCACGGGAGCCTGGAGCAGAGCCCGCGCGGCCTCTGGCTGCAGCAGCGGGCACAGCTGCCAGCCCCGCACACTGAGCACCGCCCCCAGGGACCTTCGCCATGCTGAGGCTGGGGGTTCTCGGCTGCTCTTACCAGGCACTCGCCAAAGCTCTGATCCAGGTGTAGCATTTGTTCGATGTCCCTCCTCTTCAGGAATCTGGCTGAGGAATGCAGCGTTTCCCGGGAGGCCTGGAGAGCAGCAGAGATGCAGAGATGGCCCCACAGTCCCGGGCACAGGAGCATCCCAGTGGCACAGGCTGGAGGAGGCTGCAGCCCGCAAGGTGCCGGGGCAGCAGGCAGCCCAAGCCCCTGCCGGGGGGACAGCAGGTGGCCGCAAGTGCTCACCTCAGCAACAATCTGATTCTCATCATGGCAGTGGAAGTAGAGAGGGAGCAGGCTCTGGCGCACGTGGGACTTGAGGGCCTTTCTTCCCTCTTCTGTTGATAAGTCCAGCATCTCTTGAAAGACAGCCATGGAGCTCAGCTGCACCTGGATATCATCCTGGATGAAAGGAAAGGGCAAAAGACCTGAGCATCAGCTGCTTCAGGCCCCCAGGGCACAGGCCTGCATCTGCACAGGGCACCAAGGGTCCGGACAGCAGCCAGTGGCCGTGGCTGTGGGCACAGAGCCTTACGCTGTCAAAGAGTGGCAGGAGCGCCTCAGCCAGCTGCAGGGCGATGGGGGTGGCTATTGGGGCACCATTATCCAGGAGCAAATATCTCAGTAAAAGAATGCTCATCCTGATCATGTCGCTGTCATTTTCTTCCAGGAGCTCCACAAGACTTCTGGTCAGGCTCCGCAGTTTTTCGGCCTGTGCGGAACACCACTTTGTGAAAGGCCGCCCTGCTGCCGCAGGGCCCAGAGGCCAAAGGCCTGTCCCGAAGCACTGGGGCAGCTGAAGCGGGAGGCAGGAGAGCTGGGAGCAGCTGACCTAGCGGCCGAAGCCCATGCAAGGCCAAGCGACTGCGTTGCCCAGCCCCACACTGCCTGCACAGCTTCAGCCACTGCCCCCTTCTCACCATCAAGGGATTCTTGCCCAGCACTACGAGGCCTCGGAGTGCCAAGTAACGCCTGGCCATGTGCTCGCTCTGCAGGTTCTGTGCCAGGATCTCCAGAACACTGTCACTGCATTCGCTCAAGTCCAGGCACTCGAGGACCTGAAGGGCACAGGGCAGTGACAGGGGAGCCGGCCGGCAGGAGCCCGGAGCTGCACAGGGCCGGGCCCAGGCAGCAGCACAGGGCACGGGCACTGTCCTGGCAGCTGTGGCTGCGAGAGGCCAGAGGGCTGGGAGGCAGCTCAGCCAGGCAGCGCTGGCCTTGAGGCTCACCTCCACAAGGAATGCCAGGGCAGGGAAATCCCAGTATGGCATCTCTTCACCGAGCATGGCGAGCAGGTAGAATGCAACCGCGGAACAAAAGTGGATGGCTAAGCGGCAAATTTCTCTGAAGAGGGGAAAACGGAAACAAGACCCTGAGCTAGTGAGGCAAACCTCTCCCAGGCGTGACTCATCCAGTTCTCGTCTTTCCACAGCACCCTTCCAGCAAGGGGGCGTGGGCCATTTGGCAGTTGGTTGCTCATGGGCACCCTCCTCTGCCAACCTTTTCCAGTCCGCTTGGCCGTTCCTTTAGTGACAAGGCCCTCTGGCCCATGGCCACCACGGACACTTTGTGGGCCATCTGGGCACAGAGCAGCAATGTCAAAGGCAGTGGGGAGAAGGGGGTCTCACCTGGCAAGCAGAGCCACGGCAAAGTGGTGAGTGTCAAGAGAGAGCAGCGTGTCCCAGGCACACCTGCGCTCCATTGCCACCACCACATCCTCGCAGCGGAGAAGGCAGAGCAGGGACTTCAGGGTGCGCACTGCAAACCTGTGTGCAGAGCAAAGCCCAGGTCACACTGGCAGCACTGGCTCCTTGGCAGGCCACGTGGCAGGGACAGGAGGAGTGGCATGGAGCACCTGTTGGGGCTGGTGGCAAGGCCGTGCTCTTCCTGGCATCCCTTCCAGAAGGTGTCCACCGCCTCTGGCATATCCAGAGTGCTGAAGAACACTTGGAATAGCAGATGCACAAATAGGCGGGGGAAATACACCTTCAATATCCGTGGCAGACAGGGCACCTGGAGGATCTTCCACATCACCACGGTTGCCTGCAAAGGACAAAGCCCACCGAGACAGCGCTCAGTGCCGAGGCGTGAGTGTGGCAGGGAGAGGCCCGGAGAGACCTTGGCAGGGGGAGCACGGGGCCTGGTGGGCCTGAAGCTGCCCCTGGGCCAGGTTTCAGGCCAGCGCCTGAGGCAGGGAGATGCAGTGGGGGAAGGAGGATGGAGAGCTGCTGGAGAGGCAGCCTTGGGGCCAGCAAAGGCCAGTTGCAGAAACTCACAGCCAGGGCAAAGATACCCGTTTCATCCCCATCGGAGGTGCAGGTGCTGTACTCTGGCCAGCTCCCCAGCACATCCAGGAGGATCAGCTGCGCCAGCTCCACAGTCCTGGCTGAGCCCATGATGGTCTTCCACATGGCCATGGCAGCTCTGCAGGGTTAGAGCTGTGTCTCAGGAGCGTCTCAGACAAAGCACCGGGGGCAGCTGAGCTGGCTGCCATATCTGCCTGGGCCCACTGCCTCCCTGCCAGCAGCAGCCCGACAGCCCAGCCCTGTGGGGACAGAGCCCTGAGAGGCGGCAAGGGAGCATGGCAGCAGGCTCAGGGGCTGTCATAGCAGGGCTGGGAAAGGGAGCAGCCAGAGGGCCCTGGAACTCTCTGTTGCTCAGACACCTGGGCAGGCTGTAACAGGGTGATGGGCTGGGGAGGCCTGAGCCCTGTGGGCAGGTGGGCCCCATACCTGTCACAGGACGGGGCCACTCGCAGGAGCGTCATGACTGCGTCATTTGGCTGTGCTTCGGTGAGATCCAGCAGGGTCTTGTCCAGCCTGTGCTCAGCAGAATCGTTGGCCATGAGCCACTGGTGGATGTAGCTCACCATGGCAGGCACCTGGAGAAGGCACAGGGAGACTTGGAAAGCTGCCAGAGGGAGCAATGTTCCCAGCTTCCCCAGAGAAGTGCTTCCCTTCCCACCCCACTGCCATGTGGCCTGAAAGGCTCACAGCAACCAGCATGCGTGGCTGGGGAGGCCAAGCAATTGCTGGGAGGATCAAAGCCTGGCCACAGGCTGCTTACTTGCTTTGGAGTGTATAAATGTTCCTCTACAAGCATAGAGAGCAAGGCAGCACTGGTCTTGCTTTGGAAGATGGGCGAGTACGGTCTGAGGCCTCTGCCCGTGGCGATGGTCTCTTCCTCCTCGATTCTCTTGAGGAAGAGGCAAACGAACTGTAGGAGAAGGGCAGGAAGCCGGGGATGTTGCATGGAGTGCTCCACACACGGTGCTGGGCTGAGCAGGGACAGCAGGCCCAGCCCAGGTGGGGGTGGCTGCAGGTACCTGCGCTGTTCTGCGGAAGCGGCCACGGCTGGACTCCTGCTCTTGTGTGCGCTCCAGGGCTGCATCTGGCAAAGAGCGAGCGCAGCCAGAGATGAGGGACTGTGGGAGAGGCCGGAGAGCACGGCCCAGCCCTGCGCTCCCCAGGCAGGGAGAGCCCCGGGATGCCCCAGGGGATGGAGCACAGCCACTGCGGGGTGTCTGCCCGGCCCCTCTTCCGTCCTGTCCGTGGGCCTGTCCCCAAGGGATAGCATGGCACAGCACGGCATGGCATGGTGTGGGGCCAAGCTGGCAGCAGGCTCCAGTCCTGTGGCCCAGCCGTGCCACTCACCCTCCTGCGGTGGCTGGAACGGCACCACCGCTTCAGTCTGCTGTGCCGGGGCAGCTCCAGGGCCTTCTTCCTCCTCCTCCACCCAGGCCAGCTCAGGCACGGCCAGGTGTCTCTGCAACATGTCTCTGCCTGGATTTGTGGCTACTTGCAGGAGAGATGCCCTGGAAAAGCTCCAAGTCACCAAATCAGGCAGGGTGCCTGGAAGGCACCTTCAAGTAAGAAGCCTCAGGAAGGCTACAGGACAGCAAGTCCTGCACTCGGTCTCAAGGGCTCCTGCCACAAGGACAGGAGACTCCTGTCAAGAACTGTGGTCTGGCCTCAAGGGCACCTGCAGAAGAGAAGCCTCAGGGAGACCACGGGTCAGCAAGTCCTGTGGTCTGGCCTCGAGCTCAGCTGCAGGAACAAGGCTTCAGAAAAGCTCCGGGTGGGACGCGAACGAGCGCGCTGTGCGGGGGCTCCTCACGGCACCGCTCTGTCCCGTCCTGTCCCGTCGCGTGCTCTGAGCACTGTGGCGTGCTCTTGTCACCACCAGCTCCTATGTCACCAGATGTCATAGATGGTCCCTTGGACACCCGGTTCTATGTCACAATGACTGTGTGGCACCGTGTCACCAAGGGCCCTTGCACACACAGCCGCCTGCCTTGGCGCCAGCCCCAGCCCACCCAAAGTGGCCCCGGTTGGAAGGAATGGCTGGCGCCAGGAGTCTAAGCCAGGCCGACAGGATCTTTAAGAAGGGCTCAGAGCACCAGCGAACGCTGCCCTGCTCTGTGGGCTCAGGGCAGCAGAAGGAGCCCCCAGGGCTGCCGTCGCAGCCGTTCTGGAAAGGGCACAGGGCCTTGCAGGGAAGCTGGCACGGCCTCCCTGGGACACGTCCCGGCTGGTGGCCGTCCTGGTGTGACAGCGCACAAGGAACGTGTGGGCCCGAGCATGAATGCTGCTCTGAGGCCTGGGGCCCGCGGAGCGCTGACACCAGCAGGTGTGGCAGAGTCCCTGGCCAAGCAGACCTGCCACCGCCCGAGCCCTGGCAGCACTGGTGCCTGACTCCTGCCCCAGAGACCTGCGCCCCCAGGGAGCTTCTGTGCCAGAAGGAGCCAAAGCCCACGTGCATGGGGGGCTGTGCTCCTAGCTGCAGGGGCTGATGGCAGGAGCACCTGCAGCAACTGCTGGCACACTTGGTCTCTGTCAGATGATGTTGCTCCTTCCTGAAATGAATTTTTCTCATGGAAGGCATTGGCAGTAGCACCAGAGCACCATCCATTGCTGAGTTTTGCAGGGCAATTAGAATGCAAAGTTAACAGTCTGAAATTTCCTTGTGCTTTTCTCACTCTCTTCCCCACATCCTGGAAAAAATAGAATCTGCCCAGCCTCTGCTATTCTCAGCTTCAGTTGCTGCATGTCTTGCTCTGGCAGCTCATGTCCAGACAAAACTGTGTCCCTGCTGAGCACAGCAAGAAGCGGCCACAAAGTGGCAAGTTCCCCAGTGAACATCAAGGCAGATACGTGGAAGTGCAGAGCATAAGGACAACTCTGGGAGGAGAAGCTCTTCTGTGTCTCTGATGATGGTGCCCACACCCTGAAGCAGCAGCCAAGAGAAGCGCTGGAAGCAGACGGGCGCAGTTTTGGGGCAGCACAATATCAAAAGTTATGAAACCATTAGCCAGAATGCAAAGGAGGACTGCAAGGCTGGAGTGTGGCCTGGAGGGGAAGCCCTAGATGCAGCTGAGGCCACTTTGTTCAGCCTGGAGGAGAGTAAAGGGCGTCATTGTGGTCTTCAACCTCCTCCTGAGGGGAATCAGAGGTGCTGCTGCAGCTCTCGTCACTGTTGGGACCAGTGACAGGACTGGAGAAAAGGGCAGGGAGCTGGGACGGGGCAAGTTTCATTTCCGTCTCAGGAAAAGGTTTTTCACCCAGAGCACGGTCAGGCACTGGGACAGGTTCCCCATGGACGCAGCCCAGCGGAGCCCGGGCTGGCTCTTGGGAAAACTGCGGCGCTGCGCCAGGAGTGGGGAACGGCCAAGGCGTGGGTTCTGCCTGCGGCTGAACCTGCTGAGCCACTGCTCAGTGGTTCAGGATCTACTAACTGCAGCACAGAGCAGGCCAAAGAGAAGGAGGAGGCTCCTCGATGGTGAGGTTCCACAGGCCAAGGTTTATCCCAAGGGAAGGATTCAGCAGCATAGAGCCGCCAGCACTTCTGTGCATGAGATTTTATCGGGGTACAACTCGGGGGGGTGGATACAAAGGATTGAGCAAGAAGGAATCTGCAGGGGAGGAGCGAGGGGATTCCATCAGTTGCTTGGGACTAATTAGGACAGATGAGAGGAGAGGGTAGGACACGTGGGCCAGAGGGGCTTCCAGCAATAGGGGATTCCAAAGGGGTGGTGCAGTCAGGGGTTGGTGCAAGGCAAAAGTGACAGGGAAGGTTCAGGAATAAAGAGCTGGATTATCTTGAGAGGCAGGGAAGGAGCTGGAACAAAGAGCGGGGAATGGCATGAGGGACAGCTTTGAGGGAGGGAAAAACCTAGGGGTAAACCAACTTGGGGAAAATACGGGGTACATGAAAAGAAACCATTCTACGATAACTGATAAATAAACACGAACCGGAACACCCCAGGGAAATGGGCACAGCATCAATCCCGTCTGAGTTTGAGAAGTGTTTGAACAACTTGGAGCAGTCACCCAAGCTTTTAGACACTACATCCAAAGTCAAGGGTTGTGACCTCTGGGTTTACATGAGTATATACTCCTGAGTATGACTTTAGGCAGTGTTTTAAGAAACTCGTTTTATGTCCGATCATACCCCAATTCCTTGTAGATTGTGTGGAATGTGGAATGCTTTTGTTTTCACTTCTTGTTAGGACTATAAAAAAGAATATTCGTGCTGGGTGACTCGGAGACAGCCTGTGTATGTTAAGTGTAGTCTACAGGGGATAAAGAGAAGGAAACAAGAAGTACTAATAGATCCGGCTAAGTTTGGAAATTTAGGTAGCATGAAGAATGAATAACACAAGAAGTAAAGATGGTATTAAAAAGAGTGCACTAGAATGTAATTTAGCAGATGAGAAAGATTTGGGAGGAGTCCCAGAGGGTAATTTTTCATGTAAGGTAATGTGATGAAATACTCTTACCCAATGGTAGGCTTAGTATCAATTAGAAAGTGGTGAAAAGTGACCCCCTAATGGAACGTTATGATCCATTGTTACAGTTGATGTTATTTTTAAGACAAGGAGAAAAATGGATCCAGTGATATATGCAGACATGGTTTTTACCCTGAAGAATAAACCCAAGTGTCAGAAAGAATGTGGCTTTGATTTGGCCCCACGGGACCTTTAGTCCTAACTTTGGAAAGAGATAAGAGGCAGAAAAGAAAGAGATGTCATTTAGCACACAGCATAAGGCAGAGATGTTTGAAATTGGCTCAAATTCACCAGGAAGACTGTGTTCTAGGTGTCCAAGACTTAGAGCTGAGTTAGCCCAGGCCAGCACGGGTACACTCCACCTCACGCAACCACTCCGGCCCCTGAATGAAAGCCAAATGAAGGCCGTGAGGATGAGATGAATAATCCAGGCGAGGGGACAATTTCAGGGACCTCCAGTGACAACCAACACAAGGAATAAAACCAAGAAAGCTTGGCCTTTAGTCACCCCCTTAAGGCAAGTCTTGAGTCCCCCAGGAGAAGCCATGTGGGTGAACATCTGCTTTTCTACTAGTGACCTCAAGAGTTGGTGGCAAAAAGTTAAAATGGATAGAGAAAACGCTAGCAAAGCAGCAAAAAGATTGGAGTTGATAGTCAAGAGTCAAGAGCCAGACTGAGGTGATAGTGATTTCATATTGACAGAGCTAACCAAACCAGCAGAAGAGTTGGTGATCAAGGTGGCCAGAGCACGTGTGCAGGGACAAATTGCTAGCGGAGCCTTGCAAGGTACAATGGACCAGCTGTGTCCTACTGCAAGCCCTTTGTGGGACGCAAACCATGCAGGCAGCTGTGCAATGTTAACCAGGTACCAGGACATAGTCACATTGGAATTAAAAAATGCCATTCCAAAACTTGGAATAACTTGATCAGTAATAGATAACGTTACACAGGGACAGCACAAGTCACCCACTGACTTTGTGGACAGGCTGTGAGCAGCTGCATGTAAATGCGCAGCCCTGCATCCCTGGTCAGATATGGGAAAGCAGCAGTGGGTTTCCCTGATGCCAGGGCAATCTAGCCCAGATGTCAGGCAGAAATTTCAGAAGCTGAAAGAGCCTGTCAAGAGAGACTTAAAGGCATGAATGAGAAAAGCATAGAAAGTGTATGATAATCAAGAGAGAGCAAATAAAGAAGAGCTCCCTGCAGCCATGGTGGCAGCTCTGGATCGGCACCAGGGAGAGGCCGGACGTGGGCGTGGATGAAGCAGTGGCAGGGACGAAAAGAGCAGAGGCAGAGGAGGTTCAAAGCAGCCACAGACCAAGCTGGGGCCAAATCAATGTGCATCTTGTAAGAAATCAGGACACTGGAAGTAAGGCCAGTGCCCAGAGTTGGCAGACAAAGTACACAAAACTCTTGCAGCCACTCTAGATGATAAGAAATGACCGAGACTGGCAATTCTTACCCTAGCAGGTTACCGGTTAAAATACAGCTAGAGAATAATAAAGAAGTTGAATTTTTAACTAATTGTGGAGACACATTTTCACTCTTGAATCAAGCACTGATACCCAAAAGTGAAAACTATCTTCAAGCACTAGGAGCCACTGGCCAGCCACAAAATGCATTCTTCCTGAAACCACTTCAGTGTAAAATCAAGAAGAAAATGGGAATACATCAGTTTCTGTATTTACCAAACTCACCCAAATCTGTCCTATGCAGGGATTTGCTTGAAAATTTGGAAGCAACAGTTCCGTTTAGAAAAAGAAAACTTCAATGGAAGGTACCTGAACACAAATGAGTGGTTTCAGCAGTAGGACTGACAACTGACACCAGACCAACAAACAAGAAGAACTAGTTAGAGGAAGTATTGAATCAGGTATACCCAAGAGTATGGGATACTGATAGCCCAGGAAAATCAAAACGAGCAGACCCTATGAAAACTGAGCTACAGACAAGACTTAAGGCAGTCCGAGAAAGGCAAATCAGCCAGGAATTAGGGATGTCCCCAAGGAAATAGCTGTGCAGGCAGGCATGTTGTGGTACTTTTGTGCTCTTCTTGGGTAGTCCTTCGCAGCTGCTGTGTTCTTGGAACTCAGGGCTTTCTGGTTAAAAAACTCTAACCCTGGGCCATACTCAAACCTCAAC
Source organism: Melospiza melodia melodia (assembly GCF_035770615.1). Classification (NCBI taxonomy): domain Eukaryota; kingdom Metazoa; phylum Chordata; class Aves; order Passeriformes; family Passerellidae; genus Melospiza; species Melospiza melodia. The sequence continues at coordinate 1,321,921 of NC_086206.1, read as the reverse complement.
GCTAGGAAGGAAAATCAACCTTAGGTTGGGGATGGTCTCATGGAAATAGCAGTGGAGGCAGCCAAGTTGTGTCACTTTTGCACTCCCGTTGGGATGCCTTGAACAGCTGCAGTGTGCCTGGAGCACAGGGCTTCCTGTTTTTAAAAGTTCTAGGCCTAAGCCTAACAGTAACCCTAGGAAGGAAAATCAGCCAGGTATTAGGGTTCTTCGTAAGGAAAAAGCTGCGAAAGCAGCCATGTTGTGGCACTTTTGCACTCCCTTTTGGATGCCTTTCACAGCTCCAGTGTGCCTGGAGGTCTGGGCTTCCTGATTTTCAAAATCCTAGCACAAGGCCTACCTAACCCCAACCCGACGACGAGAAAGGCAAATCAGCCAGGAATTAGGGATGTCCCCAAGGAAATAGCTGTGGAGACAGGCATGTTGTGGTACTTTTGTGCTCTTCTTGGGTAGTCCTTCGCAGCTGCTGTGTTCTTGGAACTCAGGGCTTTCTGGTTAAAAGAACACTAACCCTAGGCCTAACTCAAACCTCAACGCTATGAAGGAAAATCAGCCTATGGTTCGGGATGGTCTCATGGAAATAGCAGTGGAGGCAGCCAAGTTGTGTCACTTTTGCGCTCCCGTTGGGATGCCTTGAACAGCTGCAGTGTGCCTGGAGCACAGGGCTCCCTGGTTTTAAGAGTCCTAGGCCTAAGCCTAAGAGTAACCCTAGGAAGGTAAATCAGCCGGGTATTAGGGTTCTTCCTAAGGAAAAAGCTGTGAAAGCAGCCATGTTGTGGCTATTCTGCGCTCCCTTTGGGATGCCTTTGGCAGCTACAGTAAGCCTGGAACTCAGGGCTTCCTGGTTCAAAAAATCCTAGCTCTAGGCTGAACCCTAACCCTAACCCTAGGCAGATAAATCAGCCTAGGTATTGTGATGGTGCCAAGGAAAAAGCTGTGATAGCAGCCATGTTGTGGCACTTTTGCACTCCCTTTTGGATGCCTTTCACAGCTCCAGTGTGCCTGGAGGTCTGGGCTTCCTGATTTTAAAAATCCTAGCACAAGGCCTACCTAACCCCAACCCGACGACGAGAAAGGCAAATCAGCCAGGAATTAGGGATATCCCCAAGGAAATAGCTGTGCAGGCAGGCATGTTGTGGTACTTTTGTGCTCTTCTTGGGTAGTCCTTCGCAGCTGCTGTGTTCTTGGAACTCAGGGCTTTCAGGTTAAAAGAACAGTAACCATAGGCCTAAATCAAACCTCAACGCTAGGAAGGAAAAGCAGCCTAAGGTTGGGGATGGTCTCATGGAAATAGCAGTGGAGGCAGCCAAGTTGTGTCACTTTTGCACTCCCGTTGGGATGCCTTGAACAGCTGCAGTGTGCCTGGAGCACAGGGCTTCCTGGTTTTAAAAGTCCTAGGCCTAAGCCTAACAGTAACCCTAGGAAGGTAAATCAGCCAGGTATTAGGGTTCTTCCTAAGGAAAAAGCTGTGAAAGCAGCCATGTTGTGGCACTTTTGCACTCTCTTTTGGATGCCTTTCACAGCTCCAGTGTGCCTGGAGGTCTGGGCTTCCTGATTTTAAAAATCCTAGCACAAGGCCTACCTAACCCCAACGCGACGACGAGAAAGGCAAATCAGCCAGGAATTAGGGATGTCCCCAAGGAAATAGCTGTGGAGGCAGGCATGTGGTGGTACTTTTGTGCTCTTCTTGGGTAGTCCTTCGCAGCTGCTGTGTTCTTGGAACTCAGGGCTTTCAGGTTAAAAGAACAGTAACCATAGGCCTAACTCAAACCTCAACGCTAGGAAGGAAAACCAGCCTAAGGTTGGGGATGGTCTCATGGAAATAGCAGTGGAGGCAGCCAAGTTGTGTCACTTTTGCGCTCCCCTTGGGATGCCTTGAACAGCTGCAGTGTGCCTGGAGCACAGGGCTTCCTGGTTTTAAAAGTCCTAGGCCTAAGCCTAACAGTAACCCTAGGAAGGTAAATCAGCCAGGTATTAGGGTTCTTCCTAAGGAAAAAGCTGTGAAAGCAGCCATGTTGTGGCACTTTTGCACTCTCTTTTGGATGCCTTTCACAGCTCCAGTGTGCCTGGAGGTCTGGGCTTCCTGATTTTAAAAATCCTAGCACAAGGCCTACCTAACCCCAACGCGACAACGAGAAAGGCAAATCAGCCAGGAATTAGGGATGTCCCCAAGGAAATAGCTGTGGAGGCAGGCATGTTGTGGTACTTTTGTGCTCTTCTTGGGTAGTCCTTCGCAGCTGCTGTGTTCTTGGAACTCAGGGCTTTCAGGTTAAAAGAACAGTAACCATAGGCCTAACTCAAAACTCAACGCTAGGAAGGAAAACCAGCCTAAGATTGGGGATGGTCTCATGGAAATAGCAGTGGAGGCAGCCAAGTTGTGTCACTTTTGCGCTCCCCTTGGGATGCCTTGAACACCTGCAGTGTGCCTGGAGCACAGGGCTTCCTGGTTTTAAGAGTCCTAGGCCTAAGCCTAAGAGTAACCCTAGGAAGGTAAATCAGCCGGGTATTAGGGTTCTTCCTAAGGAAAAAGCTGTGAAAGCAGCCATGTTGTGGCTATTCTGCGCTCCCTTTGGGATGCCTTTGGCAGCTACAGTAAGCCTGGAACTCAGGGCTTCCTGGTTCAAAAAATCCTAGCCCTAGGCTGAACCCTAACCCTAACCCTAGGCAGATAAATCAGCCTAGGTATTGTGATGGTGCCAAGGAAAAAGCTGTGATAGCAGCCATGTTGTGGCACTTTTGCACTCCCTTTTGGATGCCTTTCACAGCTCCAGTGTGCCTGGAGGTCTGGGCTTCCTGATTTTAAAAATCCTAGCACAAGGCCTACCTAACCCCAACCCGACGACGAGAAAGGCAAATCAGCCAGGAATTAGGGATGTCCCCAAGGAAATAGCTGTGGAGGCAGGCATGTTGTGGTACTTTTGTGCTCTTCTTGGGTAGTCCTTCGCAGCTGCTGTGTTCTTGGAACTCAGGGCTTTCAGGTTAAAAGAACAGTAACCATAGGCCTAACTCAAACCTCAACGCTAAGAAGGAAAACCAGCCTAAGGTTGGGGATGGTCTCATGGAAATAGCAGTGGAGGCAGCCAAGTTGTGTCACTTTTGCACTCCCGTTGGGATGCCTTGAACAGCTGCAGTGTGCCTGGAGCACAGGGCTTCCAGGTTTTAAAAGTCCTAGGCCCAAGCCTAACAGTACCCCTAGGAAGGTAAATCAGCCAGGTATTAGGGTTCTTCCTTAGGAAAAAGCGGTGAAAGCAGCCATGTTGTGGCACTTCTGCGCTCCCTTTGGGATGCCTTTGGCAGCTACAGTAAGCCTGGAACTCAGGGCTTCCTGGTTCAAAAAATCCTAGCCCTAGGCTGAACCCTAACTCTATCCCTAGGCAGATAAATCAGCCTAAGTATAGGGATGTCCCCAAGGAAAAAGCTGTGAAAGCAGCCATGTTGTGGCACTTTTGCACTCCCTTTTGGATGCCTTTCACAGCTCCAGTGTGCCTGGAGGTCTGGGCTTCCTGATTTTAAAAATCCTAGCACAAGGCCTACCTAACCCCAACCTGACGACGAGAAAGGCAAATCAGCCAGGAATTAGGGATGTCCCCAAGGAAATAGCTGTGGAGGCAGGCATGTTGTGGTACTTTTGTGCTCTTCTTGGGTAGTCCTTCGCAGCTGCTGTGTTCTTGGAACTCAGGGCTTTCTGGTTAAAAGAACAGTAACCATAGGCCTAACTCAAAACTCAACGCTAGGAAGGAAAACCAGCCTAAGATTGGGGATGGTCTCATGGAAATAGCAGTGGAGGCAGCCAAGTTGTGTCAATTTTGCGCTCCCCTTGGGATGCCTTGAACAGCTGCAGTGTGCCTGGAGCACAGGGCTTCCTGGTTTTAAAAGTCCTTCGCCCAAGCCTAACAGTAACCCTAGGAAGGTAAATCAGCCGGGTATTAGGGTTCTTCCTAAGGAAAAAGCTGTGAAAGCAGCCATGTTGTGGCACTTTTGCACTCCCTTTTGGATGCCTTTCACAGCTCCAGTGTGCCTGGAGGTCTGGGCTTCCTGATTTTAAAAATCCTAGCACAAGGCCTACCTAACCCCAACCTGACGACGAGAAAGGCAAATCAGCCAGGAATTAGGGATGTCCCCAAGGAAATAGCTGTGGAGGCAGGCATGTTGTGGTACTTTTGTGCTCTTCTTGGGTAGTCCTTCGCAGCTGCTGTGTTCTTGGAACTCAGGGCTTTCTGGTTAAAAGAACAGTAACCCTAGGCCTAACTCAAACCTCAACGCTATGAAGGAAAATCAGCCTATGGTTCGGGATGGTCTCATGGAAATAGCAGTGGAGGCAGCCAAGTTGTGTCACTTTTGCACTCCCGTTGGCATGCCTTGAACACCTGCAGTGTGCCTGGAGCACAGGGCTTCCTGGTTTTAAGAGTCCTAGGCCTAAGCCTAACAGTAACCCTAGGAAGGTAAATCAGCCGGGTATTAGGGTTCTTCCTAAGGAAAAAGCTGTGAAGCAGCCATGTTGTGGCTATTCTGCGCTCCCTTTGGGATGCCTTTGGCAGCTACAGTAAGCCTGGAACTCAGGGCTTCCTGGTTCAAAAAATCCTAGGCCTAGGCTGAACCCTAACCCTAACCCTAGGCAGATAAATCAGCCTAGGTATTGTGATGGTGCCAAGCAAAAAGCTGTGATAGCAGCCATGTTGTGGCACTTTTGCACTCCCTTTTGGATGCCTTTCACAGCTCCAGTGTGCCTGGAGGTCTGGGCTTCCTGATTTTAAAAATCCTAGCACAAGGCCTACCTAACCCCAACCCGACGACGAGAAAGGCAAATCAGCCAGGAATTAGAGATGTCCCCAAGGAAATAGCTGTGGAGGCAGGCATGTTGTGGTACTTTTGTGCTCTTCTTGGGTAGTCCTTCGCAGCTGCTGTGTTCTTGGAACTCAGGGCTTTCTGGTTAAAAGAACAGTAACCATAGGCCTAACTCAAAACTCAACGCTAGGAAGGAAAACCAGCCTAAGATTGGGGATGGTCTCATGGAAATAGCAGTGGAGGCAGCCAAGTTGTGTCAATTTTGCGCTCCCCTTGGGATGCCTTGAACAGCTGCAGTGTGCCTGGAGCACAGGGCTTCCTGGTTTTAAAAGTCCTTCGCCCAAGCCTAACAGTAACCCTAGGAAGGTAATTCAGCCGGGTATTAGGGTTCTTCCTAAGGAAAAAGCTGTGAAAGCAGCCATGTTGTGGCACTTTTGCACTCCCTTTTGGATGCCTTTCACAGCTCCAGTGTGCCTGGAGGTCTGGGCTTCCTGATTTTCAAAATCCTAGCACAAGGCCTACCTAACCCCAACCTGACGACGAGAAAGGCAAATCAGCCAGGAATTAGGGATGTCCCCAAGGAAATAGCTGTGGAGGCAGGCATGTTGTGGTACTTTTGTGCTCTTCTTGGGTAGTCTTTCGCAGCTGCTGTGTTCTTGGAACTCAGGGCTTTCTGGTTAAAAGAACACTAACCCTAGGCCTAACTCAAACCTCAACGCTATGAAGGAAAATCAGCCTATGGTTCGGGATGGTCTCATGGAAATAGCAGTGGAGGCAGCCAAGTTGTGTCACTTTTGCACTCCCGTTGGCATGCCTTGAACAGCTGCAGTGTGCCTGGAGCACAGGGCTTCCTGGTTTTAATAGCCAGCCGGCCACTCCCAACTACAGGCCCCCTAACACAAACAACGGCGCTTTTCCCTGGAAAACAAAACTCGCCTGCCAACATTTTGATGGCAGATTGCAGGAGCCACTTGGTACTATCAAACCAGCCCAACTTGGCACTGGTGCCACCATGGGTCTGGTCACCATCCTGCCTATCGTAGCTTTTCAGGAGCCAGCCGGTCACTCCCAGCCATAGGCCCCCAGACACAAACCTCGGCCTGTTTCCCTGGCAAACAAAAGTAAGCTGCCCCGCTTCTGGATGGCAGATTGCAGGAGCCACTTTGCACCATCAAACCAGCCTGACTTGGCACTGGTGCCACCTCTGGTCTGGGAACCATCCTGCGTATCCTGGATTCTAAGGAGCCAGCCAGCCACTCCCAGCCACAGGCACCCAAACACAAACAACGGCGCTTTTCCTGGAAAACAAAACTCGCCTGCCAACTTTTTGATGGCAGATTGCAGGAGCCACTTGGTACTATCAAACCAGCCCACCTTGGCACTGGTGCCACCATGGGTCTGGTCACCATCCTGCCTATCGTAGCTTTTCAGGAGCCAGCCGGTCACTTCCAGCCATAGGCCCCCAGACACAAACCTCGGCCCGTTTCCCTGGCAAACAAAAGTAAGCTGCCCCGCTTCTGGATGGCAGATTGCAGGAGCCACTTTGCACCATCAAACCAGCCTGACTTGGCACTGGTGCCACCTCTGGTCTGGGAACCATCCTGCGTATCCTGGATTCTAAGGAGCCAGCCAGCCACTCCCAACTACAGGCCCCCAAACACAAACAACGGCGCTTTTCCCTGGAAAACAAAACTCGCCTGCCAACTTTTTGATGGCAGATTGCAGGAGCCACTTGGTACTATCAAACCAGCCCAACTTGGCACTGGTGCCACCATGGGTCTGGTCACCATCCTGCCTATTGTAGCTTTTAAGGAGCCAGCCGGTCACTCCCAGCCATAGGCCCCCAGACACAAAGCTCGGCCCGTTTCCCTGGCAAACAAAAGTAAGCTGCCCCGCTTCTGGATGGCAGATTGCAGGACGCACTTGGTACTATCAAACCAGCCCGACTTGTCACTGGTGCCACCTCTGGCCTGGGAACCATCCTGCGTATCGTAGACTCTAAGGAGCCAGCCGGCCACTCCCAGCCACAGGCCCCCAAACACAAACAACGGCGCTTTTCCCTGGAAAACAAAACTCGCCTGCCAACTTTTTGATGGCAGATTGCAGGAGCCACTTGGTACTATCAAACCAGCCCAACTTGGCACTGCTGCCACCATGGGTCTGGTCACCATCCTGCCTATCGTAGCTTTTCAGGAGCCAGCCGGTCACTCCCAGCCATAGGCCCCCAGACACAAACCTCGGCCCGTTTCCCTGGCAAACAAAAGTAAGCTGCCCCACTTCTGGATGGCAGATTGCAGGACACACGTGGTACTATCAAACCAGCCCGACTTGTCACTGGTGCCACCTCTGGCCTGGGAACCATCCTGCGTATCGTAGACTCTAAGGAGCCAGCCGGCCACTCCCAGCCACAGGCCCCCAAACACAAACAGCGGCGCTTTTCCCTGGAAAACAAAACTCGCCTGCCAACTTTTTGATGGCAGATTGCAGGAGCCACTTGGTACTATCAAACCAGCCCAACTTGGCACTGGTGCCACCATGGGTCTGGTCACCATCCTGCCTATCGTAGCTTTTCAGGACCTAGCCGGTCACTCCCAGCCATAGGCCCTCAGACAGAAACATCGGCCCGTTTCCCTGGCAAACAAAAGTAAGCTGCCCCGCTTCTGGATGGCAGATTGCAGGAACCACTTGGTACTATCAAACCAGACCGACTTGGCACTGGTGCCACCTTGGGTCTGGGAACCATCCTGCGTATCGTGGATTTTAAGGAGCCAGCCGGCCACTCCCAGCCACAGGCCCCCAAACACAAACAACTGCGCTTTTCCCTGGAAAACAAAACTCGCCTGCCAACTTTTTGATGGCAGATTGCAGGAGCCACTTGGTACTATCAAACCAGCCCAACGTGGCACTGGTGCCACCATGGGTCTGGTAACCATCCTGCCTATCGTAGCTTTTCAGGAGCCAGCCGGTCACTCCCAGCCATAGGCCCCCAGACACAAACCTCGGACCGTTTCCCTGGCAAACAAAAGTAAGCATCCCCGCTTCTGGATGGCAGATTGCAGGACGCACGTGGTACTATCAAACCAGCCCGACTTGTCACTGGTGCCACCTCTGGCCTGGGAACCATCCTGCGTATCGTAGACTCTAAGGAGCCAGCCGGCCACTCCCAGCCACATGCCCCCAAACACAAACAACGGCGCTTTTCCCTGGAAAACAAAACTCGCCTGCCAAATTTTGATGGCAGGTTGCAGGAGCCACTTGGTACTATCAAACCAGCCCAACTTGGCACTGGTGCCACCATGGGTCTGGTCACCATCCTGCCTATCATAGCTTTTCAGGACCTAGCCGGTCACTCCCAGCCATAAGCCCCAGACACAAACCTCGGCCTGTTTCCCTGGCAAACAAAAGTAAGCTGCCCCGCTTCTGGATGGCAGATTGCAGGACGCACTTGGTACTATCAAACCAGACCGACTTGGCACTGGTGCCACCTCTGGTCTTGGAACCATCCTGCGTATCGTGGATTCTAAGGAGACAGCTGGCCACTCCCAGCCACAGGCCCCCAAACACAAACAACGGCGCTTTTCCCTGGAAAACAAAACTCGCCTGCCAACTTTTTGATGGCAGATTGCAGGAGCCACTTGATACTATCAAATCAGCCAAACTTGGCACTGGTGCCACCATGGGTCTGGTCACCATCCTGCCTATCGTAGCTTTTCAGGAGCCAGCCGGTCACTCCCAGCCATAGGCCCCCAGACACAAACCTCGGCCCGTTTCCCTGGCAAACAAAAGTAAGCTGCCCCGCTTCTGGATGGCAGATTGCAGGAGCCACTTTGCACCATCAAACCAGCCTGACTTGGCACTGGTGCCACCTCTGGTCTGGGAACCATCCTGCGTATCGTGGATTCTAAGGAGCCAGCCAGCCACTCCCAGCCACAGGCACCCAAACACAAACAACGGCGCTTTTCCCTGGAAAACAAAACTCGCCTGCCAACTTTTTGATGGCAGATTGCAGGAGACACTTGGTACTATCAAACCAGCCCAACTTGGCACTGGTGCCACCATGGGTCTGGTCACCATCCTGCCTATCGTAGCTTTTCGGGACCTAGCTGGTCACTCCCAGCCATAGGCCCCCAGACACAAACCTCGGCCCGTTTCCCTGGCAAACAAAAGTCGCCTGCCCCGCTTCTGGATGGCAGATTGCAGGAGCCACTTTGCACCATCAAACCAGCCCGACTTGGCACTGGTGCAACCTCTGGTCTGGTCACCATCCTGCCTATCGTAGCTTTTCAGGACCTAGCCGGTCACTCCCAGCCATAGGCCCCCAGACGCAAACCTCGGCCCGTTTCCCTGGCAAACAAAAGTAAGCTGCCCCGCTTCTGGATGGCAGATTGCAGGACGCACTTGGTACTATCAAACCAGCCCAACTTGGCACTGGTGCCACCTTGGGTCTGGGAACCTTCCTGCGTATCGTGGATTCTAATTAGCCAGCCAGCCACTCCCAACTACAGGCCCCCAAACACAAACAACGGCGCTTTTCCCTGGAAAACAAAACTCGCCTGCCAACATTTTGATGGCAGATTGCAGGAGCCACTTGGTACTATCAAACCAGCCCAACTTGGCACTGGTGCCACCATGGGTCTGGTCACCATCCTGCCTATCGTAGCTTTTCAGGAGCCAGCCGGTCACTCCCAGCCATAGGCCCCCAGACACAAACCTCGGCCCGTTTCCCTGGCAAACAAAAGTAAGCTGCCCCGCTTCTGGATGGCAGATTGCAGGACGCACGTGGTACTATCAAACCAGCCCGACTTGTCACTGGTGCCACCTCTGGCCTGGAAACCATCCTGCGTATCGTAGACTCTAAGGAGCCAGCCGGCCACTCCCAGCCACAGGCCCCCAAATACAAACAATGGCGCTTTTCCCTGGAAAACAAAACTCGCCTGCCAACTTTTTGATGGCAGATTGCAGGAGCCACTTGGTACTATCAAACCAGCCCAACTTGGCACTGGTGCCACCATGGGTCTGGTCACCATCCTGCCTATCGTAGCTTTTCAGGAGCCAGCCGGTCACTCCCAGCCATAAGCCCCCAGAGAAAAACCTCGGCCCGTTTCACTGGCAAACAAAAGTAAGCTACCCCGTTTCTGGATGGCAGATTGCAGGACGCACTTGGTACTATCAAACCAGCCCGATTTGTCACTGGTGCCACCTCTGGTCTGGGAACCATGCTGCGTATCGTGGATTCTAATTAGCCAGCCGGCCACTCCCAGCCACAGGCCCCCAAACACAAACAACGGCGCTTTTCCCTGGAAAACAAAACTCGCCTGCCAACTTTTTGATGGCAGATTGCAGGAGCCACTTGGTACTATCAAACCAGCCCACCTTGGCACTGGTGCCACCATGGGTCTGGTAACCATCCTGCCTATCGTAGAATTCAGGAGCCCGCCGGTCACTCCCAGCCATAGGCCCCCAGACACAAACCTCGGCCCGTTTCCCTGGCAAACAAAAGTAAGCTGCCCCGCTTCTGGATGGCAGATTGCAGGAGCCAATTTGCACCATCAAACCAGCCCGACTTGGCACTGGTGCAACCTCTGGTCTGGGAACCATCCTGCGTATCGTGGATTCTAAGGAGCCAGCCGGCCACTCCCAGCCACAGGCCCCCAAACACAAACAACGGCGCATTTCCCTGGAAAACAAAACTCGCCTGCCAGCCTTTTGATGGCAGATTGCAGGAGCCACTTGGTACTATCAACCAGCCCAACTTGGCACTGGTGCCACCATGGGTCTGGTCACCATCCTGCCTATCGTAGCTTTTCAGGACCTAGCCGGTCACTCCCAGCCATAGGCCCCCAGACGCAAACCTCGGCCCGTTTCCCTTGCAAACAAAAGTAAGCTGCCCCGCTTCTGGATGGCAGATTGCAGGACGCACTTGGTACTATCAAACCAGCCCAACTTGGCACTGGTGCCACCTTGGGTCTGGGAACCTTCCTGCGTATCGTGGATTCTAATTAGCCAGCCAGCCACTCCCAACTACAGGCCCCCAAACACAAACAACGGCGCTTTTCCCTGGAAAACAAAACTCGCCTGCCAACATTTTGATGGCAGATTGCAGGAGCCACTTGGTACTATCAAACCAGCCCAACTTGGCACTGGTGCCACCATGGGTCTGGTCACCATCCTGCCTATCGCAGCTTTTCAGGAGCCAGCCGGTCACTCCCAGCCATAGGCCCCCAGACACAAACCTCGGCCCGTTTCCCTGGCAAACAAAAGTAAGCTGCCCCGCTTCTGGATGGCAGATTGCAGGACGCACTTGGTACTATCAAACCAGCCCTACTTGTCACTGGTGCCACCTCTGGCCTGGGAACCATCCTGCGTATCGTAGACTCTAAGGAGCCAGCCGGCCACTCCCAGCCACAGGCCCCCAAACACAAACAATGGCGCTTTTACCTGGAAAACAAAACTCGCCTGCCAACTTTTTGATGGCAGATTGCAGGAGCCACTTGGTACTATCAAACCAGCCAAACTTGGCACTGGTGCCACCATGGGTCTGGTCACCATCCTGCCTATCGTAGCTTTTCAGGAGCCAGCCGGTCACTCCCAGCCATAAGCCCCAGAGAAAAACCTCGGCCCGTTTCCCTGGCAAACAAAAGTAAGCTGCCGCGCTTCTGGATGGCAGATTGCAGGAGCCACTTCGTACTATCAAACCAGCCTGACTTGGAACTGGTGCCACCTCTGGTCTGGGAACCATGCTGCGTATCGTGGATTCTAAGGAGTCAGCCGGCCAGTCTCAGCCACAGGCCCCCAAACACAAACAACGGCGCTTTTCCCTGGAAAACAAAACTCGCCTGCCAACTTTTTGATGGCAGATTGCAGGAGCCACTTGGTACTATCAAACCAGCCCAACTTGGCACTGGTGCCACCATGGGTCTGGTCACCTTCCTGCCTATCGTAGCTTTTCAGGACCTAGCCGGTCACTCCCAGCCATAAGCCCCAGAGAAAAACCTCGGCCCGTTTCCCTGGCAAACAAAAGTAAGCTGCCCCGCTTCTGGATGGCAGATTGCAGGAGCCACTTTGCACCATCAAACCAGCCTGACTTGGCACTGGTGCCACCTCTGGTCTGGGAACCATCCTGCGTATCGTGGATTCTAAGGAGCCAGCCAGCCACTCCCAGCCACAGGCACCCAAACACAAACAACGGCGCTTTTCCCTGGAAAACAAAACTCGCCTGCCAACATTTTGATGGCAGATTGCAGGAGACACTTGGTACTATCAAACCAGCCCAACTTGGCACTGCTGCCACCATGGGTCTGGTCACCATCCTGCCTATCGTAGCTTTTCGGGACCTAGCTGGTCACTCCCAGCCATAGGCCCCCAGACACAAACCTCGGCCCGTTTCCCTGGCAAACAAAAGTAAGCTGCCCCGATTCTGGATGGTAGATTGCAGGAGCCACTTGGTACTATCAAACCAGCCCAACTTGGCACTGGTGCCACCTTGGGTCTGGGAACCATGCTGTGTATCGTGGATTCTAATTAGCCAGCCGGCCACTCCCAGCCACAGGCCCCCAAACACAAACAACGCCGCTTTTCCCTGGAAAACAAAACTCGCCTGCCAACTTTTTGATGGCAGATTGCAGGAGCCACTTGGTACTATCAAACCAGCCCACCTTGGCACTGGTGCCACCATGGGTCTGGTAACCATCCTGCCTATCGTAGAATTCAGGAGCCCGCCGGTCACTCCCAGCCATAGGACCCCAGACACAAACCTCGGCCCGTTTCCCTGGCAAACAAAAGTAAGCTGCCCCGCTTCTGGATGGCAGATTGCAGGAGCCACTTTGCACCATCAAACCAGCCCGACTTGGCACTGGTGCAACCTCTGGTCTGGGAACCATCCTGCGTATCGTGGATTCTAAGGAGCCAGCCGGCCACTCCCAGCCACAGGCCCCCAAACACAAACAACGGCGCATTTCCCTGGAAAACAAAACTCGCCTGCCAACCTTTTGATGGCAGATTGCAGGAGCCACTTGGTACTATCAACCAGCCCAACTTGGCACTGGTGCCACCATGGGTCTGGTCACCATCCTGCCTATCGTAGCTTTTCAGGACCTAGCCGGTCACTCCCAGCCATAGGCCCCCAGACGCAAACCTCGGCCCGTTTCCCTTTCAAACAAAAGTAAGCTGCCCCGCTTCTGGATGGCAGATTGCAGGACGCACTTGGTACTATCAAACCAGCCCAACTTGGCACTGGTGCCACCTTGGGTCTGGGAACCTTCCTGCGTATCGTGGATTCTAATTAGCCAGCCGGCCACTCCCAACTACAGGCCCCCAAACACAAACAACGGCGCTTTTCCCTGGAAAACAAAACTTGCCTGCCAACATTTTGATGGCAGATTGCAGGAGCCACTTGGTACTATCAAACCAGCCCAACTTGGCACTGGTGCCACCATGGGTCTGGTCACCATCCTGCCTATCGTAGCTTTTCAGGAGCCAGCCGGTCACTCCCAGCCATAGGCCCCCAGACACAAACCTCGGCCCGTTTCCCTGGCAAACAAAAGTAAGCTGCCCCGCTTCTGGATGGCAGATTGCAGGACGCACGTGGTACTATCAAACCAGCCCGACTTGTCACTGGTGCCACCTCTGGCCTGGGAACCATCCTGCGTATCGTAGACTCTAAGGAGCCAGCCGGCCACTCCCAGCCACAGGCCCCCAAATAAAAACAATGGCGCTTTTCCCTGGAAAACAAAACTCGCCTGCCAACTTTTTGATGGCAGATTGCAGGAGCCACTTGGTACTATCAAACCAGCCCAACTTGGCACTGGTGCCACCATGGGTCTGGTCACCATCCTGCCTATCGTAGCTTTTCAGGAGCCAGCCGGTCACTCCCAGCCATAAGCCCCCAGAGAAAAACCTCGGCCCGTTTCACTGGCAAACAAAAGTAAGCTACCCCGTTTCTGGATGGCAGATTGCAGGACGCACTTGGTACTATCAAACCAGCCCGATTTGTCACTGGTGCCACCTCTGGCCTGGGAACCATCCTGCGTATCGTGGATTCTACTTAGCCAGCCGGCCACTCCCAGCCACAGGCCCCCAAACACAAACAACGGCGCTTTTCCCTGGAAAACAAAACTCGCCTGCCAACTTTTTGATGGCAGATTGCAGGAGCCACTTGGTACTATCAAACCAGCCCACCTTGGCAGTGGTGCCACCATGGGTCTGGTAACCATCCTGCCTATCGTAGAATTCAGGAGCCCGCCGGTAACTCCCAGCCATAGGCCCCCAGACACAAACCTCGGCCCGTTTCCCTGGCAAACAAAAGTAAGCTGCCCCGCTTCTGGATGGCAGATTGCAGGAGCCACTTTGCACCATCAAACCAGCCCGACTTGGCACTGGTGCAACCTCTGGTCTGGGAACCATCCTGCGTATCGTGGATTCTAAGGAGCCAGCCGGCCACTCCCAGCCACAGGCCCCCAAACACAAACAACGGCGCATTTCCCGGGAAAACAAAACTCGCCTGCCAACCTTTTGATGGCAGATTGCAGGAGCCACTTGGTACTATCAACCAGCCCAACTTGGCACTGGTGCCACCATGGGTCTGGTCACCATCCTGCCTATCGTAGCTTTTCAGGACCTAGCCGGTCACTCCCAGCCATAGACCCCCAGACGCAAACCTCGGCCCGTTTCCCTTGCAAACAAAAGTAAGCTGCCCCGCTTCTGGATGGCAGATTGCAGGACGCACTTGGTACTATCAAACCAGCCCAACTTGGCACTGGTGCCACCCTGAGTCTGGGAACCTTCCTGCGTATCGTGGATTCTAATTAGCCAGCCGGCCACTCCCAACTACAGGCCCCCAAACACAAACAACGGCGCTTTTCCCTGGAAAACAAAACTCGCCTGCCAACTTTTTGATGGCAGATTGCAGGAGCCACTTGGTACTATCAAACCAGCCCAACTTGGCACTGGTGCCACCATGGGTCTGGTCACCATCCTGCCTATCGTAGCTTTTCAGGAGCCAGCCGGTCACTCCCAGCCATAGGCCCCCAGACACAAACCTCGGCCCGTTTCCCTGGCAAACAAAAGTAAGCTGCCCCGCTTCTGGATGGCAGATTGCAGGACGCACGTGGTACTATCAAACCAGCCTGACTTGTCACTGGTGCCACCGCTGGTCTGGGAACCCTCCTGCGTATCGTAGATTCTAAGGAGCCAGCCGGCCACTCCCAGCCACAGGCCCCCAAACACAAACAATGGCGCTTTTCCCTGGAAAACAAAACTCGCCTGCCAACTTTTTGATGGCAGATTGCAGGAGCCACTTGATACTATCAAATCAGCCAAACTTGGCAATGGTGCCACCATGGGTCTGGTCACCATCCTGCCTATCGTAGCTTTTCAGGAGCCAGCCGGTCACTCCCAGCCATAGGCCCCCAGACGCAAACCTCGGCCCGTTTCCCTGGCAAACAAAAGTAAGCTGCCGCGCTTCTGGATGGCAGATTGCAGGAGCCACTTGGTACTATCAAACCAGCCCGACTTGGAACTGGTGCCACCTTGGGTCTGGGAACCATCCTGCGTATCGTGGATTCTAAGGAGCCAGCCGGCCACTCCCAGCCACAGGCCCCCAAACACAAACAACGGCGCTTTTCCCTGGAAAACAAAACTCGCCTGACAACATTTTGATGGCAGATTGCAGTAGCTACATTGTACTATCAAACCAGCCCAACTTGGCACTGGTGCCGCCATGGGTCTGGTCACCATCCTGCCTATCGTAGCTTTTCAGGAGCCAGCCAGTCGCTCCCAGCCATAGGCCCCCAGACACAAAGCTAGGCCCGTTTCCCTGGCAAACAAAAGTAAGCTGCCCCGCTTCTGGATGGCAGATTGCAGGAGCCACTTTGCACCATCAAACCCGCCCGACTTGGCACTGGTGTCACCTCTGGTCTGGGAACCATGCTGCGTATCGTAGACTCTAAGGAGCCAGCCGGCCACTCCCAGCCACAGGCCCCCAAACACAAACAATGGCGCTTTTCCCTGGAAAACAAAACTCGCCTGCCAACTTTTTGATGGCAGATTGAAAGAGCCACTTGGTATTATTAAACCAGCCCAACTTGGCACTGGTGCCACCATGGGTCTGGTCACCATCCTGCCTATCGTAGCTTTTCAGGAGCCAGCCGGTCACTCCCAGCCATAAGCCCCCAGAGAAAAACCTCGGCACGTTTCACTGGCAAACAAAAGTAAGCTACACCGTTTTTGGATGGCAGATTGCAGGACGCACTTGGTACTATCAAACCAGCCCGACTTGGAACTGGTGCCACCTCTGGTCTTGGAACCATCCTGCGTATCATGGGTTCTAAGGAGCCAGCCGGCCACTCCCAGCCACATGCCCCCAAACACAAACAACGGCGCTTTTCCCTGGAAAACAAAACTCGCCTGCCAACTTTTTGATGGCAGATTGCAGGAGCCACTTGGTACTATCAAACCAGCCCAACTTGGCACTGGTGCCACCATGGGTCTGGTCACCATCCTGCCTATCGTAGCTTTTCAGGACCTAGCCGGTCACTCCCAGCCATAGGCCCCCAGACAGAAACCTCGGCCCGTTTCCCTGGCAAACAAAAGTAAGCTGCCCCGCTTCTGGATGGCAGATTGCAGGAACCACTTGGTACTATCAAACCAGACCGACTTGGCACTGGTGCCGCCTTGGGTCTGGGAACCATCCTGCGTATCGTGGATTCTAAGGAGCCAGCGGGCCACTCCCAGCCACAGGCCCCCAAACACAAACAACGGCGCTTTTCCCTGGTAAGCAAAACTCGCCTGACAACCTTTTGATTGCATATTTCAGGAGCCACTTGGTAATATCAAACCAGCCCGACTTGGCACTTGTACCACCATGGGTCTGGTCACCATCCTGCCTATCGTAGCTTTTCAGGAGCCAGCCGGTCACTCCCAGCCATAGGCCCCCAGACACAAAGCTCTGCCCATTTCCCTGGCAAACAAAAGTAAGCTGCCCCGCTTCTGGATGGCAGATTGCAGGAGCCACTTTGCACAATCAAACCAGCCTGACTTGGCACTGGTGCCACCGCTGGTCTGGGAACCATCCTGCGTATCGTGGATTCTAAGGAGCCAGCCGGCCACTCCCAGCCACAGGCACCCAAACACAAACAATGGCGCTTTTCCCTGGAAAACAAAACTCGCCTGCCAACTTTTTGATGGCAGATTGCAGGAGCCACTTGGTACTATCAAACCAGCCCAACTTGGCACTGGTGCCACCATGGGTCTGGTCACCATCCTGCCTATCGTAGCTTTTCGGGACCTAGCTGGTCACTCCCAGCCATAGGCCCCCAGACACAAACCTCGGCCCGTTTCCCTGGCAAACAAAAGTAACTGCCCCGCTTCTGGATGGTAGATTGCAGGAGCCACTTGGTACTATCAAACCAGCCCAACTTGGCACTGGTGCCACCTTGGGTCTGGGAACCTTCCTGCGTATCGTGGATTTTAAGGAGCCAGTCGGCCACTCCCAACACCAGGCCCCCAAACAGAAACAACTGCGCTTTTCCCTGGAAAACAAAACTCGCCTGCCAACTTTTTGATGGCAGATTGCAGGAACCACTTGGTACTATCAAACCAGCCCAACTTGGCACTGGTGCCACCATGGGTCTGGTCACCATCCTGCCTATCGTAGCTTTTCAGGAGCCCGCCGGTCACTCCCAGCCATAGGCCCCCAGACAGAAACGTCGGCCCGTTTCCCTGGCAAACAAAAGTAAGCTGCCCCGCTTCTGGATGGAAGATTGCAGGAACCACTTGGTACTATCAAACCAGACCGACTTGGCACTGGTGCCACCTTGGGTCTGGGAACCATCCTTCATATCGTGGATTCTAAGGAGCCAGCCGGCCACTCCCAGCCACAGGCCCCCAAACACAAACAACGGCGCTTTTCCCTGGTAAACAAAACTCGCCTGCCAACATTTTGATGGCAGATTACAGGAGCTACTTTGTACTATCAAGCCAGCCCAACTTGGCACTGGTGCCACCATGGGTCTTGTCACCATCCTGCCTATCGTAGCTTTTCAGGAGCCAGCCGGTCACTCCCAGCCATAGGCCCCCAGACACAAACCTCGGCCCGTTTCCCTGGCAAACAAAAGTAAGCTGCCCCGCTTCTGGATGGCAGATTGCAGGAGCCACTTGGTACTATCAAACCAGCCTGACTTGTCACTGGTGCCACCTCTGGCCTGGGAACCATCCTGCGTATCGTAGACTCTAAGGAGCCAGCCGGCCACTCCCAGCCACAGGCCCCCAAACACAAACAATGGCGCTTTTCCCTGGAAAACAAAACTCGCCTGCCAACTTTTTGATGGCAGATTGCAGGAGCCACTTGATACTATCAAATCAGCCAAACTTGGCACTGGTGCCACCATGGGTCTGGTCACCATCCTGCCTATCGTAGCTTTTCAGGAGCCAGCCGGTCACTCCCAGCCATAAGCCCCAGAGAAAAACCTCGGCCCGTTTCCCTGGCAAACAAAAGTAAGCTGCCGCGCTTCTGGATGGCAGATTGCAGGAGCCACTTGGTACTATCAAACCAGCCCGACTTGGAACTGGTGCCACCTTGGGTCTGGGAACCATCCTGCGTATCGTGGATTCTAAGGAGCCAGCCGGCCACTCCCAGCCACAGGCCCCCAAACACAAACAACGGCGCTTTTCCCTGGAAAACAAAACTCGCCTGCCAACATTTTGATGGCAGATTGCAGTAGCTACATTGTACTATCAAACCAGCCCAACTTGGCACTGGTGCCACCATGGGTCTGGTCACCATCCTGCCTATCGTAGCTTTTCAGGAGCCAGCCAGTCGCTCCCAGCCATAGGCCCCCAGACACAAAGCTAGGCCCGTTTCCCTGGCAAACAAAAGTAAGCTGCCCCGCTTCTGGATGGCAGATTGCAGGAGCCACTTTGCACCATCAAACCCGCCCGACTTGGCACTGGTGTCACCTCTGGTCTGGGAACCATGCTGCGTATCGTAGACTCTAAGGAGCCAGCCGGCCACTCCCAGCCACAGGCCCCCAAACACAAACAATGGCGCTTTTCCCTGGAAAACAAAACTCGCCTGCCAACTTTTTGATGGCAGATTGCAAGAGCCACTTGGTATTATTAAACCAGCCCAACTTGGCACTGGTGCCACCATGGGTCTGGTCACCATCCTGCCTATCGTAGCTTTTCAGGAGCCAGCCGGTCACTCCCAGCCATAAGCCCCCAGAGAAAAACCTCGGCACGTTTCACTGGCAAACAAAAGTAAGCTACACCGTTTTTGGATGGCAGATTGCAGGACGCACTTGGTACTATCAAACCAGCCCGACTTGGAACTGGTGCCACCTCTGGTCTTGGAACCATCCTGCGTATCATGGGTTCTAAGGAGCCAGCCGGCCACTCCCAGCCACATGCCCCCAAACACAAACAACGGCGCTTTTCCCTGGAAAACAAAACTCGCCTGCCAACTTTTTGATGGCAGATTGCAGGAGCCACTTGGTACTATCAAACCAGCCCAACTTGGCACTGGTGCCACCATGGGTCTGGTCACCATCCTGCCTATCGTAGCTTTTCAGGACCTAGCCGGTCACTCCCAGCCATAGGCCCCCAGACAGAAACCTCGGCCCGTTTCCCTGGCAAACAAAAGTAAGCTGCCCCGCTTCTGGATGGCAGATTGCAGGAACCACTTGGTACTATCAAACCAGACCGACTTGGCACTGGTGCCGCCTTGGGTCTGGGAACCATCCTGCGTATCGTGGATTCTAAGGAGCCAGCGGGCCACTCCCAGCCACAGGCCCCCAAACACAAACAACGGCGCTTTTCCCTGGTAAGCAAAACTCGCCTGACAACCTTTTGATTGCATATTTCAGGAGCCACTTGGTAATATCAAACCAGCCCGACTTGGCACTGGTACCACCATGGGTCTGGTCACCATCCTGCCTATCGTAGCTTTTCAGGAGCCAGCCGGTCACTCCCAGCCATAGGCCCCCAGACACAAAGCTCTGCCCATTTCCCTGGCAAACAAAAGTAAGCTGCCCCGCTTCTGGATGGCAGATTGCAGGAGCCACTTTGCACAATCAAACCAGCCTGACTTGGCACTGGTGCCACCGCTGGTCTGGGAACCATCCTGCGTATCGTGGATTCTAAGGAGCCAGCCGGCCACTCCCAGCCACAGGCACCCAAACACAAACAATGGCGCTTTTCCCTGGAAAACAAAACTCGCCTGCCAACTTTTTGATGGCAGATTGCAGGAGCCACTTGGTACTATCAAACCAGCCCAACTTGGCACTGGTGCCACCATGGGTCTGGTCACCATCCTGCCTATCGTAGCTTTTCGGGACCTAGCTGGTCACTCCCAGCCATAGGCCCCCAGACACAAACCTCGGCCCGTTTCCCTGGCAAACAAAAGTAACTGCCCCGCTTCTGGATGGTAGATTGCAGGAGCCACTTGGTACTATCAAACCAGCCCAACTTGGCACTGGTGCCACCTTGGGTCTGGGAACCTTCCTGCGTATCGTGGATTTTAAGGAGCCAGTCGGCCACTCCCAACACCAGGCCCCCAAACAGAAACAACTGCGCTTTTCCCTGGAAAACAAAACTCGCCTGCCAACATTTTGATGGCAGATTGCAGGAACCACTTGGTACTATCAAACCAGCCCAACTTGGCACTGGTGCCACCATGGGTCTGGTCACCATCCTGCCTATCGTAGCTTTTCAGGACCTAGCCGGTCACTCCCAGCCATAGGCCCACAGACAGAAACGTCGGCCCGTTTCCCTGGCAAACAAAAGTAAGCTGCCCCGCTTCTGGATGGAAGATTGCAGGAGCCACTTGGTACTATCAAACCAGCCCAACTTGGCACTGGTGCCACCTTGGGTCTGGGAACCTTCCTGCGTATCGTGGATTTTAAGGAGCCAGTCGGCCACTCCCAACACCAGGCCCCCAAACAGAAACAACTGCGCTTTTCCCTGGAAAACAAAACTCGCCTGCCAACTTTTTGATGGCAGATTGCAGGAACCACTTGGTACTATCAAACCAGCCCAACTTGGCACTGGTGCCACCATGGGTCTGGTCACCATCCTGCCTATCGTAGCTTTTCAGGAGCCCGCCGGTCACTCCCAGCCATAGGCCCCCAGACAGAAACGTCGGCCCGTTTCCCTGGCAAACAAAAGTAAGCTGCCCCGCTTCTGGATGGAAGATTGCAGGAACCACTTGGTACTATCAAACCAGACCGACTTGGCACTGGTGCCACCTTGGGTCTGGGAACCATCCTTCATATCGTGGATTCTAAGGAGCCAGCCGGCCACTCCCAGCCACAGGCCCCCAAACACAAACAACGGCGCTTTTCCCTGGTAAACAAAACTCGCCTGCCAACATTTTGATGGCAGATTACAGGAGCTACTTTGTACTATCAAGCCAGCCCAACTTGGCACTGGTGCCACCATGGGTCTTGTCACCATCCTGCCTATCGTAGCTTTTCAGGAGCCAGCCGGTCACTCCCAGCCATAGGCCCCCAGACACAAACCTCGGCCCGTTTCCCTGGCAAACAAAAGTAAGCTGCCCCGCTTCTGGATGGCAGATTGCAGGAGCCACTTGGTACTATCAAACCAGCCTGACTTGTCACTGGTGCCACCTCTGGCCTGGGAACCATCCTGCGTATCGTAGACTCTAAGGAGCCAGCCGGCCACTCCCAGCCACAGGCCCCCAAACACAAACAATGGCGCTTTTCCCTGGAAAACAAAACTCGCCTGCCAACTTTTTGATGGCAGATTGCAGGAGCCACTTGATACTATCAAATCAGCCAAACTTGGCACTGGTGCCACCATGGGTCTGGTCACCATCCTGCCTATCGTAGCTTTTCAGGAGCCAGCCGGTCACTCCCAGCCATAAGCCCCAGAGAAAAACCTCGGCCCGTTTCCCTGGCAAACAAAAGTAAGCTGCCGCGCTTCTGGATGGCAGATTGCAGGAGCCACTTGGTACTATCAAACCAGCCCGACTTGGAACTGGTGCCACCTTGGGTCTGGGAACCATCCTGCGTATCGTGGATTCTAAGGAGCCAGCCGGCCACTCCCAGCCACAGGCCCCCAAACACAAACAACGGCGCTTTTCCCTGGAAAACAAAACTCGCCTGCCAACATTTTGATGGCAGATTGCAGTAGCTACATTGTACTATCAAACCAGCCCAACTTGGCACTGGTGCCACCATGGGTCTGGTCACCATCCTGCCTATCGTAGCTTTTCAGGAGCCAGCCAGTCGCTCCCAGCCATAGGCCCCCAGACACAAAGCTAGGCCCGTTTCCCTGGCAAACAAAAGTAAGCTGCCCCGCTTCTGGATGGCAGATTGCAGGAGCCACTTTGCACCATCAAACCCGCCCGACTTGGCACTGGTGTCACCTCTGGTCTGGGAACCATGCTGCGTATCGTAGACTCTAAGGAGCCAGCCGGCCACTCCCAGCCACAGGCCCCCAAACACAAACAATGGCGCTTTTCCCTGGAAAACAAAACTCGCCTGCCAACTTTTTGATGGCAGATTGCAAGAGCCACTTGGTATTATTAAACCAGCCCAACTTGGCACTGGTGCCACCATGGGTCTGGTCACCATCCTGCCTATCGTAGCTTTTCAGGAGCCAGCCGGTCACTCCCAGCCATAAGCCCCCAGAGAAAAACCTCGGCACGTTTCACTGGCAAACAAAAGTAAGCTACACCGTTTTTGGATGGCAGATTGCAGGACGCACTTGGTACTATCAAACCAGCCCGACTTGGAACTGGTGCCACCTCTGGTCTTGGAACCATCCTGCGTATCATGGGTTCTAAGGAGCCAGCCGGCCACTCCCAGCCACATGCCCCCAAACACAAACAACGGCGCTTTTCCCTGGAAAACAAAACTCGCCTGCCAACTTTTTGATGGCAGATTGCAGGAGCCACTTGGTACTATCAAACCAGCCCAACTTGGCACTGGTGCCACCATGGGTCTGGTCACCATCCTGCCTATCGTAGCTTTTCAGGACCTAGCCGGTCACTCCCAGCCATAGGCCCCCAGACAGAAACCTCGGCCCGTTTCCCTGGCAAACAAAAGTAAGCTGCCCCGCTTCTGGATGGCAGATTGCAGGAACCACTTGGTACTATCAAACCAGACCGACTTGGCACTGGTGCCGCCTTGGGTCTGGGAACCATCCTGCGTATCGTGGATTCTAAGGAGCCAGCGGGCCACTCCCAGCCACAGGCCCCCAAACACAAACAACGGCGCTTTTCCCTGGTAAGCAAAACTCGCCTGACAACCTTTTGATTGCATATTTCAGGAGCCACTTGGTAATATCAAACCAGCCCGACTTGGCACTGGTACCACCATGGGTCTGGTCACCATCCTGCCTATCGTAGCTTTTCAGGAGCCAGCCGGTCACTCCCAGCCATAGGCCCCCAGACACAAAGCTCTGCCCATTTCCCTGGCAAACAAAAGTAAGCTGCCCCGCTTCTGGATGGCAGATTGCAGGAGCCACTTTGCACAATCAAACCAGCCTGACTTGGCACTGGTGCCACCGCTGGTCTGGGAACCATCCTGCATATCGTGGATTCTAAGGAGCCAGCCGGCCACTCCCAGCCACAGGCACCCAAACACAAACAATGGCGCTTTTCCCTGGAAAACAAAACTCGCCTGCCAACTTTTTGATGGCAGATTGCAGGAGCCACTTGGTACTATCAAACCAGCCCAACTTGGCACTGGTGCCACCATGGGTCTGGTCACCATCCTGCCTATCGTAGCTTTTCGGGACCTAGCTGGTCACTCCCAGCCATAGGCCCCCAGACACAAACCTCGGCCCGTTTCCCTGGCAAACAAAAGTAACTGCCCCGCTTCTGGATGGTAGATTGCAGGAGCCACTTGGTACTATCAAACCAGCCCAACTTGGCACTGGTGCCACCTTGGGTCTGGGAACCTTCCTGCGTATCGTGGATTTTAAGGAGCCAGTCGGCCACTCCCAACACCAGGCCCCCAAACAGAAACAACTGCGCTTTTCCCTGGAAAACAAAACTCGCCTGCCAACATTTTGATGGCAGATTGCAGGAACCACTTGGTACTATCAAACCAGCCCAACTTGGCACTGGTGCCACCATGGGTCTGGTCACCATCCTGCCTATCGTAGCTTTTCAGGACCTAGCCGGTCACTCCCAGCCATAGGCCCACAGACAGAAACGTCGGCCCGTTTCCCTGGCAAACAAAAGTAAGCTGCCCCGCTTCTGGATGGAAGATTGCAGGAACCACTTGGTACTATCAAACCAGACCGACTTGGCACTGGTGCCACCTTGGGTCTGGGAACCATCCTTCATATCGTGGATTCTAAGGAGCCAGCCGGCCACTCCCAGCCACAGGCCCCCAAACACAAACAACGGCGCTTTTCCCTGGTAAACAAAACTCGCCTGCCAACATTTTGATGGCAGATTACAGGAGCTACTTTGTACTATCAAGCCAGCCCAACTTGGCACTGGTGCCACCATGGGTCTTGTCACCATCCTGCCTATCGTAGCTTTTCAGGAGCCAGCCGGTCACTCCCAGCCATAGGCCCCCAGACACAAAGCTCGGCCCGTTTCCCTGGCAAACAAAAGTAAGCTGCCCCGCTTCTGGATGGCAGATTGCAGGAGCCACTTGGTACTATCAAACCAGCCCGACTTGTCACTGGTGCCACCTCTGGCCTGGGAACCATCCTGCGTATCGTAGACTCTAAGGAGCCAGCCGGCCACTCCTAGCCACAGGCCCCCAAACACAAACAATGGCGCTTTTCCCTGGAAAACAAAACTCGCCTGCCAACATTTTGATGGCAGATTGCAGGAGCCACTTGGTACTATCAAACCAGCCCAATTTGGCACTGGTGCCACCATGGGTTTGGTCACCATCCTGCCTATCGTAGCTTTTCAGGAGCCAGCCGGTCACTCCCAGCCATAAGCCCCCAGAGAAAAACCTCGGCCAGTTTCACTGGCAAACAAAAGTAAGCTACCCCGTTTCTGGATGGCAGATTGCAGGACGCACTTGGTACTATCAAACCAGCCCGATTTGTCACTGGTGCCACCTCTGGTCTGGGAACCATGCTGCGTATCGTGGATTCTAATTAGCCAGCCGGCCACTCCCAGCCACAGGCCCCCAAACAAAAACAACGGCGCTTTTCCCTGGAAAACAAAACTCGGCTGCCAACTTTTTGATGGCAGATTGCAGGAGCCACTTGGTACTATCAAACCAGCCCACCTTGGCACTGGTGCCACCATGGGTCTGGTAACCATCCTGCCTATCGTAGAATTCAGGAGCCCGCCGGTCACTCCCAGCCATAGGCCCTGAGACACAAACCTCGGCCCGTTTCCCTGGCAAACAAAAGTAAGCTGCCCCGCTTCTGGATGGCAGATTGCAGGAGCCACTTTGCACCATCAAACCAGCCCGACTTGGCACTGGTGCAACCTCTGGTCTGGGAACCATCCTGCGTATCGTGGATTCTAAGGAGCCAGCCGGCCACTCCCAGCCACAGGCCCCCAAACACAAACAACGGCGCATTTCCCTGGAAAACAAAACTCGCCTGCCAACTTTTTGATGGCAGATTGCAGGAGCCACTTGGTACTATCAACCAGCCCAACTTGGCACTGGTGCCACCATGGGTCTGGTCACCATCCTGCCTATCGTAGCTTTTCAGGACCTAGCCGGTCACTCCCAGCCATAGGCCCCCAGACGCAAACCTCGGCCCGTTTCCCTTGCAAACAAAAGTAAGCTGCCCCGCTTCTGGATGGCAGATTGCAGGACGCACTTGGTGCTATCAAACCAGCCCAACTTGGCACTGGTGCCACCTTGGGTCTGGGAACCTTCCTGCGTATCGTGGATTCTAATTAGCCAGCCGGCCACTCCCAACTAAAGGCCCCCAAACACAAACAACGGCGCTTTTCCCTGGAAAACAAAACTCGCCTGCCAACATTTTGATGGCAGATTGCAGGACGCACGTGGTACTATCAAACCAGCCCGACTTGTCACTGGTGCCACCTCTGGCCTGGGAACCATCCTGCGTATCGTAGACTCTAAGGAGCCAGCCGGCCACTCCCAGCCACAGGCCCCCAAATAAAAACAATGGCGCTTTTCCCTGGAAAACAAAACTCGCCTGCCAACTTTTTGATGGCAGATTGCAGGAGCCACTTGGTACTATCAAACCAGCCCAACTTGGCACTGGTGCCACCATGGGACTGGTCACCATCCTGCCTATCGTAGCTTTTCAGGAGCCAGCCGGTCACTCCCAGCCATAAGCCCCCAGAGAAAAACCTCGGCCCGTTTCACTGGCAAACAAAAGTAAGCTACCCCGTTTCTGGATGGCAGATTGCAGGACGCACTTGGTACTATCAAACCAGCCCGACTTGTCACTGGTGCCACCTCTGGTCTGGGAACCATGCTGCATATCGCGGATTCTACTTAGCCAGCCGGCCACTCCCAGCCACAGGCCCCCAAACACAAACAACTGCGCTTTTCCCTGGAAAACAAAACTCGCCTGCCAACTTTTTGATGGCAGATTGCAGGAGCCACTTGGTACTATCAAACCAGCCCACCTTGGCACTGGTGCCACCTCTGGTCTGGTAACCATCCTGCCTATCGTAGAATTCAGGAGCCCGCCGGTCACTCCCAGCCATAGGCCCCCAGACACAAACCTCGGCCCGTTTCCCTGGCAAACAAAAGTAAGCTGCCCCGCTTCTGGATGGCAGATTGCAGGAGCCACTTTGCACCATCAAACCAGCCCGACTTGGCACTGGTGCAACCTCTGGTCTGGGAACCATCCTGCGTATCGTGGATTCTAAGGAGCCAGCCGGCCACTCCCAGCCACAGGCCCCCAAACACAAACAACGGCGCATTTCCCTGGAAAACAAAACTCGCCTGCCAACCTTTTGATGGCAGATTGCAGGAGCCACTTGTTACTATCAACCAGCCCAACTTGGCACTGGTGCCACCATGGGTCTGGTCACCATCCTGCCTATCGTAGCTTTTCAGGACCTAGCCGGTCTCTCCCAGCCATAGACCCCCAGACGCAAACCTCGGCCCTTTTCCATTGCAAACAAAAGTAAGCTGCCCCGCTTCTGGATGGCAGATTGCAGGACGCACTTGGTACTATCAAACCAGCCCAACTTGGCACTGGTGCCACCTTGGGTCTGGGAACCTTCCTGCGTATCGTGGATTCTAATTAGCCAGCCGGCCACTCCCAACTACAGGCCCCCAAACGCAAACAACGGCGCTTTTCCCTGGAAAACAAAACTCGCCTGCCAACTTTTTGATGGCAGATTGCAGGAGACACTTGGTACTATCAAACCAGCCCAACTTGGCACTGGTGCCACCATGGGTCTGGTCACCATCCTGCCTATCGTAGCTTTTCAGGAGCCAGCCGGTCACTCCCAGCCATAGGCCCCCAGACACAAACCTCGGCCCGTTTCCCTGGCAAACAAAAGTAAGCTGCCCCGCTTCTGGATGGCAGATTGCAGGACGCACGTGTTACTATCAAACCAGCCCGACTTGTCACTGGTGCCACCTCTGGCCTGGGAACCATCCTGCGTATCGTAGACTCTAAGGAGCCATCCGGCCACTCCCAGCCACAGGCCCCCAAACACAAACAATGGCGCTTTTCCCTGGAAAACAAAACTCGCCTGCCAACTTTTTGATGGCAGATTGCAGGAGCCACTTGGTACTATCAAACCAGCCCAACTTGGCACTGGTGCCACCATGGGTCTGGTCACCATCCTGCCTATCGTAGCTTTTCAGGAGCCAGCCGGTCACTCCCAGCCATAAGCCCCAGAGAAAAACCTCGGCCCGTTTCCCTGGCAAACAAAAGTAAGCTGCCCCGCTTCTGGATGGCAGATTGCAGGAGCCACTTGGTACTATCAAACCAGCCCGACTTGGAACTGGTGCCACCTCTGGTCTGGGAACCATGCTGCGTATCGTGGATTCTAAGGAGTCAGCCGGCCACTCTCAGCCACAGGCCCCCAAACACAAACAACGGCGCTTTTCCCTGGAAAACAAAACTCGCCTGCCAACATTTTGATGGCAGATTGCAGGAGCCACTTGGTACTATCAAACCAGCCCAACTTGGCACTGGTGCCACCATGGGTCTGGTCACCATCCTGCCTATCGTAGCTTTTCAGGACCTAGCCGGTCACTCCCAGCCATAGGCCCCCAGACACAAACCTCGGCCCGTTTCCCTGGCAAACAAAAGTAAGCTGCCCCGCTTCTGGATGGCAGATTGCAGGAACCACTTGGTACTATCAAACCAGACCGACTTGGCACTGGTGCCACCTTGGGTCTTGGAACCATCCTGCGTATCGTGGATTCTAAGGAGCCAGCCGGCCACTCCCAGCCACAGGCCCCCAAACACAAACAACGGCGCTTTTCCCTGGAAAACAAAACTCGCCTGACAACATTTTGATGGCAGATTGCAGTAGCTACATTGTACTATCAAACCAGCCCAACTTGGCACTGGTGCCACCATGGGTCTGGTCACCATCCTGCCTATCGTAGCTTTTCAGGAGCCAGCCAGTCGCTCCCAGCCATAGGCCCCCAGACACAAAGCTAGGCCCGTTTCCCTGGCAAACAAAAGTAAGCTGCCCCGCTTCTGGATGGCAGATTGCAGGAGCCACTTTGCACCATCAAACCCGCCCGACTTGGCACTGGTGTCACCTCTGGTCTGGGAACCATCCTGCGTATCGTAGACTCTAAGGAGCCAGCCGGCCACTCCCAGCCACAGGCCCCCAAACACAAACAATGGCGCTTTTCCCTGGAAAACAAAACTCGCCTGCCAACTTTTTGATGGCAGATTGCAAGAGCCACTTGGTATTATCAAACCAGCCCAACTTGGCACTGGTGCCACCATGGGTCTGGTCACCATCCTGCCTATCGTAGCTTTTCAGGAGCCAGCCGGTCACTCCCAGCCATAAGCCCCCAGAGAAAAACCTCGGCACGTTTCACTGGCAAACAAAAGTAAGCTACACCGTTTTTGGATGGCAGATTGCAGGACGCACTTGGTACTATCAAACCAGCCCGACTTGGAACTGGTGCCACCTCTGGTCTTGGAACCATCCTGCGTATCATGGGTTCTAAGGAGCCAGCCGGCCACTCCCAGCCACATGCCCCCAAACACAAACAACGGCGCTTTTCCCTGGAAAACAAAACTCGCCTGCCAACTTTTTGATGGCAGATTGCAGGAGCCACTTGGTACTATCAAACCAGCCCAACTTGGCACTGGTGCCACCATGGGTCTGGTCACCATCCTGCCTATCGTAGCTTTTCAGGACCTAGCCGGTCACTCCCAGCCATAGGCCCCCAGACAGAAACCTCGGCCCGTTTCCCTGGCAAACAAAAGTAAGCTGCCCCGCTTCTGGATGGCAGATTGCAGGAACCACTTGGTACTATCAAACCAGACCGACTTGGCACTGGTGCCGCCTTGGGTCTGGGAACCATCCTGCGTATCGTGGATTCTAAGGAGCCAGCGGGCCACTCCCAGCCACAGGCCCCCAAACACAAACAACGGCGCTTTTCCCTGGTAAGCAAAACTCGCCTGACAACCTTTTGATTGCCTATTTCAGGAGCCACTTGGTAATATCAAACCAGCCCGACTTGGCACTGGTACCACCATGGGTCTGGTAACCATCCTGCCTATCGTAGCTTTTCAGGAGCCAGCCGGTCACTCCCAGCCATAGGCCCCCAGACACAAAGCTCTGCCCATTTCCCTGGCAAACAAAAGTAAGCTGCCCCGCTTCTGGATGGCAGATTGCAGGAGCCACTTTGCACCATCAAACCAGCCTGACTTGGCACTGGTGCCACCGCTGGTCTGGGAACCATCCTGCGTATCGTGGATTCTAAGGAGCCAGCCGGCCACTCCCAGCCACAGGCACCCAAACACAAACAATGGCGCTTTTCCCTGGAAAACAAAACTCGCCTGCCAACTTTTTGATGGCAGATTGCAGGAGCCACTTGGTACTATCAACCAGCCCAACTTGGCACTGGTGCCACCATGGGTCTGGTCACCATCCTGCCTATCATAGCTTTTCGGGACCTAGCTGGTCACTCCCAGCCATAGGCCCCCAGACACAAACCTTGGCCCGTTTCCCTGGCAAACAAAAGTAACTGCCCCGCTTCTGGATGGTAGATTGCAGGATCCACTTGGTACTATCAAACCAGCCCAACTTGGCACTGGTGCCACCTTGGGTCTGGGAACCTTCCTGCGTATCGTGGATTTTAAGGAGCCAGTCGGCCACTCCCAACACCAGGCCCCCAAACAGAAACAACTGCGCTTTTCCCTGGAAAACAAAACTCGCCTGCCAACATTTTGATGGCAGATTGCAGGAGCTACTTTGTACTATCAAACCAGCCCAACTTGGCACTGGTGCCACCATGGGTCTGGTCACCATCCTGCCTATCGTAGCTTTTCAGGAGCCAGCCGGTCACTCCCAGCCATAGGCCCCCAGACACAAACCTCGGCCCGTTTCCCTGGCAAACAAAAGTAAGCTGCCCCGCTTCTGGATGGCAGATTGCAGGAGCCACTTGGTACTATCAAACCAGCCCGACTTGTCACTGGTGCCACCTCTGGCCTGGGAACCATCCTGCGTATCATAGACTCTAAGGAGCCAGCCGGCCACTCCTAGCCACAGGCCCCCAAACACAAACAATGGCGCTTTTCCCTGGAAAACAAAACTCGCCTGCCAACTTTTTGATGGCAGATTGCAGGAGCCACTTGGTACTATCAAACCAGCCCAACTTGGCACTGGTGCCACCATGGGTCTGGTCACCATCCTGCCTATCGTAGCTTTTCAGGAGCCAGCCGGTCACTCCCAGCCATAAGCCCCCAGAGAAAAACCTCGGCCCGTTTCACTGGCAAACAAAAGTAAGCTACCCCGTTTCTGGATGGCAGATTGCAGGACGCACTTGGTACTATCAAACCAGCCCGATTTGTCACTGGTGCCACCTCTGGTCTGGGAACCATGCTGCGTATCGTGGATTCTAATTAGCCAGCCGGCCACTCCCAGCCACAGGCCCCCAAACACAAACAACGGCGCTTTTCCCTGGAAAACAAAACTCGCCTGCCAAGTTTTTGATGGCAGATTGCAGGAGCCACTTGGTACTATCAAACCAGCCCACCTTGGCACTGGTGCCACCATGGGTCTGGTAACCATCCTGCCTATCGTAGAATTCAGGAGCCCGCCGGTCACTCCCAGCCATAGGCCCCCAGACACAAACCTCGGCCCGTTTCCCTGGCAAACAAAAGTAAGCTGCCCCGCTTCTGGATGGCAGATTGCAGGAGCCACTTTGCACCATCAAACCAGCCCGACTTGGCACTGGTGCAACCTCTGGTCTGGGAACCATCCTGCGTATCGTGGATTCTAAGGAGCCAGCCGGCCACTCCCAGCCACAGGCCCCCAAACACAAACAACGGCGCATTTCCCTGGAAAACAAAACTCGCCTGCCAACTATTTGATGGCAGATTGCAGGAGCCACTTGGTACTATCAACCAGCCCAACTTGGCACTGGTGCCACCATGGGTCTGGTCACCATCCTGCCTATCGTAGCTTTTCAGGACCTAGCCGGTCACTCCCAGCCATAGGCCCCCAGACGCAAACCTCGGCCCGTTTCCCTTGCAAACAAAAGTAAGCTGCCCCGCTTCTGGATGGCAGATTGCAGGACGCACTTGGTGCTATCAAACCAGCCCAACTTGGCACTGGTGCCACCTTGGGTCTGGGAACCTTCCTGCGTATCGTGGATTCTAATTAGCCAGCCGGCCACTCCCAACTACAGGCCCCCAAACACAAACAATGGCGCTTTTCCCTGGAAAACAAAACTCGCCTGCCAACATTTTGATGGCAGATTGCAGGACGCACGTGGTACTATCAAACCAGCCCGACTTGTCACTGGTGCCACCTCTGGCCTGGGAACCATCCTGCGTATCGTAGACTCTAAGGAGCCAGCCGGCCACTCCCAGCCACAGGCCCCCAAATAAAAACAATGGCGCTTTTCCCTGGAAAACAAAACTCGCCTGCCAACTTTTTGATGGCAGATTGCAGGAGCCACTTGGTACTATCAAACCAGCCCAACTTGGCACTGGTGCCACCATGGGTCTGGTCACCATCCTGCCTATCGTAGCTTTTCAGGAGCCAGCCGGTCACTCCCAGCCATAAGCCCCCAGAGAAAAACCTCGGCCCGTTTCACTGGCAAACAAAAGTAAGCTACCCCGTTTCTGGATGGCAGATTGCAGGACGCACTTGGTACTATCAAACCAGCCCGACTTGTCACTGGTGCCACCTCTGGTCTGGGAACCATGCTGCGTATCGTGGATTCTACTTAGCCAGCCGGCCACTCCCAGCCACAGGCCCCCAAACACAAACAACTGCGCTTTTCCCTGGAAAACAAAACTCGCCTGCCAACCTTTTGATGGCAGATTGCAGGAGCCACTTGGTACTATCAACCAGCCCAACTTGGCACTGGTGCCACCATGGGTCTGGTCACCATCCTGCCTATCGTAGCTTTTCAGGACCTAGCCGGTCTCTCCCAGCCATAGACCCCCAGACGCAAACCTCGGCCCTTTTCCATTGCAAACAAAAGTAAGCTGCCCCGCTTCTGGATGGCAGATTGCAGGACGCACTTGGTACTATCAAACCAGCCCAACTTGGCACTGGTGCCACCTTGGGTCTGGGAACCTTCCTGCGTATCGTGGATTCTAATTAGCCAGCCGGCCACTCCCAGCCACAGGCCCCAAACACAAACAACGGCGCTTTTCCCTGGAAAACAAAACTCGCCTGCCAACTTTTTGATGGCAGATTGCAGGAGCCACTTGGTACTATCAAACCAGCCCAACTTGGCACTGGTGCCACCATGGGTCTGGTCACCATCCTTCCTATCGTAGCTTTTCAGGAGCCAGCCGGTCACTCCCAGCCATAAGCCCCAGAGAAAAACCTCGGCCCATTTCCCTGGCAAACAAAAGTAAGCTGCCCCGCTTCTGGATGGCAGATTGCAGGAGCCACTTGGTACTATCAAACCAGCCCGACTTGTCACTGGTGCCACCTCTGGTCTGGGAACCATGCTGCGTATCGTGGATTCTAAGGAGTCAGCCGGCCACTCTCAGCCACAGGCCCCCAAACACAAACAAGGGCGCTTTTCCCTGGAAAACAAAACTCGCCTGCCAACATTTTGATGGCAGATTGCAGGAGCCACTTGGTACTATCAAACCAGCCCAACTTGGCACTGGTGCCACCATGGGTCTGGTCACCATCCTGCCTATCGTAGCTTTTCAGGACCTAGCCGGTCACTCCCAGCCATAGGCCCCCAGACACAAACCTCGGCCCGTTTCCCTGGCAAACAAAAGTAAGCTGCCCCGCTTCTGGATGGCAGATTGCAGGAGCCACTTTGCACCATCAAACCAGCCCGACTTGGCACTGGTGCCACCTCTGGTCTGGGAACCATCCTGCGTATCGTGGATTCTAAGGAGCCAGCCGGCCACTCCCAGCCACAGGCCCCCAAACACAAACAACGGCGCTTTTCCCTGGAAAACAAAACTCGCCTGCCAACTTTTTGATGGCAGATTGCAGGAGCCACTTGGTACTATCAAACCAGCCCACCTTGGCACTGGTGCCACCATGGGTCTGGTAACCATCCTGCCTATCGTAGAATTCAGGAGCCCGCCGGTCACTCCCAGCCATAGGCCCCCAGACACAAACCTCGGCCCGTTTCCCTGGCAAACAAAAGTAAGCTGCCCCGCTTCTGGATGGCAGATTGCAGGAGCCACTTTGCACCATCAAACCAGCCCGACTTGGCACTGGTGCAACCTCTGGTCTGGGAACCATCCTGCGTATCGTGGATTCTAAGGAGCCAGCCGGCCACTCCCAGCCACAGGCCCCCAAACACAAACAACGGCGCATTTCCCTGGAAAACAAAACTCGCCTGCCAACCTTTTGATGGCAGATTGCAGGAGCCACTTGGTACTATCAACCAGCCCAACTTGGCACTGGTGCCACCATGGGTCTGGTCACCATCCTGCCTATCGTAGCTTTTCAGGACCTAGCCGGTCTCTCCCAGCCATAGACCCCCAGACGCAAACCTCGGCCCTTTTCCATTGCAAACAAAAGTAAGCTGCCCCGCTTCTGGATGGCAGATTGCAGGACGCACTTGGTACTATCAAACCAGCCCAACTTGGCACTGGTGCCACCTTGGGTCTGGGAACCTTCCTGCGTATCGTGGATTCTAATTAGCCAGCCGGCCACTCCCAACTACAGGCCCCCAAACACAAACAACGGCGCTTTTCCCTGGAAAACAAAACTCGCCTGCCAACTTTTTGATGGCAGATTGCAGGAGCCACTTGGTACTATCAAACCAGCCCACCTTGGCACTGGTGCCACCATGGGTCTGGTCACCATCCTGCCTATCGTAGCTTTTCAGGAGCCAGCCGGTCACTCCCAGCCATAGGCCCCCAGACACAAACCTCGGCCCGTTTCCCTGGCAAACAAAAGTAAGCTGCCCCGCTTCTGGATGGCAGATTGCAGGACGCACGTGTTACTATCAAACCAGCCCGACTTGTCACTGGTGCCACCTCTGGCCTGGGAACCATCCTGCGTATCGTAGACTCTAAGGAGCCAGCCGGCCACTCCCAGCCACAGGCCCCCAAACACAAACAATGGCGCTTTTCCCTGGAAAACAAAACTCGCCTGCCAACTTTTTGATGGCAGATTGCAGGAGCCACTTGGTACTATCAAACCAGCCCAACTTGGCACTGGTGCCACCATGGGTCTGGTCACCATCCTGCCTATCGTAGCTTTTCAGGAGCCAGCCGGTCACTCCCAGCCATAAGCCCCAGAGAAAAACCTCGGCCCGTTTCCCTGGCAAACAAAAGTAAGCTGCCCCGCTTCTGGATGGCAGATTGCAGGAGCCACTTGGTACTATCAAACCAGCCCGACTTGGAACTGGTGCCACCTCTGGTCTGGGAACCATGCTGCGTATCGTGGATTCTAAGGAGTCAGCCGGCCACTCTCAGCCACAGGCCCCCAAACACAAACAAGGGCGCTTTTCCCTGGAAAACAAAACTCGCCTGCCAACATTTTGATGGCAGATTGCAGGAGCCACTTGGTACTATCAAACCAGCCCAACTTGGCACTGGTGCCACCATGGGTCTGGTCACCATCCTGCCTATCGTAGCTTTTCAGGACCTAGCCGGTCACTCCCAGCCATAGGCCCCCAGACACAAACCTCGGCCCGTTTC
The DNA here is from genome assembly GCF_035770615.1 of Melospiza melodia melodia. Taxonomy (NCBI): domain Eukaryota; kingdom Metazoa; phylum Chordata; class Aves; order Passeriformes; family Passerellidae; genus Melospiza; species Melospiza melodia. The sequence goes on along the minus strand of NC_086206.1, from coordinate 1,286,917 downwards.
CCTGGCAAACAAAAGTAAGCTGCCCCGCTTCTGGATGGCAGATTGCAGGAGCTACTTTGCACCATCAAACCAGCCTGACTTGGCACTGGTTCCACCTCTAGTCTGGGAACCATCCTGCGTATCGTGGATTCTAATTAGCCAGCCGGCCACTCCCAGCCACAGGCCCCCAAACACAAACAACGGCGCTTTTCCCTGGAAAACAAAACTCGCCTGCCAACTTTTTGATGGCAGATTGCAGGAGCCACTTGGTACTATCAAACCAGCCCAACTTGGCACTGGTGCCACCATGGGTCTGGTCACCATCCTGCCTATCGTAGCTTTTCAGGACCTAGCCGGTCACTCCCAGCCATAGGCCCCCAGACACAAACCTCGGCCCGTTTCCCTGGCAAACAAAAGTAAGCTGCCCCGCTTCTGGATGGCAGATTGCAGGAGCTACTTTGCACCATCAAACCAGCCTGACTTGGCACTGGTTCCACCTCTAGTCTGGGAACCATCCTGCGTATCGTGGATTCTAATTAGCCAGCCGGCCACTCCCAGCCACAGGCCCCCAAACACAAACAACGGCGCTTTTCCCTGGAAAACAAAACTCGCCTGCCAACTTTTTGATGGCAGATTGCAGGAGCCACTTGGTACTATCAAACCAGCCCAACTTGGCACTGGTGCCACCATGGGTCTGGTCATCATCCTGCCTATCGTAGCTTTTCAGGACCTAGCCGGTCACTCCCAGCCATAGGCCCACAGACACAAACCTCAGCCCGTTTCCCTGGCAAACAAAAGTAAGCTGCCCCGCTTCTGGATGGCAGATTGCAGGACACACGTGGTACTATCAAACCAGCCCGATTTGTCACTGGTGCCACCTCTGGTCTGGGAACCATGCTGCGTATCGTGGATTCTAATTAGCCAGCCGGCCACTCCGAGCCACAGGCCCCCAAACACAAACAACTGCGCTTTTCCCTGGAAAACAAAACTCGCCTGCCAACTTTTTGATGGCAGATTGCAGGAGCCACTTGGTACTATCAAACCAGCCCACCTTGGCACTGGTGCCACCATGGGTCTGGTAACCATCCTGCCTATCGTAGAAATCAGGAGCCCACCGGTCACTCCCAGCCATAGGCCCCCAGACACAAACCTCGGCCCGTTTCCCTGGCAAACAAAAGTAAGCTGCCCCGCTTCTGGATGGCAGATTGCAGGAGCCACTTTGCACCATCAAACCAGCCCGACTTGGCACTGGTGCAACCTCTGGTCTGGGAACCATCCTGCGTATCGTGGATTCTAAGGAGCCAGCCGGCCACTCCCAGCCACAGGCCCCATACACAAACAACGGCGCTTTTCCCTGGAAAACAAAACTCGCCTGCCAACTTTTTGATGGCAGATTGCAGGAGCCACTTGGTACTATCAAACCAGCCCAACTTGGCACTGGTGCCACCATGGGTCTGGTCACCATCCTGCCTATCGTAGCTTTTCAGGAGCCAGCCGGTCACTCCCAGCCATAGGCCCCCAGACACAAACCTCGGCCCGTTTCCCTGGCAAACAAAAGTAAGCTGCCCCGCTTCTGGATGGCAGATTGCAGGACGCACGTGGTACTATCAAACCAGCCCGACTTGTCACTGGTGCCACCTCTGGCCTGGGAACCATCCTGCGTATCGTAGACTCTAGGGAGCCAGCCGGCCACTCCCAGCCACAGGCCCCCAAACACAAACAACGGCGCTTTTCCCTGGAAAACAAAACTCGCCTGCCAACTTTTTGATGGCAGATTGCAGGAGCCACTTGGTACTATCAAACCAGCCCAACTTGGCACTGGTGCCACCATGGGTCTGGTCACCATCCTGCCTATCGTGGCTTTTCAGGAGCCAGCCGGTCACTCCCAGCCATAAGCCCCAGAGAAAAACCTCGGCCCGTTTCCCTGGCAAAAAAAAGTAAGCTGCCCCGCTTCTGGATGGCAGATTGCAGGAGCCACTTGGTACTATCAAACCAGCCCGACTTGGAACTGGTGCCACCTCTGGTCTTGGAACCATCCTGCGTATCGTGGGTTCTAAGGAGCCAGCCAGCCACTCCCAGCCACATGCCCCCAAACACAAACAACGGCGCTTTTCCCTGGAAAACAAAACTCGCCTGCCAACTTTTTGATGGCAGATTGCAGGAGCCACTTGGTACTATCAAACCAGCCCAACTTGGCACTGGTGCCACCATGGGTCTGGTCACCATCCTGCCTATCGTAGCTTTTCAGGACCTAGCCGGCCACTCCCAGCCATAGGCCCCCAGACACAAACCTCGGCCCGTTTCCCTGGCAAACAAAAGTAAGCTGCCCCACTTCTGGATGGCAGATTGCAGGAACCACTTGGTACTATCAAACCAGACCGACTTGGCACTGGTGCCGCCTTGGGTCTGGGAACCATCCTGCGTATCGTGGATTCTAAGGAGCCAGCCGGCCACTCCCAGCCACAGGCCCCCAAACACAAACAACGGCGCTTTTCCCTGGTAAACAAAACTCGCCTGACAACCTTTTGATTGCATATTTCAGGAGCCACTTGGTAATATCAAACCAGCCCGACTTGGCACTGCTACCACCATGGGTCTGGTCACCATCCTGCCTATCGTAGCTTTTCAGGAGCCAGCCGGTCACTCCCAGCCATAGGCCCCCAGACACAAACCTCGGCCCGTTTCCCTGGCAAACAAAAGTAAGCTGCCCCGCTTCTGGATGGCAGATTGCAGGACGCACGTGTTACTATCAAACCAGCCCGACTTGTCACTGGTGCCACCTCTGGCCTGGGAACCATCCTGCGTATCGTAGACTCTAAGGAGCCAGCCGGCCACTCCCAGCCACAGGCCCCCAAACACAAACAATGGCGCTTTTCCCTGGAAAACAAAACTCGCCTGCCAACTTTTTGATGGCAGATTGCAGGAGCCACTTGGTACTATCAAACCAGCCCAACTTGGCACTGGTGCCACCATGGGTCTGGTCACCATCCTGCCTATCGTAGCTTTTCAGGAGCCAGCCGGTCACTCCCAGCCATAAGCCCTAGAGAAAAACCTCGGCCCGTTTCCCTGGCAAACAAAAGTAAGCTGCCCCGCTTCTGGATGGCAGATTGCAGGAGCCACTTGGTACTATCAAACCAGCCCGACTTGGAACTGGTGCCACCTCTGGTCTGGGAACCATGCTGCGTATCGTCGATTCTAAGGAGTCAGCCGGCCACTCTCAGCCACAGGCCCCCAAACACAAACAAGGGCGCTTTTCCCTGGAAAACAAAACTCGCCTGCCAACATTTTGATGGCAGATTGCAGGAGCCACTTGGTACTATCAAACCAGCCCAACTTGGCACTGGTGCCACCATGGGTCTGGTCACCATCCTGCCTATCGTAGCTTTTCAGGACCTAGCCGGTCACTCCCAGCCATAGGCCCCCAGACACAAACCTCGGCCCGTTTCCCTGGCAAACAAAAGTAAGCTGCCCCGCTTCTGGATGGCAGATTGCAGGAGCTACTTTGCACCATCAAACCAGCCTGACTTGGCACTGGTTCCACCTCTAGTCTGGGAACCATCCTGCGTATCGTGGATTCTAATTAGCCAGCCGGCCACTCCCAGCCACAGGCCCCCAAACACAAACAACGGCGCTTTTCCCTGGAAAACAAAACTCGCCTGCCAACTTTTTGATGGCAGATTGCAGGAGCCACTTGGTACTATCAAACCAGCCCAACTTGGCACTGGTGCCACCATGGGTCTGGTCACCATCCTGCCTATCGTAGCTTTTCAGGACCTAGCCGGTCACTCCCAGCCATAGGCCCCCAGACACAAACCTCGGCCCGTTTCCCTGGCAAACAAAAGTAAGCTGCCCCGCTTCTGGATGGCAGATTGCAGGAGCTACTTTGCACCATCAAACCAGCCTGACTTGGCACTGGTTCCACCTCTAGTCTGGGAACCATCCTGCGTATCGTGGATTCTAATTAGCCAGCCGGCCACTCCCAGCCACAGGCCCCCAAACACAAACAACGGCGCTTTTCCCTGGAAAACAAAACTCGCCTGCCAACTTTTTGATGGCAGATTGCAGGAGCCACTTGGTACTATCAAACCAGCCCACCTTGGCACTGGTGCCACCATGGGTCTGGTAACCATCCTGCCTATCGTAGAAATCAGGAGCCCACCGGTCACTCCCAGCCATAGGCCCCCAGACACAAACCTCGGCCCGTTTCCCTGGCAAACAAAAGTAAGCTGCCCCGCTTCTGGATGGCAGATTGCAGGAGCCACTTTGCACCATCAAACCAGCCCGACTTGGCACTGGTGCAACCTCTGGTCTGGGAACCATCCTGCGTATCGTGGATTCTAAGGAGCCAGCCGGCCACTCCCAGCCACAGGCCCCCAAACACAAACAACGGCGCTTTTCCCTGGAAAACAAAACTCGCCTGCCAACTTTTTGATGGCAGATTGCAGGAGCCACTTGGTACTATCAAACCAGCCCAACTTGGCACTGGTGCCACCATGGGTCTGGTCACCATCCTGCCTATCGTAGCTTTTCAGGAGCCAGCCGGTCACTCCCAGCCATAGGCCCCCAGACACAAACCTCGGCCCGTTTCCCTGGCAAACAAAAGTAAGCTGCCCCGCTTCTGGATGGCAGATTGCAGGACGCACGTGGTACTATCAAACCAGCCCGACTTGTCACTGGTGCCACCTCTGGCCTGGGAACCATCCTGCGTATCGTAGACTCTAGGGAGCCAGCCGGCCACTCCCAGCCACAGGCCCCCAAACACAAACAACGGCGCTTTTCCCTGGAAAACAAAACTCGCCTGCCAACTTTTTGATGGCAGATTGCAGGAGCCACTTGGTACTATCAAACCAGCCCAACTTGGCACTGGTGCCACCATGGGTCTGGTCACCATCCTGCCTATCGTGGCTTTTCAGGAGCCAGCCGGTCACTCCCAGCCATAAGCCCCAGAGAAAAACCTCGGCCCGTTTCCCTGGCAAAAAAAAGTAAGCTGCCCCGCTTCTGGATGGCAGATTGCAGGAGCCACTTGGTACTATCAAACCAGCCCGACTTGGAACTGGTGCCACCTCTGGTCTGGGAACCATCCTGCGTATCGTGGGTTCTAAGGAGTCAGCCGGCCACTCCCAGCCACAGGCCCCCAAACACAAACAACGGCGCTTTTCCCTGGAAAACAAAACTCGCCTGCCAACTTTTTGATGGCAGATTGCAGGAGCCACTTGGTACTATCAAACCAGCCCAACTTGGCACTGGTGCCACCATGGGTCTAGTCACCATCCTGCCTATCGTAGCTTTTCAGGACCTAGCCGGTCACTCCCAACCATAGGCCCACAGACAGAAACGTCGGCCCGTTTCCCTGGCAAACAAAAGTAAGCTGCCCCGTTTCTGGATGGCAGATTGCAGGAACCACTTGGTACTATCAAACCAGACCGACTTGGCACTGGTGCCACCTTGGGTCTGGGAACCATCCTGCGTATCGTGGATTCTAAGGAGCCAGCCGGTCACTCCCAGCCACAGGCCCCCAAACACAAACAACGGCGCTTTTCCCTGGAAAACAAAACTCGCCTGACAACATTTTGATGGCAGATTGCAGTAGCTACATTGTACTATCAAACCAGCCCAACTTGGCACTGGTGCCACCATGGGTCTGGTCACCATCCTGCCTATCGTAGCTTTTCAGGAGCCAGCCAGTCGCTCCCAGCCATAGGCCCCCAGACACAAAGCTCGGCCCGTTTCCCTGGCAAACAAAAGTAAGCTGCCCCGCTTCTGGATGGCAGATTGCAGGAGCCACTTTGCACCATCAAACCAGCCCGACTTGGCACTGGTGTCACCTCTGGTCTGGGAACCATCCTGCGTATCGTGGGTTCTAAGGAGCCAGCCGGCCACTCCCAGCCACAGGCCCCCAAACACAAACAACGGCGCTTTTCCCTGGAAAACAAAACTCGCCTGCCAACTTTTTGATGGCAGATTGCAGGAGCCACTTGGTACTATCAAATCAGCCCAACTTGGCACTGGTGCCACCATGGGTCTGGTCACCATCCTGCCTATCGTAGCTTTTCACGAGCCAGCCGGTCACTCCCAGCCATAGGCCCCCAGACACAAAGCTCGGCCCGTTTCCCTGGCAAACAAAAGTAAGCTGCCCCGCATCTGGATGGCAGATTGCAGGAGCCACTTGGTACTATCAAACCAGCCCGACTTGTCACTGGTGCCACCTCTGGCCTGGAAACCATCCTGCGTATCGTAGACTCTAAGGAGCCAGCCGGCCACTCCCAGCTACAGGCCCCCAAACACAAACAACGGCGCTTTTCCCTGGAAAACAAAACTCGCCTGCCAACTTTTTGATGGCAGATTGCAGGAGCCACTTGGTACTATCAAACCAGCCCACCTTGGCACTGGTGCCACCATGGGTCTGGTAACCATCCTGCCTATCGTAGCTTTTCAGGAGCCAGCCGGTCACTCCCAGTCATAGACCCCCACACACAAACCTCGGCCCGTTTCCCTGGCAAACAAAAGTAAGCTGCCCCGCTTCTGGATGGCAGATTGCAGGACACACGTTGTACTATCAAACCAGCCCGACTTGGAACTGGTGCCACCTCTGGTCTTGGAACCATCCTGCGTATCGTGGGTTCTAAGGAGCCAGCCAGCCACTCCCAGCCACATGCCCCCAAACACAAACAACGGCGCTTTTCCCTGGAAAACAAAACTCGCCTGCCAACTTTTTGATGGCAGATTGCAGGAGCCACTTGGTACTATCAAACCAGCCCAACTTGGCACTGGTGCCACCATGGGTCTGGTCACCATCCTGCCTATCGTAGCTTTTCAGGACCTAGCCGGCCACTCCCAGCCATAGGCCCCCAGACACAAACCTCGGCCCGTTTCCCTGGCAAACAAAAGTAAGCTGCCCCACTTCTGGATGGCAGATTGCAGGAACCACTTGGTACTATCAAACCAGACCGACTTGGCACTGGTGCCGCCTTGGGTCTGGGAACCATCCTGCGTATCGTGGATTCTAATTAGCCAGCCGGCCACTCCCAGCCACAGGCCCCCAAACACAAACAACGGCGCTTTTCCCTGGTAAACAAAACTCGCCTGACAACCTTTTGATTGCATATTTCAGGAGCCACTTGGTAATATCAAACCAGCCCGACTTGGCACTGCTACCACCATGGGTCTGGTCACCATCCTGCCTATCGTAGCTTTTCAGGAGCCAGCCGGTCACTCCCAGCCATAAGCCCCCAGAGAAAAACCTCGGCCCGTTTCACTGGCAAACAAAAGTAAGCTACCCCGTTTCTGGATGGCAGATTGCAGGACGCACTTGGTACTATCAAACCAGCCCGATTTGGAACTGGTGCCACCTCTGGTCTGGGAACCATGCTGCGTATCGTGGATTCTAATTAGCCAGCCGGCCACTCCCAGCCACAGGCCCCCAAACACAAACAAGGGCGCTTTTCCCTGGAAAACAAAACTCGCCTGCCAACTTTTTGATGGCAGATTGCAGGAGCCACTTGGTACTATCAAACCAGCCCACCTTGGCACTGCTGCCACCATGGGTCTGGTAACCATCCTGCCTATCGTAGAATTCAGGAGCCGGCCGGTCACTCCCAGCCATAGGCCCCCAGACACAAACCTCGGCCCGTTTCCCTGGCAAACAAAAGTAAGCTGCCCCGCTTCTGGATGGCAGATTGCAGGACGCACGTGGTACTATCAAACCAGCCCGACTTGGCACTGGTGCAACCTCTGGTCTGGGAACCATCCTGCGTATCGTGGATTCTAAGGAGCCAGCCGGCCACTCCCAGCCACAGGCCCCCAAACACAAACAACGGCGCATTTCCCTGGAAAACAAAACTCTCCTGCCAACCTTTTGATGGCAGATTGCAGGAGCCACTTGGTACTATCAACCAGCCCAACTTGGCACTGGTGCCACCATGGGTCTGGTCACCATCCTGCCTATCGTAGCTTTTCAGGACCTAGCCGGTCACTCCCAGCCATAGGCCCCCAGACGCAAACCTCGGCCCGTTTCCCTTGCAAACAAAAGTAAGCTGCCCCGCTTCTGGATGGCAGATTGCAGGACGCACTTGGTGCTATCAAACCAGCCCAACTTGGCACTGGTGCCGCCTTGGGTCTGGGAACCTTCCTGCGTATCGTGGATTCTAATTAGCCAGCCGGCCACTCCCAACTACAGGCCCCCAAACACAAACAACGGCGCTTTTCCCTGGAAAACAAAACTCGCCTGCCAACATTCTGATGGCAGATTGCAGGACGCACGTGGTACTATGAAACCAGCCCGACTTGTCACTGGTGCCACCTCTGGTCTGGGAACCATGCTGCGTATCGTGGATTCTACTTAGCCAGCCGGCCACTCCCAGCCACAGGCCCCCAAACACAAACAACGGCGCTTTTCCCTGGAAAACAAAACTCGCCTGCCAACTTTTTGATGGCAGATTGCAGGAGCCACTTGGTACTATCAAACCAGCCCACCTTGGCACTGGTGCCACCATGGGTCTGGTAACCATCCTGCCTATCGTAGAATTCAGGAGCCCGCCGGTCACTCCCAGCCATAGGCCCCCAGACACAAACCTCGGCCCGTTTCCCTGGCAAACAAAAGTAAGCTGCCCCGCTTCTGGATGGCAGATTGCAGGAGCCACTTTGCACCATCAAACCAGCCCGACTTGGCACTGGTGCAACCTCTGGTCTGGGAACCATCCTGCGTATCGTGGATTCTAAGGAGCCAGCCGGCCACTCCCAGCCACAGGCCCCCAAACACAAACAACGGCGCATTTCCCTGGAAAACAAAACTCGCCTGCCAACCTTTTGATGGCAGATTGCAGGAGCCACTTGGTACTATCAACCAGCCCAACTTGGCACTGGTGCCACCATGGGTCTGGTCACCATCCTGCCTATCGTAGCTTTTCAGGACCTAGCCGGTCTCTCCCAGCCATAGACCCCCAGACGCAAACCTCGGCCCTTTTCCATTGCAAACAAAAGTAAGCTGCCCCGCTTCTGGATGGCAGATTGCAGGACGCACTTGGTACTATCAAACCAGCCCAACTTGGCACTGGTGCCACCTTGGGTCTGGGAACCTTCCTGCGTATCGTGGATTCTAATTAGCCAGCCGGCCACTCCCAACTACAGGCCCCCAAACACAAACAACGGCGCTTTTCCCTGGAAAACAAAACTCGCCTGCCAACTTTTTGATGGCAGATTGCAGGAGCCACTTGGTACTATCAAACCAGCCCAACTTGGCACTGGTGCCACCATGGGTCTGGTCACCATCCTGCCTATCGTAGCTTTTCAGGAGCCAGCCGGTCACTCCCAGCCATAGGCCCCCAGACACAAACCTCGGCCCGTTTCCCTGGCAAACAAAAGTAAGCTGCCCCGCTTCTGGATGGCAGATTGCAGGAGCCACTTGGTACTATCAAACCAGCCCGACTTGGAACTGGTGCCACCTCTGGTCTGGGAACCATGCTGCGTATCGTGGATTCTAAGGAGTCAGCCGGCCACTCTCAGCCACAGGCCCCCAAACACAAACAAGGGCGCTTTTCCCTGGAAAACAAAACTCGCCTGCCAACATTTTGATGGCAGATTGCAGGAGCCACTTGGTACTATCAAACCAGCCCAACTTGGCACTGGTGCCACCATGGGTCTGGTCACCATCCTGCCTATCGTAGCTTTTCAGGACCTAGCCGGTCACTCCCAGCCATAGGCCCCCAGACACAAACCTCGGCCCGTTTCCCTGGCAAACAAAAGTAAGCTGCCCCGCTTCTGGATGGCAGATTGCAGGAGCTACTTTGCACCATCAAACCAGCCTGACTTGGCACTGGTTCCACCTCTAGTCTGGGAACCATCCTGCGTATCGTGGATTCTAATTAGCCAGCCGGCCACTCCCAGCCACAGGCCCCCAAACACAAACAACGGCGCTTTTCCCTGGAAAACAAAACTCGCCTGCCAACTTTTTGATGGCAGATTGCAGGAGCCACTTGGTACTATCAAACCAGCCCAACTTGGCACTGGTGCCACCATGGGTCTGGTCACCATCCTGCCTATCGTAGCTTTTCAGGACCTAGCCGGTCACTCCCAGCCATAGGCCCCCAGACACAAACCTCGGCCCGTTTCCCTGGCAAACAAAAGTAAGCTGCCCCGCTTCTGGATGGCAGATTGCAGGAGCTACTTTGCACCATCAAACCAGCCTGACTTGGCACTGGTTCCACCTCTAGTCTGGGAACCATCCTGCGTATCGTGGATTCTAATTAGCCAGCCGGCCACTCCCAGCCACAGGCCCCCAAACACAAACAACGGCGCTTTTCCCTGGAAAACAAAACTCGCCTGCCAACTTTTTGATGGCAGATTGCAGGAGCCACTTGGTACTATCAAACCAGCCCACCTTGGCACTGGTGCCACCATGGGTCTGGTAACCATCCTGCCTATCGTAGAATTCAGGAGCCCGCCGGTCACTCCCAGCCATAGGCCCCCAGACACAAACCTCGGCCCGTTTCCCTGGCAAACAAAAGTAAGCTGCCCCGCTTCTGGATGGCAGATTGCAGGAGCCACTTTGCACCATCAAACCAGCCCGACTTGGCACTG